>NC_028648.1:63649598-63685625 GCF_001406875.1 Solanum pennellii
TTTTTTTTAGAGAGCTTTTAACAAGAGAAGAGAGAGGAGAGAAGAGAGAAGAAAAAGGTTTGTTTTGCTGCATTTTTCCCTTCGACCAACAAACTTCAGATTGTATTTCCTGATTAATTAACCGTTGGATCGAGCTGAAATTTGGATTGAGTGTTGGTGACATGTTAATGGTTTATTTGAACGGTGGAGATCGAATTCAGAAGTTAGTATGATACTGCTTTTAGGCCCGAACAACAGCTGTGTTTGGATGGTCTTTCTTTATATTTATCTTTTGGTTGGGTATTAATGAAGAAAGGTAAGTAATAGCTTATGCTTCGAGATAGTTGAAAGTTCAAGACAAGAACTGTCTTAGTTATAGCTTAAACTTGGTGGTGGTGGTGCTTGCATTAAAATTGTAGAGGCATTTATTTATAGTGTGTATTGCGAGGTGTTTAGTATAAGTTTTAATAAGAGAAATCTAAATTTAATACAATGGATATGGAAGTTTCTCAAGGATTATGGAATGATTAATCTTTATCGTATGGACAAAACAAATGTGCTAGTAGATTACTTAGGGCGAAATACAGTGAGTATGGGTAGTCTACCTTTGTTACATGAGGTGAGATGCTTATTCATGTTCGATAGTTTGGTGATGGAAATTTGTGTACGACTTACGATAAGGTGTTATAAGGAGAAGTCAAGGAAGAAATTCTTGGTGGTGAATGAGTTTTAAGTATTATAGACTTAATTATGTTCTTCCAATATGTGAGCTGACTAGATTAATCATGAAAGAGTTCGATAGTTCAATTTTTTTATTTTATCTAGAGGCAATTGGAGTATATTTTATTTTGAAGCAATATTATCGATAGTATCGTATGAAGGGATTGAATTTGTATCTCGTGTTTGAATTGTTATCAAGAAAATTATGAGCACCAAAAGCATGAAAGTAGGAATTAAATGATGCTTTTATACTAGAGTTGGAGTGGAAATATATTGTTATGAAATTTTTGGCAGGGTTGCCACGTATCTTGTGCAAGTTTGACGTTATATGGGTTATAATGGACCGATTTACCAAGTGTATATATTTTATATTAGTTCAGATTACTTGTAGTTTGAATAAGTTAGTCTAGATTTACATTCAGGAGATAGTTACCTGTATGAGATGCCCATTTTAAATTTATTTGAGATACATAATTGATATCTCATGTCTGGATGTCTATGCATATGGAGTTGGTACTAGGTTGGATTTTATTACAAGCTTTCACCTTCAATGGTCTGTTGATAAACTATTTAGGTCTTAGAGGACATGTTTCAGGCGTGTGTGAGCAACTTTAGTGGTGATTGGGTCAAGTTCTTATTTTTAGTAGAGTATACATAGAACAACAATTATCATTTGAATAGTGAGATAGCGTCATTCGAGATATTGCATGGTAGGACATATTGATATCCAAAAGATAAATATGATGTATTGAGCTGATTGGGTTGTGGGACACTGATCGATTGAGAAAATTCTTATATAAGGTCAAGTTCTTCAAGATAGGTTTCTCATCGCTTAAAAACAGGTGAGAGTTATACAAATTAAAAAGGTTCGTGATTTATAGTTCATGATTGGAGAACATGTTTTGTTAAAGGTTTCACTCATAAAAGGTGTGATGAGATTCAAAAAGAAAGGAAAGTTGAACTTGAGTTATATTTTTTTTTTTTTTTATTGTTGAGTGTAATAGTAATGTTTTTGATATTGAAGAAGTATCATCTGGATGATCAGGCTACTAAGGAGTACAATTCAAACATATAGACCAGATATCTCTAACTTTTTGAGCGTCTATTGATATCCTATTATTTTACCGTTCGAGGACGAACGTTTGTTTTAGTGGTAGATGATGTAACGACCCGCTAGGTCGTTTTGAAAACTAGGACTAGTTTGACTCCATTTAAAAATTTAAAGGGGTATTTTTAAACTATTAGATAACTATGAGTACCCAATTGATGAAACTTTTATTAAATAAGTAATATAGATAATAGGTTAGTGGGGTTTCACGGTTAATAAACTCTTGTTTAGAAAAAAAAATGGATGCGAAACCTTACCACAGGCGACCAGCGAGAGGGAGAAAAATCATAGCCATTGTTCAGGTAAAGATATGAGATATTCGTTCTTTTCAATTCTATATATAGTAATATATTGTCGGAGTGCTTGGGATTATGTTATTATTTTATGCTATATTGATAATGGGTGATAAGAAATAATGGGTAAGTTGGTGATGATTACTAAATTATATTACATTGTTAGCAATTGGGTTAGTATTCAAAAATATATATATATATATAAAAATCGATCGAAGTCGAATAGTTGAATGGCTGCAGGTTAATGTTTTCTGTGATTTTGTCAAAAGAATTTATTATATATATTGTTAGTTTCAGAATGGTAGGAATAAGATTGAGCCAATCATTGTCAATGATTGCCAATGATTGGAATTTGATAAATATTCTAGAAAATTGGCACTTGTTTACAAATGGGTTTCTGCAAAAAAAAAAAATAATAATAATGTATACAATGATAATAGATTTTTTAATTGGTAATTAATTATTAGGTGTTATTTTATATGATCTAACATTGAATTTTAGTCCATTTGAAGAGGTTAGAGTTAAGTTCTTGGCTTGAAATTTAGCAAGTATGAAAAATTTGGCATGCCAATATATATCAAGATTTGGAGTTTGTTGAAAAAAATGAGTGAGTGTTAGCGTCTATGATAGACATATAATAATTTGAATGTCTACAAAAATTGCTTACTTACGAATATTGCAAAATTGGTAGATTGGGAACGTTCCGAAACCTTGCGAAAAGGAAAGGAAAAATCTTAAAAGATTCGTGGCACAAGCTCGGCATCTAAGGTATGTTAAGACTTTTTAGACTTGTTGAAGGACGTTTTCCTAATTAAAGATTAAAAAAAATGAAAATAGACAAGGGGTAAGGGGGAAAAATGGTGGTCTCGTATCAATGGTGTGACGGGCATTGGTACGAGTACCGTTGTTATAAAAAGGAAAATTTCTATTATAGAATGTGGATTGAAATTTGAGAATGCCAAAGCATATGGGCATTAGCTGATATATTATTGACTTGAATTCCTTGTGTGATTGTGTTTTATTTATTTCACCCGTATAGTTGTGAAAATTGAGGTGGTTATGTATTATGTTCATATTGATTGATTGAGATGCATCATCATCCCCTCTATTGAAATAATATTGTGCACATGCATAGACATGAGACTGAGTATAAGTTGGGCACGTGGAGATCGTCCGTGCTGGGGATGGTGAGATGTTAAGATTGTAATTTGGGCACGTGGAGACCGTCCGTGCGAAAATTGTTTGATATTATGATAGTGCGTTGAGATCGTCCGCACAGACACGTGGAGATCGTCCGTGTCGGTATATGGACCTCGCGAGTCCCCCATGGGTCATGAACTCTCGATGTATTTCCGAGGAGTATCATGTATATACGGTTGAGTGAGTACTGGGTATTCTGAGACATATCATTACATGGTATCATATTGCATTGCATTTCATCCCATCATTCATTCTTGATGATTTTATGTTTCGTTTGGTGTTTGGAAAATACTTAATGTTGATTTCCTTTATTGATGAAACTTAAATAGTAAGTGTAATATTAATATATATATATATATATATATATATACTTGTATAATCTAAGAATTTATTTTCTTATATAACTCCCGTCACTACTTCTTCGTTGTCGGTCAATGAGACATACTGGGTACACGTGGTTTCGTACTCATACTACACTTGCTGCACTTTTGTGGTGCAGATTGAGTGATTGACTTTCAATTTGGGAACGTTCTTCGAGATTGGATATGAGTTTGAATTATCTTGGAGTTGTGGTGTGCTGTTTGGGATATTCTGCGGCCCACACCTTCAGTCTACCTCTATTTATTAGGTTATTTTGTTATGCTGATAGGATAATTCTTATGTTTAGATTTTTATATTAGTTTGGAATTGTATCATATTGTAGAAGCTCTTGTACTTATGACACTAAATCTTGGGGTAGTTTTATTTATATTCCGCATTTATTTGAATACTTAGTATGTTAGATATTAGTTTGATACTTATCTTTCTCACGTTTAAGTTGAATTGGTGATACTTGTTGGGTTGGCTTACCTATCGGTTGGGAACATAGGTGCCATCACGACTCGTGATTTTTGGGTCGTGACAACTTTAAATACTTTTTTTTATATATAATGTAAAGTAATTCAATAACAACAATCAAAACTCAAAATACTTTAGAATTGATAGACAACAACACATTAAAGAAATACTAAAAATCATATAGATCATAAGTGTCGATCCTATTTAACAACAACCCTGGATAGTTACACATTAATGTTGAAAAATTGTATATTTGTTAATTATTATGTTTTGAAAAATGAAACTACATATTTAAATTTATGTTTGGTTATTATGTTTAAAAAAATTAAACTACGTATTCACAACTAAATATTTAAAAATTAAACTAAATATTTTAAAATTTTAAACTACATATTTGATTACTATGTTTTAAGAAAATTAAATTATGTATTATTATAATGTGACGATGTCTATCAATTCTTTCAAATTTGATTATCTTCATTTAAATATTAAAATTCTATATTAAATGAAAATCATTTTTGAAACACATATATCCTAGCTACGTTATACTTTACTTATACACGTAAACATATTGTAAATTAATATATACATAAAATACATCTATTTTAAAGTATTATCATTGATAAGTAGGTATTGAGTGATCTTCTATTCATTTGTTTTGAAATATCCACCTAATCAATATTACTGGAATAACTGAATTTTTTATTCATGGTTAAAATTAATGAAACAATTTCACCAGTTTCTATATATGTTAATTCTTGTGTAGAATGATTATAATTATAAAAAAATGTGTTATTCATGAAATAATGATAAATGTCTTGTCATCAATTATTTTTAAAAATATCTAAATTTCAATATAATTTTTCTCTTGAAAAACATCCATTATGTAGACTAATCTATTTAGTTGATTATATTTAACGAAAAATTTAGTTTTTTTTTAAAAAAATATATGCTTAATTACTATATTTTAATAATTTTGTATTACAAAATAATTAAGTATAATCTTTAGTTGATAAAATAGTCCTTTGTAGTTATTATAATGAGTAATTTAATTGTCTTTTTCAGTAAAGAGGTTTATTTTATGCGAAAAAATATTTTTTACAGGTATCTGTTGGCACCTTAGAATCATAATTGAGTTTAGAGGAGTGATATATGTAGAACATAATTTGGTCTATAATGAAAAAAAATTACAAAAATATTTTTTTAATTAAAGGGTATAAATTTTTTATTAGTTAAACAATACTTATTTTTAAAGATAAATTTGATGAACTATACACACCAAAAAAATATACAAAAAGGACATTTTCCAAAAAAAAAATAATACAAAAAAGGACATTTTTCATTCTCCTTCGCAACCAAATAGTTAATGTTTAGTAGTTTAAGGACTTGGGAATTAGAAAAAATTTAATTTTGTTTGGAGCAAAAAGTATTGGGAAAATAAATGTAAAACTTAAAACAAGAATATTTTAGTCTTTTTACATTTCTAGCCAAATTATGACCAATTTTTCTAGTCATTTAGCATTATTCTTTATTAAAAATAGATGCTTTTTAAACTTGTTAATTCAAAAAATCAATGCATAAATGACTATTCTTTCTATTTTACACCTGAAGGTTATTAGCCTATAAAATAATTTACGCTCATTGATTCCAAACTTGACTTTAAGAAAACACTAAATGAGGGTATTATGATAAATATGAGACATAGGCTGATGAGAGAAACCTGAATGACGGCAATGTCCTCCACGACCTATATAGGTCTTGAAGATGTGAAGTTTATATTATGTTGGCTACTAAAGACAATTCATATTGGTTATTCATGGTCCTTTAACGTCCATTGTTTTTAGTAAATAAATCAAATAAATAATTGCTAAAATATAGTAGTTTTAACGATGATTTTACCATGGTGACTAATGACTACAATATCCCTTGTATAAATGTCTTCGTTTGATGCCTTTAACATCCATTTTATGGCTAATGATTCCCATTGAATTGAATCTAAATATCATAAAGTTTAACAACATTTATTTAATTGCTATTAATAATATCTACTACATTATTGATAAAATGTACATATAAAAGTTTAAAAAACATGTTAGGAAAAGAGAGCCTCATAGTAACAACAATATTCGCTAATGGTGAAAACATATATATTACTATTTATCCATAAAATAGAATATATCTCTTCAAATCTAGACAAACAAAAAGAAGTACAAATTCAAAATACGACAGTCACAACTTTTAAAAATAAACTTATTTTGTTCAAACTATTGAATAATGGCTTCAAATAAGTTTTGTACTCTTCTTCAAATAATGTCTTCGAAATCACTGACATATGAAAATTGCGAGCTTCAGATTGTATAACCTGGAATAAAAACAAAATATGTCAATAATAACTTTCATTTATTATAAAATTCAAGTAATACATCATAAAAAACTGAAATAAACTAAGGGAAAAGGGATAACTTGGGAAATCATCCTAAATTCTAAAATCTTGGAGGTATCGACTCCAAGAGTTTAGCGCCAATTGACCTCTTGTGATAGGAGGGACTTCTTGTCTCATGTTCAACACACGCTGTGCCCATATGTTTTCTCTTTCATCGGCAAGCTCATTGGTATCCTTCTCCAATTGATATTGAGACTTCAGATTCTATCAAGATCCATATGTGATACTCATGCGTGCATAAAGCCTGTTGTGCACCAATAGGAATGGCCAACACACGCTCCCCATCGTCAAAGTATGTTGTGGACTTGCGGTTTATCTAGTCCAAACTCATACTTAAATGTATTCATTTCAGATCGGAGTGGTATGATTTGAGTTTGCCCAAATTGGCGAAGTACTCGAAGAGGCGCATATGGTTGGACACCCTTTAAGCCAATAAGCTCGATGAAATATCAGTTGTCCCCTCTTACTTTGACATTAGGTGTGGACAACCAATGAAGCTTCCATTGAATTCGGTGGCTCTCAAGCTCAGTCAGAAATATCTGCCAGTCCACAAATCCTATAGGTGCGGCGAAATGTGTCAACCTTCTTGGATGGTTATCGATCTTATTGCCTTGACCAAGATAGGTATCTACCACGTCAGATCGCTTGTGGAAGTGATCGATAGCACATAGTTGAAGTAGAAGGTTGCATGCCTCGAAGAACATCCTACCATCAATACATGTTGACAGACTCCTCATTATCTCTGCCAGGATCATGGGCACTATTGATTTCTTAGGCTCGCCCCCTCTTTGAGCTAGGTATCGAACCACGTACCTTAGACATGTATCGATTCATCCCCTTGATTTAGGAAAAACCAAGGATCCTAATAAGGCGATGGCAAAGGCATCCAGACAATACTTTTCCCATTCTTCAATGGAGCACTCAAATTCATAGTCATAAATGTAGTAGCCATCATCTCGGCCGAATCGTGAGTATAAGAAGTCTAAATGAGTCCACCCAAGGTCTAAATAAGTCCAGGTTGTATTAGAATTCATCACCATACATTTTTGAAATTCACTTGATGATGGCTTATAAGGTACCATCATTTTACACTCATGGTATGGAAGGTCAATGAAACCACTAATTTCTTCAATTGTTGGTGTCAAGTTGCAATCTGTAAAATTGAACACCATCCTCACAGGTTCCCAAAACTCTAGTAGCGCCCTAGTTAGGTGAAGGTTTTGCGTGAAAAAAATAAGAAATGTGAGGCCACCCAACAATTGATGAATTTCCCTTTCCCTATCTCCTTGTATCCATCCACCATGTCTTAAGTCTATGACTCACATCTGTCACCATTTGAGGGTTTGGGGGTTCATACTCATCCATGACTCTGCAAATAAAACAATAAACAACTTCTAAACTCTATTTTGGCAAAATTGATTTGATTTAATTATTATGATCACGTTGACACATAAGTATGCAATTTGTCTAAAGGGTGTTGGGGCCCTTTAGATGAGAGGGTGGCTACTAATTATGTGAATTGACACAAAGGGTCAAACCACCTAGGGTTTATGCAGCATGTATGACCTAACCAGGACTTCTAAGAGTTGTCTTGACACGGACTTGAATGGGATTCTACGCGAGAGGCTCGTGGTCTCGCGGTAGTAAAACTATTTGTTATGTCCACGCATATGCCGACTCTCTATAATGGGTATTTGAATAGAATTGGAGTAGTTGTGAGAGGTGCAAAGGCACAACATCACGAGAACAAAATTAAAAAAAAAAGGAAGAGGGTCCCAATTGGGGGAAGTATGAGAAGAATGCCAGTTATCAAAGCAATAAACACTTAGCATTTAAATTGGAAAGCGGTAACGTATAGGCAGCTTATAAAAGAATAAATAAATAAATAAGCATAAATAAATAAAGGAATTTAAACATATAAAGGTGTTAAAAAATCACGCAAATAAGGAAAAAGGGTATGGGATTAAATATATAAGTAAACAAATAAGGGAAACGGGAGAATGTGAAACATTGTAATAAATAAATAAGGTAGAGGGAAAGGGGTGGAACATGGAGAGAAGACAGTAAATAAGGTAACAAAATGATTACTAAACATGATAAACATCTAGCGAATGATGAAATAACCAAAATAAAGTAAGCCCCACATAAATAAGCATGAAACACGTAACGGTAAGAACCTAATATCCCCAGCGGAGTGGCCATTCTGTCGCGCCCCATTTTTCGCAAAAACAGGTTTTGTGCACGATCTAACAACTCTTTTGGGATTTTGAGTTTGGAGTCGCCACATAACAAATTAAGGCGCGTTAGGGCACCTATCTAACCTAACTAAGTCTAACTAAGGTCAACGTGCCAGAGATCAGGGTAAGGGTTCAAATTACCTCGAGGGGAAGGTGTTAGGCATCCCTCGAGGTCCACAAATGTGGGTTCCAGCCGTATCTCATGCAATCTACGTGGGGGTTACAAGTAGCAAATAAGATCACTTCATTTATTAGTTTATTTAAGCTTGCTAAGTGATATAAAACAATTAAGAATTTTATTAATTTAAACATGCAAGGCTAGGTGATAGCAATAAATAAACAATCAAGTTTATTTTTATTTATTTTAACATACGAGACTATGTGTTAAACAAATCGAACAAATAATTCATATTATTATTTTATTTAATAATTAAATATGCGAGTCTAAGTGATAAAATATTAAACAATTGAGAAATAAATTATTATTATTTTTTATTATTAATTATTTAAGCATGCAAAACTAAATGATAACAATAAATAAACATTAAATAAAAATTTAAAGATAGGCGAGGGGATATAAAAGAGGCAAATAAATAAGCAAATAATTTTATTGTTTTTATTTTAATCTACCCCAAATAAATTGCTAAACTATTAAGACTATTTCAATTATTTATTTTTGAGCATACGAACTATGTGATTAAAATGTTGACCAAATATTAAGCACTTAATAGAGAGATAAACAAAAAGGCATAATATGCACAAACAAAAAAAATTCAATTTGATTTATTATACCGCACCAAACAAGAATAAGATGTGTAAAAAATATTTTTTTTGAAAATTTGAGCAAAATTTGGAAAGAATTTTTATTAAAAAAATGTTTGTTTCTTTATAGGGATGATGTCACGATATTGTTAATCGCGCTCCGCCACCATAGAAACAATTTTGTTTTGAAGTCGGTCTTAGAAAAATAATAAAAGGTTTATATTTTGAAGATGATTTTAAAAAAAGAATTTAGTTTGCATATAGGCACATAAATATTTACATATAAACACACATAATCCCTTTTGAAAATCATGGGTAGGTGGTACTCCCGGGGATGCGTCGGCTTAATTTAAAAAAAACATTGGAATTAGACCTCATAATTCCTTCGACTTTCACACTAACGATAGGTTAGGAGACAATACTTATAATTTATATATATATATTTAAAACAAATGTCATAATCAATCAATAGTTTGAAAGGAGGATTGAACAATGACTAAGAAAAGCATGTTGTAAATCTTTTGTAGAAAAGAAAAAAAAACTAGTAGAACATTAATATAGTCAATAAATTGTATGCAAAGATTTTAATATGAAATGTATTTAAAAGTCATGAAATTTGTTAAATGCATCAAAACTTTTCTTTTTATTATTATTATTTTTTTAAAATAACATATTGCATCATAAATGCGGAAATCTTCAAGAGGACAAATAAGATTACTAATTAGTAATATAAGCTAATTTAAGAAGGGCAAAAATATGCAGAACAAATTTTATTTTAATTATGGATATGGTAAAAGTTTATTTACAAACCTATAACCATGATTTCTAGGTGTTCAGAACGGAGTAACACATATAGGCATGATTTTGTAACTCTAAATGATATGAACATTTTAATCCTTAGGCATGGTTTCTATGTGACAAGACAATGCTAAAAAAATTATAACATTTTTTACATCTAACCAATGAGCCTACTAAATTATTAAGATGATTTTAACGTTAAAAAATTATTGGAATCTAGTTATTTTAAAACTCATTAACAAACAAAGAGTCAAGCATGTTGAACATTGGTTAGATTACAACACCTACAAACAAGAATTGTGGTAAAAAGATTTAAAATAGAATAAACCTATAGGCATGCTTTCTAACTTTGAAAACTACGATAAACAAGTAGCATGTAAATCCCCTTTTCTTAGGTGATTCCCCCCCCCCCCCAAAAAAAACTTTATTTTATATATATAGAGTTAAAGAGTTGTACAAATATTACAAGTAAAAATAAAAAGCGAATAATCATATATATAACAATAAAAATGAACGAGGCTTCGTCCACAATTTCTTCTAGGCAAGTCTTCAACATCTTGAACTCTAAGTTGAAAACCTGGAAGAAGAGGTAATGTAATACATATCTGATGAGGAAATAATTGTAATAAAGTAGACTTGTAATAGCAAATTCCTCTCATATATATGTAAATTACACACAAAAAGAGATAAAGAATAACCATATTTATATTATCAAACCTAAAAAGGTAATGAAACTAACTTGGATTCTTCCTTGTTGTTTCGTTTCTCAACACACAAATATTATAATTATGCAAAAAAATAAAATTAAAATTAATAAAGAGGACTAACCAATTCTGCAGAAAATATTATCAACTTGTATTATAAGAATGAGTGATGAGTTGAGACAATGAATGTGTGTATAACCAATGAGAGAAGGAGAGAAATTGTAGCAAGAGTTAGTGTGAGTTGGGAGAATGTGTGTTCTTCTCAAAGATGTGAATGTGTGTTTTTTGATAAAGAATGAATAGTTCTCTTTATATTGTAGAAGAGGGAGGAACAAATAAGGAAATATTTAAAGGAAATCAATTAATTATCATATTTTCCTTATTCAAAAGAAGATTCGAATCAGCCAAATTAAAAATATCATCACCAAATATAAGCAAATAAGAACAATTAGGAAGGGTAATATATATTTTTCTTAAATAAAGAGAAGCCAAAATCAGAGCCATATAAAAACAAGTAAGAAGCTAGTCAACTCACAAATCGAAAAAGAGAAAAAGATCAATTAATATATTTTAATTTTAAGAGAACCAAACCAGAAAATTGATATAATTCTTTTTACCAAACTAATAAAGATTTTCCTAAAATAAAAAGGTAAGAATCAATCTATATTATAATTAAGGGACGGAACCAATTCACAACATTATAAATTCCTTAAACGAAGGAAGTAAAGTCAGCCCACGAATCAAACAATACAAGATATCAATTTAAACAATAATTATTTAAGATAAGAAAATAATTCATCCTCCAAATCAGTTATCATAATATTTACAAGAGCTTTATTTATTTATTAAGGGGCAAATTTTGAATAGTAAACTAAATCATCCTGATAAAAGATAATTCTTTCGACATTAATCAAGGAGAAACGATTAAAATTAAGGATATTCATATCACACCCGAACAATCCAAATAACCAAGAGTATACTAATAAGCAAAGAGATCTTTTGACAATTCAAATTAAACGATGATATTTTGCCAATACACATAATCAAGTAGAGAAAAAAAGATTAAAAAAAATCAGAGACATGATAAAAAAAATCAACTCACCTAGATGAAGTTTATAGCACTTGTTAATCTCCTAAACACATAGAAAAATAATTCTTCATAGAAATCATGAGCAGATCAAGGACCCCAATTAATCAATGCTAGGATATGAATAATAATAATCTGAAAACGGAAAAAGAATAAACCTGGACAGATCTATTGAGATCAATCATCCACATTTTTGAATGGTTTGAAGCTCTTGTCCGAACCGTTGCTAGTTGCTGGAGTTCATGGCAGCTGGGAGTTGTCGGAGCTGCAAGTTCGCGCGTCTACTGCTGCACCTGGTCCTGCAAATAAGAGAGAATGGGAAAGAAGAGGGAAAGAGGGGGCGTTGGGTTGCTGGTCGCAGCTGTTGCGAGAAGGGAGGAGGAGAAGAGATCGGAGAAGAGGGAGGCGGAGAGAGGGAGAAGGGGAGAAGGACGGGAAGGGGGAGGAGGCGGAGGAGAGAGGGGAAAGGACAAGAAGAGGAAAAGAGAGGAAGAGAGGAGATGGGGCGGCTGTTGTCCGTTGCTGATGCTGCTTGTCGGAGCTGCGTGGCAGCTCGTTGGAGCGGAGAAGAGGAAGAGAAGAGCGAAGGGGAGGCAAGGAGGAGGAGCGAGAAGGAGAGAAGGGGGGAGAGGGGAAAAGAGAGAAGGGTCACTGCCATCGCTTGGAGGTGGCGATTCTCGACAGAAAGAATGGATGGAGAGAAAAGAGGGCGGTCTTGCTGCATGAGAGAGGGGTGAAGAGGAAGACGAGAGGGAGAAGAGGGGAGAAGAAAAGAGGGGGGAGGAAGCGACGAGAAGGGGAGGAAGAGAGAGAGAAGAGCAGCGGCGCTGCTTGGTATTCCCGCCTGGGTCTCCCTCGCCGGAAAAAATGGAGGAGAGGGAGAGGGGCGGCAGCTGGAGAGGAAGGGGGAAGAGGAAGATGGGTCGCCGGGGAGAGAGAAGGGAGAGGGGAGGCACCTGCCGAGGAGGGGGAGGGAGAAGAATGAGTTAAATTTTAGGAATTAGGTTCTTTTAGTTAGAATAGTAGATTAAATCTGAGCCGTAGGATTAGTTTAGATGGACGACTAGGATTTAATCTAAGATTTATTTAAAAGATCGACGGATGTGATCAAAAGATGAAGTCTTGAAATTAGATTGGGAAAGATATGCAATGGCTAAAATTGCAATTAAATTGGCTAGAATTGAGATGAAAGAGTGGCTATGATTGGAAAAAATTGTGAAGTGGAGTGGCTAAAATTGGAAGAAATTATGATAGAATAGGCTAGAATTTAAATAATTTTAAGGGAAAGTGTAGAAATTACTATTTAATAAAAATACTACATTAAAATATTTTATGTAATTGAAAATCATTTAAATCTTTAAACATTTGAAATTCATTAATAATTGTAAACTATTTTTGTAATTTTTACGATAATTTTATAACGTAAAACATACTAAAATATATAATTTTCAAGCAAAGTCGACTAAAAATTCTAAAATTTCAAATACGTATTTAATCGAATAGTATTCCTAAGGTCGATCAAAATTGGGTGTCAACAATTATCAACTAATATTAGCGGAGTACTTTATGATGGAGTAGATTGTGATTGAACTAATAAGATTGCTCTAAATCATTAACTTTAATCACTATGAAACTATGATGAACTTTAATTACCTGAAGTTTTTTCATATCAACTTTTATCTTTCAACTTTTCTCTTATCACCAATTTGTAGCATAATTGTTTTTGCAATTTCTTTGAATAGATTAGATTCTTAACTTAATTTTCTCTCCTTTACTGAATTATTTATTATTAAAACATTTATCAAGTAATGAAACTAATAATTTCAAAATAAATTTAATTTTTTTAATTGCGCTAAGCGTGGCAAAGTACACTAGTCAATAACTAATTAAGAAGCCTTAAAAATATATGACAAAAACATATTAGGACAATGAATAACTAAGACGCTTTAAAATATATAGTCATAATGCATAAATATGCCCTTTAACTTTATTTCATTTTACGTTTATGTCCTCTAGCTTTGAGTATGAACAAGTAGACACACAAACTTATATAAGATTGAACAAATAGACACACGTGTGTTACGTGACATCCTACATGGTAATTGGTTTTATACGTGGTGGCTTTTCTGTATTATGTCATATATGACTCATGTGTCTACTTGTTCAACTTTATACAAGTTTAAGTGTCTGCTTGTGCACACTCAAAGTTTAAGAGTACTGTAAATGTAAAACGAGACCAAGTTAAAGGGCATATTAATGTATTATGCCAATATATATATATATTGATGTCCACGGTCCTGTAGAAAGCTCACATCTTCAAGGATGTGTTTTTCCAATATGGTTGTTATATTTATTATGTCTGCTTTCCTTTTCTTATCTTCCACCTTTTTAGTATGGATATTTGTTAAGATGTCCCACATCGGTAGAGGGATGATAATTTTATATCTTTATATGGACTTAGAAAAACCTCCTGTCATGAGCTTACTTCCGAGGTTATATTAGGCTAAAGTGTCATATCTTAACAATAATCCAATTCAAAAGGCAAAAGTATTCATTACCCCCCTGAACTTGAAGCTTTTTATTCAATGTACACCTAAACTTTATTTTGTTTCAATTACCCCCCTGAACTTGCTTATTCATCCTACATGTACACCTTTTCTGTCCACTCAATATGATCGTGTCTACACGCGCACGACACCTAGATAAATAATTTGCCACCTAGAAAAATATTTTGTTACCTATATAATACCGACCATCACAATTCACAAATATTAAAACTTCTGAAAGAAGCTTCTCCGTTTTGCTCTAAACCTCTTTGCTTTTCTCTAAACCTCTCACAAGTAGATTTGGATAGTGTAATCGACAAAGTAACAAGTAGATTTGGCAAGTGTAATTGACAAAGTAACGAGTAGATTTGTGCCACTTGCAGTTCTGGAGTAAAGACTTGCTAGATTTCGTGAAGTGTTTGGTCGATTGGTCAATTTTCTTTGGATCTTGTCTGAAATTGTGTCTACAAGTAAGTGATTATCCACTCGATTTCGCGAAGGCTTGATGTATTGTTGTCTATTTTCTTTACTTTTTCATTCATATTTTGCCCTATTTTTCGTTTAACGTTTCGCCATAGTTTTTGATTGAGTTTCCGATTAGGGGTCTAATACTTTTCAACTAGAGTTTTCACTTAATGAATGTATTATTATGAAGTTTTTTTACCTTATTCATGCATGAGCATTAAGGTTTCTGATAATCAGTTTAAAAATTTAGGCTTTTTGGTGAAATTAAGGTTCTAAGTATTAGGGTTTCTGGTATTGTTAAATGGTGGGGTATTTTATAATTTGTTTAAGTATATTGTGTGGGATGCCTATTGTATGTTGATGAGTAATACATCTACTATACTAAGTACCAATTGTTGCTTATGTTTTGGTGTTATTTTATATGCTTCGATTTTGTTGCTGGCATTGTACAATATACTGATTATTATTGTGGTTATAGGTTGACACTATGACTTATAAGTACCTCAATTTAAGGTTCAAATTTTGGGGTATCTTGGTGAGTGAGGTAGGTCTAGTATATGTTGGGGGTAGGACTGAATATGTAGAGAATGTGGATGAAGATCATTTATCAATTCCTGAACTTGCAGATTATGCTAAGTCTTTTGGGATTAGTAAGTTAGGAAAAACATATGCAGCTCCATCTGTAGGGGGGTGATTTGGCGGAATTGAAAAATGACATGGACATTTGTAGCATGGCATTATTTATGCATGATGGGGACACAATATATATTTATGTGTGTAATAACACTATTCTGGATGATGTGGGTCCCAGTGAAGGTCAAATTAGTCAATCTTTAAGTCAAGCGGTTGAGTCTTTTAATTCACATGGGGAATCTCTAACTGCATACCAAAAAAATCAGATCTAGGGTTAGGTTCCTCTTCTTCCTTTCCAGCTACTGAGAGACTTGAAAATGATGGGGTTGCAAGGGTCGAACAAGAAAGTGATGATGATTATTCTTCAATAGATTGGATTGATACTGAAGAAGAAGTTGAACCAACTATCCAACAAGGAACTGAACTTTCTATTCAACAAGAAGTTGAGCCAACTACCCAAGAAAATGCAGTGGAAGACATAGACAGTGATTTTGTCTGTTCTGACCAGTCTATTGACTATGGAAGTGATTTTCATGAGGAGTTGAGCATTGTTAAGGAAGATGTGACAAAACATAGAGAAAGTAGGAGGAGAAAGAAGAAGGAAAAACCAAAAGGTTTTTTAGGTGAAGTTGGATTTGATGAAGGGTATGGGGATATTGAAAAAGGGAAAAAGAATTTCAAGGGTAAGCTGAGCCATACTATGACAGTTCTGACTATAATAGTTTTCAAAGTGATGAAGAAGAACATGTTTCTGATGATGAACTTGAAGGAGGGAGTTTAAGGGGAAGAAAGAAGAGTAATAGGGTGGTATATGATTCTTCTTGTGATATTATAATATGGCAGTGTGGTTTGATATTTGAAAGTGTAAAGCAATTTAAAGAGGCAGTTACAAAATATGCTATAAAAAAAGGAGTTGAGTTAGATAAGTATGTGAATGACAGTACTAGAGTGAGAGTGAAGTGTAAAAGTGGTTGTCCATGGCTGTTGTATGCAAGCAAGGAAGGAAGGAGTGAGAACTTTACTATCAAGACATACAATCCAAGGCACAAATGTACCAGGACCACCAATAATATTTTGTGTAATTCAAAGTTCTTATGCAAGTATCTGAAAGATAGGATTATTTCTCAACCTAGTATAAAAGGGTGGGAGATACAAGAAATGGTGAGGAAATAGTTGAATGTTAATGTTGGCAAGGCAGTTCGTTTACAAACAAGAAAAATTATTTTAAAGGAAATTATGGGAGATCATGTGGCAGAATTTAACAGAATCCTAGACTACAAGGATACGTTACTCCAAACAAATCCTGGTAGCACTTATGTTGTGAAGCTTAAAGATTCAAAATCAGGAAATGGGATGAAACAATTTCACTCTTTTTATACTTGTTTTGATGCTATGAAAAAGGATTTTCAACAAGGATGCAGAAGATGTATAGGGCTGGATGGTTGTTTCTAAAGGGAATTTGTAAGGGTCAACTTTTGGTAGCTGTTGCTAAAGATGCAAACAACCAAATGTATCCAATAGCATGGGCAGTAATTGATACTGAAAGCAAGTTGACATGGAAATGGTTCATGACCATTCTGAAAGATGATCTTAATCTAGGAAATGGTTCCCAGCTAACTATAATTAGTGATATGCAAAAGGTAATTGAATATCTTTCTTTTGTTTATGTTTAATGTAATCGCTAAATTAATTTGACTAAAATTTAACTTGCTTTTTTTGCTTTGCAACTACAGGGACTAATAGCTGCTGTAGATGAACTATTTCCAGAATGTGAGCACAGAATGTATGCTAGACACATTTTAGCAAATTGGTCACAAAACTTCAGAGGCTTAGATAGAAGGAAGAAATTTTGGGCTTGTGCTAGATCAACATTTGAGGCACAATTTAAGTACAATATAAATGCCCTGTCCAAGCTGGGAATCGGTATTGTTGAATCCCTTATCAAATACAAAAAGGAGAGTGCAAAGCTTTTATTCAAACATTTTCAAAGTGTGATAGTATAGATAACAACATGGAAGAGAGTTTCAATTCTTGGATCTTGGGACCTATGAACAAGACCATTGTAACTATGTTGGAAGAATTAGGGTTAAGGTTATGAGTAGAGTGAGTAAGTCAAGAGCATTTGCTTAAACATGGACAGATGGAATATCTCCAATGGCAATGATGGTATTCAATACAAATGTAACAAGATCAATGCAGTGCAACATTGAATGGAATGGTAATGTTGGATTTGAAGTGTTAGAAGGGGTATACAAGCATACTGTGAACTTGGGTCAACAAAAATGTAGTTGCAGATCATAGGAATTAAAAGGTATCCCATGTGCACATGGTATAGCAGCAATGAACCACTTGAACATGGATGCATCACAAGCAATATCTAGTTGGTATAGAAAAGACACATATATGAAGACATATTCTCATTTCATTCAACTGGTCCCAAACATGGAAATGTGGCCTGAAAGCAGAAACCCAATGGTTGAACCACTTGAGGCAAGACAAATGCCTGGTAGGCCACCAAAGAACAGAAGAAGATAAATTGGTGAAGTGAGAAAAGCTGGAAAGTTGCCAAGAATGGGGACAGTAATGACATGTTCAATTTGCAAAGGACCAAATCATAACAAGAGAAATTGTCCAAAAAATCCTAAGTCTACACCAACACCCACTCAAGAGGTACATTCATATTGATTTGCTTTTATAAATTATGTTAGATTACTTATTAAATTTAATGTCTTGTTGTGTTCTTTTTCCACTCATATTAGTCCACCACTGGAAAAAAGAAGGGTAGAGGTCATTATGAAAGAGCAAGCACCAGTAAGACTGGTACAAGAAGAGGTGCAGGAAGTGGTTACAAGAAGAGGCCTAAAGTTGTTGGACAAGGTGTATTTGTTGCTGATACTGGATATACGTGTATTAATGTAAGTGTCTTATAAACTGTCAAAATTATATTTGTCTTCTAAATGGGAGTCCCAAAATAACTATGTAGTTGATATTTCAGCAACGATTGTCTAGCAGAAGGAGGGTTAATACTGGTTGGTGAATTCTGCACATGTGACAGGTGATATTGGTTTTAAACCTACCAAGGGACTGAAGTGGAAAGGAAAACAGGCCATGACTCAAAGAGAACTTCAAGTCGAAAGTGTTATGCGTCGTATTCAAACCAGATCAAAAGTTGATGGCATTCAAACAAGGTCACAAGCCAAAGGAAAATCACTCTCAAAGAAAACTTCTTAGTTGTGTGGTTGTGTGGGTCTCAAACCAAACTTGAAATAGTGTTTTATGTTTTGATGAATCTGTGGTTGTTCAAACAAACTTAAAGTTGTTACTGTTTAGTGTTTTGGTGCTTGTGTGGTTGTTCAACTAACCTTAAAGTAGTGATTGTTTTATGCTTTGCTGGTTAACTTAAGTTATTGTGGTTGTTGGTTGAAACAATGAAACACTATGATGCTTGTTGTTGTCGATTGTGTTTTGCTATTTATTAATCATAATCTAAATATTGTTGGTGTATTTAATTTGTGCAATAATCACAGTTGATAGTGGTTGGAGATCTTTTAAATATTAGACTGAAGGTTTGATTATTTGTTTGTTCATGTTCATTTCTTTATGGTTGATGTTAGGGTTTGAAGGTGGACCTGATAACTACACATCATTGTATGTTTTAAATGGCTGCATGCGAGTTGCTCAAAAATATTACGGAACTCTTACTTTTTCATATTTTTAAGCTTTACTCATTCATGATTTTTTGTTACTTATAATTTTCCAAATCTGTTTTGTCTGAACAGGGATCATCGTTTAGAGAAATTCAGTTGCTCTTGTATCATCTGAAAATGTTTTGGTGCGAATTAACAAGTACGTGGTTTTTTTCTATTCTAATGTTTGTAAATTATTTCATGCCTCCATTTTTTCTTTTGAATTTCGAGTGAATATTCAATTCTTTGGTGTTGCATATTGTTATGAAAGAATCAAAGTGTCTTTGATAATAGAACCTACACGTAGCCGCTAAACAATTGTAAGATTTATAAATACTAGTAGGATTAGTCTTCTAACATCTATAATTCAAATTATTGCTATGTTTGAGTAATATATTTTATGGGTTGGAGAATCAATAGTAAAATTATAGTGATGGTTTGAACTTGCTCTCACTCGAAGTCGGGGAAAGTATTTAAGTGGAATCATAATGAAGGAGCCTGTCCATACTCTTCAATTTTTCCGACGAACAACTGAGGATTGGATAGATAACTAATAGGGGATTTTTTACTATTAAATAGATGAATTTTTTCTTGACGAAAAGGATCTTTTATGTTTTTAATGATGCAGCTCATATTCTTTGAAATGTTTGTGGATGCATTCTCTATTATTAGAATTCTGCTGTTATCTCGTTGGAGCTTGTTGGAATATATGTGTCCACTTACTTATATGGGATCAGGTCCTCACAATACTACTCCGCTAAATAATAAAGAACAGCTTACAGAAAGTAAGGATGAAAATCACTTTACGTGGAAATTCCTTGTCAAGGGAGGAAAATCACACCTATTGTCAACATGACTTTACAAAATCACTTTAACTATTCTTCAATAAGCAAAAGTAAAAGTCGGTTATAAAACAAGAGATTAACCTACTAATATCCACACTAAGTAATACACACTATAACTTAGCTGAGCATGAGCAAATACAACACTGTTCTCTATACTAATCCTACCTGATTAATATAGACTTGAAGTAAAAACCTAAGTTACCCATAAACAAAGCCCTTACAAAGATTCACCCAAGGTTGAAACATTTCTATCATAGTTGAAACGAATCCTACAATTTAAAAACAATTAAAAGCAAAATACAACAAACACAAAAAGCAATAAATGCACTTCGACCCGTACCCTTGTTATTCTTGAAGCTTGAAAAATTTTACCTTTTTGAATGAATGAATGATGTTTGATGTTTGATGTATATAACATGAAAGATATTTATCCATCAAACGAACTACCTAGTTGTTCCTGATTGGTGAATTGCTATGCGCTTCACCAACCTTCCTAATGCAAACAACTTCTATAATTGTCTAGTACTTTTGACAACTTGGATGAGTTTCATTCTCTTTAGAGGACCAAGTCCCTGCACTTGTGAGGAGATCATCAAAATATCTTGAAGAACTAAGCTCCTAATAGAGCTTCAGGATGCTCCACCGAAGAAAATTGAGAAGATATATTAGATATAACTTTTTTATATGGTGATTTAGTTGATCAATATATAACACATTATACTCGTGTGCACATATTCATACCCTACCTCACAATCAATAGTTTATTGTACAAGTAGGTGCATCATAGTCAATTCCTTCCTTTTGATTGTACCCTTGCACTACTAGCCTCGACTTAATTTTAGTAATAGTCTCGTCAAGATTTTTTATGAATACCCTTCGAGTCCCTATGATAGTTTTGTCGATTGGTCAAGGGACCAGGTGCAACACTTTACTTCGTTTAAATTGAAAAAGCTCTTCTTGCATGGATATCCCAATATAGATCTTTCAGAGCTTCTTTGATATTTTTTTGTTCAATAGACGATATAAATGCCGAATATGCAACCAGGTTTAATAACTTTGATCTAGTTAGAATACCTGAATTTAATGGGGATGAGATTGTCCAACGGATGAGATTATTGATGTTTCCAACTGGACTTTCTGGTTATATCCTCTTATCTGTTAGCATTAGAATCACCTTCAATTAAAGCCGGAGATTGAGATCCAATTTTTTGAGATATGGCAGGAGGACCAGGTCCTTTTGTGAGTTCAACATTCTTTTCATCTCCCTGAGTCTTTTCTTTATCAGTTGTCAGCTCCTCAACTTTATGACCGTCCATGTCATCACCCTTTGTTCTGAGCTCACCAAACTTGACATGCATACTTGCCTGTGGAAGAATATCCCACGAAGTCACCTTCGTCACTTCTAGCATCAAACTTTCCTAGATCATCCTTTCCGTTGTTCAGAACAAAGCATTTACAATCAAAAGGTTTGAGATTAACAATTCAAGGTTTTTTTTTATCATTTAACAACTCATAAGGAGTCGTCTTGATCAGAGATCTTATGAGAAACTTGCTTTCATATAGCATATTATGTTGACTACCTCAACCCAGAAATTCATGGCAAGATGTGAGTCAATCAGCAAGGTCCTGACAATCTCCACTAAATTATATTCTTTTGTCTCTACCACTCCACTTTGCTGGGGAGTTTTGGGTGTTGAAAAGTAGTGATATATTCCATGCTCAACACAAAATCCTTCAACCTGAGAGTTTTCAAACTCAGTACCATGATCAGATATGATGCTTCCGATCTTGCAGTTTAGCTTGATTGAATGGCTTTGAAGAAGATAATCAGTTGTCTTGCTGTCTCATTCTTTGTTCTAAAAAATATGGTCCATGTATACCTGGGAAAAGCATCAACAACAACAAGAACAAATTTCTTACCCTCTCTTCTCAACACTCTGATTGGTCCACACAATTAAATAATGATTTAGTTTGTTTTCCCCTTGCACATGTATTGCAGATTCTATCATTTGTTAATTTTAGCTTGGGTAATTCGCGGATTAGGTCCCATGCAACAAGTTTATTCAGCTAAGTAGAACTTACATGACCTAGAAGTATTGCCAAATATCAACACCATTAATTTGAGAACTTAGACATTACAGATCATCTCTTTCAATGAACTCTAGATCAGCTACATACATGTTTTTTATCCTTGTAGTACACATCACCACTTTCCTTGTAGTACAGCTTGTGACTAAGCACTTGTCGGCCATGAACTTAACCTCATTTCCGTTATCACAGAAGATTATACTTAATCCCCTGCATATAGTATACATTGTTTATTGAGTTACTATCAGACTTTCCTATTCTTCCAATTCCAAGAATAGACCCTTTCTTTCCACCACGAAAATACACACCACCACGTTGGTATGCTTGAAAATAGAGGAAGTTAGAAGTGTCACCTGTCATGTGTCTGGACCATCCGCTATCCATGAACCATCACTAACTCCTTCCTCTCTTTTGGACAAGAATTATTGTTGGTTTTAGGAACCTACTTCAGATAGAGTTCCCAGTAACTGTTAAAAGACTTAAGAAGAACCTTCATATCCAAGGAGGTAAGGTGTTCGTACTGAAATAGTAGCGACAATACCACGTCATATCCGTGTTTTTTTCACATTTCTGTCACGTATGACAAATTCAGCACAAGGACCAGGTTCGTATTCCTTGTTTGTTTGATTGTTATTAGATCTAACAAATTTCACATGCCTTTTTTTAGCCTCCTTGAGTTTATCACACTTCTCTTTGAAGTGTCCATTACGTCCACAATGGGTACATAAAAAATTATCACTTATAGACATATATTTGCTATGAGAATTATATGGTGGTTCTATTTGTCTACAGCCCAGCCCTTTCTTCATATTGAAACTTTGGTGAGACTGGTTAGAGAGAATTTTGGAAAAGTCATTCCATTTTAGAGAGTGACTTAACTCTTCTTTGTTCCTCCTAAGATCCTTCCTTGGCTGATAAATATTTTCAATAGAACTAGCTAACTTAGATTCAGAAAGTTTAAGCTTATCCTTCATATCTTCCTAAAAAATACTAAGTTTCTTTTATCTTTTCTCTGAGGTGCTAGGCTCTTCTTCAACAATTCTATTATTTGATCCCAATATCGCTATTCTAGCACTCATTTCATAAACTTGAGCTAGAAGGACTACATTTTCATTCTCACACAAACTTAATTTTTTATTCAACATAAAGTTTTTAGTAGAGCGTTCATCCACAGAATCAATATGTAAGGCAACAAGTTTCCTTAAATTTTCAACTGGAATATTATTAAGATCATCTTTTAGTTCAGAGAGTTACCTCATTTGTGTCTTCTTCATCATGAAATTTTTCCATAAAAGAGAATATTGAGTTGAAGACACTCTCATCATCTTCAATAGCCATCATTGGGACATCCTCATGATCTTCAACATCTCCCTCTGACTCACTCGAATCATCTCCCCAGATAGCATAGGCCTTTTTCACTAACTGATCAACATGAACCTTTCTCTAGAAGTTATCTGGGACAAGGTCCTTCTTGCGATATTTGACATCATGAGACTCCTGCTTTTGGCTAGGACAGGCTCTCATAAAGTTACCAGGCTTACCGAACTTATGACATAGATCATTTGCCGTTGTAGTTCTTCTGGTTAATGCTTTCTTTTGAAAACCTCCATGCTTTTTAATGATCTTTTGAAACCTCTTTGTTACATACGCCATCTCAGCCTCCTCCTCAGTCATCTCACTTTGAGATAATTTTAGTGCAATGGTCTTCTCCTTCTTTCCTTCCTTCCCTGTTGTTCCCTGCTTCCTATTTAGCTCATTTGTCTGCAACTTTCCTATTAACTCATCCATATGCAATGTCATAAGATCTTTAGCCTTAGTACTTGCATCTACCTCGCTTTCCAATGTTTTTTTTGAAGAACATTTAGAATTTTACGCACTTGCTTACACGTTGGAATAAGTTCTCCAAGGCCTCAGAGCTCATTAGTGATGGCAGTGAAGCAAGAGTTCATCTCAAAGGTGGTACTTTATCATAAAGTTTTCATACTAAATAGTGAACATATAAACCATTGACTCCTTCACCCATTTAGTTCCTTCATGTGCATTTTAAGACAATCCCATATTTCCTTTACAGATTCTCATGCTGAGATTCTGTTGTAATCATCAATACTGATGCCTCATACTAGAATCTTTTTTTCCTTGAAGTTCTTTTCGATTTTTTTCTGTTAGCTTCACTGTACTCTTTTCTGGTTTTGACCGCATAAGTAGTAACCGCTCCATGTTTAACTTGTTTCAAGGGAATGTATGGTCCATCAAGAACGACATCCTATAACTCAAAGTCTTCTGCATTGATGTAGTTATGCATTCGATTTTTCCAACATTCATAGTATTGTCCATTGAATCGAGGTGGTATGGTAGATAATTGTCCTTCCTCAAGATTCGTGGATCAGCCATTCCTCCGGGATCTTCCTTATTTGGTGTAACCAATTTAAAAACTGAGAGCTCTGATACATCCTGTTGGAATGTATGCGTCCACTTTCATAGATGGCACCGGGTCCTCACAAGACTATTGCACAGTAAATAAAGAACAGTTTACATAAAGTAAAGATGATAATCACTTTTTGTGGATACCTCATTTCTCAAGGGAGGAATATCATACCTATTCTCAACATGACTTTTCAAAACCACTTTCACTATTTTTCAACAAGCAAAAGTAAAAGTCGATTACAAAAGAAGAGATTAACCTGCTAATCTCCACACTAAGTAATACACCCTATCACTTAGCTGAGCATGAGCAAATAGAATACTTCTTTCTATACTAATCCTACCTGATTAATATAGACTTAAAGTAAAATCCAAAGTAATCTGTAACCCAAGACCTTACAAAGATTCACCCAAGGTTGAAATGTTTCTATCAAAGTGAAACAAATCCTACAATTTACGAACAATTACAAGAAAGCAAAATACAACAAACACAAAAAGCAATAAATGCACTTTGACTGGTTCCCTTGTTATACTTGAAGCTTGAAGAATTTTCCTTTTTGAATGAATGAATGATGTTGTTGGTTGACGTTTGATATATATATATAACATGAAAGGTTATTATCCATCAAACAAACAACCTAGTCATTCCTGATTGGTGAAGTACTCTGCGCTTCACCAACCTTCATGACACAGACAACTTTTACAACTGTCCAACACTTTTGACAACTGGGTCGAGTTTTATACTCTACAAAGGACCAGGTTCCTGCACATGTGAGGAGATTAACAAAACATCTTGAATCATCTAAGCTCCTAACAGAGCTCAGGATGCTCCACTGAAGAAAGATTTCGAAGATATATTAGCTATAACTTTTTTATATTGTGATTTAGTTGATCAATATATAACGCGTTATACTCGTGTGCACATATTCATACCCTGCCTCACAAGAGATAGTTTATTATACAATTAGGTCCATCTGCAATGGCAATCGAAAAATATCCCCCACAAAGTAAGGGGAGTTGAACTTTTATTGAAATACTTTCCTTTCCCTATCTTCTTTAAGTGAAATCTTTCACGGACCTTGAAGAAATTTCGAAAAGAACGAACGTCATGTTTTAAAACTTGGTAGTTGGTGTTAGTTCTAATACATCATAGTTTACTTTAGATTTATTTTCCCTTTGTACTGCTTCTTTGACATATTCACTTGAAAGTTTTGAACTTCTTTTTTTAAACATTGGTAAAGCTCTAAACTTATGTTTGTCGAAGCTTCAATGCAAGCACCTTGTTCTTGATATGCACATCATTAAAAATGATCTTTATAATCTTAGTTACCTTAAACATCCAAGCTTTATTATGATATGTCTTGGATTTTTACTTATATGAACCAAGCACGTTGAGAAACTTGATGACATAACTTAATATTAAAGTAAATTTTCTCAAACTTTTATTGGCAATAGGATAAACACATAAGCTCAAAACGTTTTTGTCAGATATTTGAGATGACTAAATTCATCGCTAAATCTGATCTTAGGTTGAAGAGTAGTAGCAAATGAGTCATGTAACATGACCCCCATTCCAGGCAACTCACACTTTCAAACATTCAAGTTTCCATTCTTTTATATTTTTTTATGTAAGTTGATGTACTTGAATGCAAATACATTTACTATTTTAATTTTATCGTGGCGTGATTACTTTCTTCAATCATATTGCTATAGCACCAAATTGTAGTGCAATATGTATTTACTTATGCATGAACAAAGCTACAAAAGTGCATTAGAAAAGTTTATTTGATTATATGACATTTTGATTGTATTTTAGACATTTTAGCATGATTTAACATTGTTTATGCATTTTGGAATAGGATGTTTATTTGAATTTTACAGGTATTAGTGAATTCCTCCTTAAGCAGTACTCCTCTATTAAGGAAGATGACTTGCTGAAAGACAAAGCTAATCCGTCATTGGATAAGGAAGAAAAGTCGAGAAAGGTCTATATGAGATAGAAAGTAGAGTAGGAAGCGTAATAGAGTAGTAAGCATTAACAAAACTATAAATCAAGAAAAAGTTACAGGAGGAACAACTACCTAAGGCTTAAAATGACATGAAATACGTGAAATCTTATGTAAATAGTGAGAGATGACTTGTTCTTAGAGATGATAGAATGAGTGAAATCTTTGTTGGGTTTTAAAAGGTGTGAATGGAAAATGAACAATTGCAACTTTTATGAAAAGTTGGGAGTTTCATGAAAAGTTGCGACTTTTATGAAAAGTTGTCACTTTTATGAAAGATTGTGACTTTTTCAAAGGTTTGTGTTCGGGTAAGGCACAATAAGAAGCTTTTCGCACTACCCTTTGTTTTCTATAAATTGAGGAATTTACTTACATTTAAAAAAATTAAAAAAGAATTTTTTGACTTCTTCTACTAATACTAATTCTAGTATTCTAAGTATATTTGACTGCCATTAAGTGGCTTGCTGACACCAACGTTTTGGGTATCAATACACTTATGATTGAGATCATTCTATCCTGGGATGACATATTCCAAATCAAACATCGGATACTAGAGGGGAATAATTTCCTTAAGGGGACACTGTGTATCAGTAGGCTTGATCTTCTTTCTGTTTTTCCAAATTCATATATGTGTTATAGATTTTAGATTTGTGAATTAGCTTCCAATCTTCGGTTGTTCACTGGTTCATTAAACTTTGGTAACTTCGTGTTTCTGCAATGTTTATTGGAATCAATAAGATTCTTAAAACACAAATTTAAAACAATTCTTCTTTAAGAAAAATATTTTGTATATTTTTCTAATCGATTTCTGATCTAGTTTCTCTACTAGTTTTAATTTTCTAGACGTGAAAATATTCGTATAATTTGTTGTGTCTTATTAATTTCTTCAAAGTTTTGTTCTAAGTATCTTAGAAATACAAAATGAACAACAATCTTAAAGAAATTATTATACTATTAGTATTTTTTGTATTCTTTTAATCTCGAGAAATTGATCATGGAATTAGAAGATAAAAGCATTATTGTTTTCAAGCTGTATTAGAAAAACCAGAATTACTAATTATAATAAGCTTTTCCAGAAACACGAAGTAACTAAAATTTATTGAACTAGTAAAAGAGATAAACATAAATTTAATTCACAATAAAAAACTAAAATCTGTAAAGCGTACCAGAATCTAGAAAAACTTTTAAATAGAAAAAAGATCAAGTCCACTGAACTCACAGTGCCCCCCCTTAAGGAAATTATTCCTCTCTAATATCCGAGGTTTGATTTGGAATATAATCACCCAGGGTCAATCACCAGAGTATAGATACAAAAAACTCTGGTATCAGCGAACGAATCAACAGCAAAAAGTACACGAAGAAAAGTTTATGCAGAAGAAGAAGAAGAAAATCAGAAAATTTTTAAGGAAATATTCTGAAGAATGAATGGTATTTGTAGGCAAGAAGAATAAGTTCCGAAAGGTTGCAACCCTTTCAGAATTCACACGACCATTAATGAAATTTTGCAACCTTTCAAATGGTACTGACTGTTTCTGAAAGTTGCAGTCTTTCAAAAAAGTCATGGCGGGAATTTTAAATAAAACGGTAAAGATCAAATAAAACGGGTCGCGCGCGGATCCGAGTCGGGTCAGGTTAATCAACTAAAAATTTGAAAAGTTTCGGCTAAATTTTTAACTTAAAACGTCAACTAATTAATTGAAAACATTTTTTGCCTTTTCATTTAATTAATTAAATAAATAATTAAATAATTAAAACAAACTTTGTCCAAAAAATAATCTCTCAGTCGATCCTTTTCCAAAGCCGAAGCCGAAGCCGAGCGACGATAACGACGGCGCGAGGGGATTTCCTCTCTCCAACCCTTTTAATAACTTATAGGAGTGTTCCTATATTTAAACTCTTCTATTTTACTTTCCACCACCAATGAGGGACAAATGTCTTTTTCATTAAAGCATAAGATGACTTTTCAAGTTCTCAACTTTTCAAGTTCCTCTTCTTTTTTCCCCCTCTATTTCCCATCAATCTTTCAACATACCCAACTATCCCCCACATTGATGGGGAATGATTATAACATAGGAATGCCCGGACAATTGTGTACTTTACAGGCAAGGATTAATTGCATTTGGATAAGTAGGTTTCCCCTTGGACTTTCCGTAGTGAGCATTTATCGGATATGCTCGGTCGATCGGTAGATGTGATATCTTTAAACCGTCGAGCTTTGGTTAATACCTAGACAATCATATGTCACACAATTAACCCTTTACTATTTATGGTTCTTACAGTTGTGTTCGTTTCAGCCATGAACACCTCCTAGTTTCATGAGTTTATTGAGAATAGACTTTTGACATAAAATTCTCTTTGAAGCGGCTTCCACTTCGCACTCACATAGGTGATTTCCAACCGTGTCATCTCGTAAATATACTATTTGGTCAAATCTACCAAACTTAGCAAATTATTAAAAACTTTAAGCTTTATTACCTCATTAAAAAGCCTTAAAGTCTTAACCTTGTTCATAAACATTGCCTTCATCATGAGAATGGATTGAGTTAATTGACAATGTCGAACCGTCAACCACAACTTTGTTTTTCTCCTTGAATCTAGCTCTTGGAATCTCCAGTTTGCTAGATAGAGTTACCGTCATGTTGACTTGTCCTAAGCCGTAAAATCATTTCCTTAGATAATCTTTCAACTGCCTCTCTCACTAGGCCTTTCATTAATGGATCTGACACAATATTGCTTGACTTTACATAGTCAATTGTGATAATTTCACTAGAGAGCAGTTGTCTTACGGTGTTTTGTCTCCATCGTATATGACGAGACTTCTCGTTGTACATAATGCGCCCTATGCTATCTATTGTTGCTTGACTATCGCAATGTATGCAAATACGTCCAACTGGTTTGGGCCAAAATGGAATATCTTCTAGGAAATTTCGGAGCCATTCATTTTCTTTCATCAGCCTTATGCAAAGCAATGAATTCAGATTCCATTGTGGAGCGAGCAATACATGTCTGTTTGGGCGATTTCCAAGAGACTGCTCCTCCACCAAGTATGAACACATAACCACTTGTGGATTATACATCATTGACCCGGTGATCCAATTTGGATCACTATATCCTTCAATCACAACATGATATATATTATATTGCGAAGCATAATGTTGTGTATATTTTAGATAACCCAACACACGTTTCATTTCCATCCAATGAGTTTGATTTGGATTACTAGTGAACCGACTCAGTTTACTAATAGCACATGCTATAGCTTGTCGTGTACAATTCATAATATACATCAAACTTCCCAATACTCTAGCATATTTCAGTTGAGAGTCACTCTGGCCTTCATTCTTTTTAAATGTACAGCTTAAATCAATTGAAGTTTTGACAACATTGAAATTTATCCAATATTCTTTCAATATAATGAGGTTGAGATAATGCTAGTCCCTGGGGAGTTTTGATAATCCTGACCCCTAAAATCAAATCAGCAACTCCCAAGTCCTTCTTATCGAACTTGCTGGACAGCATGCGCTTAGTAGCATTTATATCGTCAATGTCTTTACTCATTATCAACATGTCATCAACATACAAACAAGCAATGACTTCATGATTCATAACATTTTTAATGTAAACACATTTATCACATTCGTTAATCTTGAATCCATTTGCCAACATTGTTTGGTCAAATTCAGCATGCTATTGTTTGTGTGCTTGCTTGAGTCCATAAAGTGACTTTACAAGTCTGGACACTTTCTTCTCTTTATCAGGAACTACAAACCCTTTGAGTTGTTCGATGTAAATTTCTTCCTCCAATTCTCCATTTAAGAAAGCTGTTTTTACATCCATTTGGTGGATTTTAAGATTATGCACACCTGCTAGTGCTATTAACATCCGAATTGATGTTATCCTGGTGAATGGTTAGTATGTGTCAAAGTAGTCTAGACCTTCCTTTTGTCTGTACCCTTTGACTACCAATCTAGCCTTATATTTGTCAATAGTCCCATCAGGTTTTATTTTTCTTTTAAAGATCCATTTTGATCCTAAAGGTTTATTATCTGGAGGAAGATCAATCAATTTCCAAGTGTGATTACTTAAAATTGATTCAATCTCACTATTGACTGCTTCTTTCCAATAAGTTGACTCAGACGAAGACATGGTTGCTTTAAATGTTTGAGCTCATTTTCAAGCAATAGTGCTACAACATTTGGTCGGAAAGAAGCAGGTTTCTGTTGGCGAGTACTACGCATAGGATCCTCACTAGTTAAAATATTTTTCATTGATTCTTCTCGTGGTCGTTTAGGTCTTTCACTTGTCGAATCACATTCAGTTTTATACGGATAAATATTTTTAAAAAAATGCATTATATGACTCAGTTATGGTATTAACATGAATCTCAAGATTATCAGATTTGTGAAAAAAAAAAACTAACAGGCCTTACTGTTCACAGCATACCTAATAAATACATAGTTTACTGTTTAGGGTCCAATTTTAACCGCACTTTGAAATATTTCAGGTTGGGTTTCCTTTCTTTCCACAATTCATATGGAATTGATTGTTTTTTACGATGGGATAATTTATTATCTTATTAGCCGTAAGGATGACTTCCCCCCAAAGGTTTTGTGGTGCACCAGAATTGATCATTAAGGCATTCATCATTTCCTATAATGTTATGTTCTTCTGTTACACCAAACCATTTGACTGTGGTGTATAAGGTGCAGTAGTTTGATGAATAATACCATATTCCAAACATATCTTTGCAAAAGGAGATTCATATTCTCCACCCCTATCACTCCGAATCATTTTTATCTTTAGATTCAATTGGTTCTCCACTTCATTTTTGTATTTTTTAAATGCATCAATTGCTTCATCTTTGCTATTAAGTAAATACACATAATAAAATCGAGTGCAGTCATCAATAAAAGTTATAAAATACTTTTTACCACTACGAGATGGTGTTAACTTCATATCGCATATATCTGTGTGAATTAAGTCTAAAGTTTTGGAATTTCTTTCAACAGACTTATAAGGATGTTTAACAAACTTACTTTCCACACAAATTTCGCAATTCAATTTATCGCATTTAAAATCAGGCAATACTTCTAGATTAATATATTTTCGCAAGGTTTTGTAATTTACATGTCCCAAACGGGCATGCCATAAATCATTTGACTCCAAATAAGTAAACAGAAGCAGAATTTTTATTATTACAGTCAACAACCATTACATCAGTTTAAAAAGACCCTCATTGAGGTAACCCTTCCCTATGAATATTTCATTCTTACTTATTACAACTTTATCACTAACTAGGAAACACTTAAACTCGTTCTTAACGAGTAGTGCAGCAGAAACTAAATTCTTCCTAATAGTAGGGACATGCAGAACATTGTTCAAAGTCAACACCTTGTCGGATGTCATTTTCAACATAATTTTCTCAGTTCATGCAATACTTGTTGTTGCTGTGTTTCCCATTAACAAATCTTCATCGTACTCAGCAGGAGTGTACGTTGCAAAGGGTTCTTTCACAAAGCAAATATGTCGAGTGGCACCTGAGTCGAGAAACCACTCCTTGAGATTTTCAACTAAATTACACTTTGAGATCATTCCACACAAGTCATCTGCATCTTCCATCTTTTCCACGATGTTTTCTTGACTTTTGCCTTTGACTTTGACTTTCTCCTTTATTGGAGCGCAACAATCAGAAGACCTATGACCAGCCTTGCGACAGTTATAACAGTTGCCTTAGAATTTCTTCTTGGCCTGTTCTTTTTTCTGCCTGTTGGACTTCTTTCTTTTTTTTGTCTTTGGTAGGAGCTTCTTCAACGATATTAACTCCGATGATTGTTGAAATCTTAGGAGACTTCTTTTCGGCATTTTTGTTATCTTACTCAATCTTGAGCCGAATCACAAGATCTTCAAGCTTAATTTCTTTACGCTTGTGCTTTAGATAATTCTTGAAATCGTTTCACGAAGGAGGCAACTTCTCAATCATTACAGCCACTTGAAAAGCTTCATTTACTACCATATCTTCAGCAATTAGATCATGGAGAATATGTTGAAGTTCCTGCACTTGTGATCTAACAATTTTACTATCTACCATTTTATAGTCTAAAAACTTTGCGAGCACAAACTTTTTCAAGCATGCATCTTCTGTCTTATATTTCTTCTCAAGTGCGTTCCACAAATCTTTTGAAGTCGTTATTACACTATAGACATTATATAAGTCATCCTCTAAAACACTCAAAATGCAGCCTTTACATAGGAAGTCTGCCTGTTTCCATGCTTCAATTATCATGAATTTTTCTCTGTCTAGCATATCAGCAGCAGGCACTTGAGTTTCTTCACTTGTAAATTTATGCAGACCAAAAGTGATAAGCCAGAAAAATACCCGTTGCTGCCATCCTTTGAAATTCACACCAGTGAATTTACCTGGTATCTCTGCTTGTGGTACAACAGTTTGGGTTGGTGCAGCAACAGCCACTGTAACACCATTGTTTTCTATTTCTGATAAACAAAAGTCGATACAGTCTTAGTAATCAATAAATTATAATTGCAGACTTTAAGGAGTATAAAATCACAAAGATTTTTATCTCCACTAGAAACACAAATTAATAATCATAAGTTAATTTCCTTAAGATTGTTTCCAATATGTGTTAGAAAAACTAGAATTACTGAATATAATAATTTTTTCCACAAACACGAAGTAACTAAAATTTATTGAACCAGTAAAAGAGATGAACATATATTTAATTCACAATAAATAACTAAAATCTGTAAAACATTCTAGAATCTGGAAAAAACATTTAAATAGAAAAAAGATCAAGTCTACTGAACTCACAGTGTCCCCTTGAGGAAATTATTCCTCTCTAGTATCCGAGGTTTGATTTGGAATATAACCTCCCAGGGTAAAATGATCTCAATCACCAGAGTTAGATACCCAAACTCTGGTGTCAGCGAACTAATCAACAGCAGAAAGTACACGAAGAAAAGTTTGTGTAGAAGAAGAAGAAGAAAATCAGAAAATTCGTAAGGAAATATTCTGAAGAATGAATGGTATTTAAAAGCAAGAAGAATAGGTTTCGAAAAGTTGCAACCCTTTCTGAATCCACACGACCATGAATGAAAGTTTACAATCTTTCAAGTGGTATTGATCTGTTCCTGAAAGTTGCAACCTTTTAGAATAGTCATGGCGGGAATTTTAAATAAAACAGGAAAGTTAAAATAAAACGGGTTGCACGCTGATCTGAGTCGGGCTGCGATAATCAATTAAAAAATTGAAAGGTTTCGGTAAAATATTTCAACTTTAAACGTCAACTAATTAATTGAAAACATTTTTTGCCTTTTAATTTTATTAATTAAATAAATAATTAAATATTTAATCGATATTTACCAAAGCCAAAGCCGAGCCGAGCGAGCGACGATGATGGCGCGAGGGGAGTCCCTCTTTCCAACCCTTTTAACAATTAATAGGAGTGTTTATATATTTAAATTCTCCTATTTTACTTTCCACCACCGATGAGGGAAAATGCATATTTCATTAAAGCATAAGATGACTTTTCAAGTTCTCGACTTTTCAAGTTCCTCTCTTTTGTTTTTGAATCTCTTTCCCATCAATTCTTGCAACATACCCAACAATTACTTCTCCATAATTCGTTACATTGTTTAGCTAGGTCGAAGTTAGAATTTAAAAGAAAAATTTGTGTTATTCCGATTAATGATTACCAGGTAACCTTCTTATTATTTTTTCTACGGAGAAAAATAGTTTTTAAGAGTTATTATCTTTGATTATTTATCATGTATATTTTTCGAAAAAGATCTACAAACCATATGTTGCCTTTAAAATTCTTTAGTTTGCAAAAATGAGAGATGAATAGTTTTGTTTGATAAATAGTATGTCAGAATGTTATAGTTAGAAGACTATTTGATAAGAAAATATTTCTATGTGATAAAAGATATGTTAAATTCTGTTTGGAGACTAATTTTTTTTTTGTTTTGTACTCCTTGTGAATTTAATTATGTCAGATTGTAGTGGATAAAAACTTTTGTAGTTTTCTACTATGAATAAATTAGACTATGTCTGTGGTGTACTTTTGATTTTCTATAAATTTTACTGTTATATAGAAACATTCTAAACACTAAGTGGTATGTCTATTCGTGATAGAGGAAAAAGACCAGTGACTCAAAGTTGGTAAGTTTTGCTTCTACGGAATGAACTTTGACATTGTGTAAACATTGTCAAAGAGAATTGAAACTCTATGATTATTTCATAGAATAATAGTTTCAAAACATGTTTCATACTGCCAATGACATTTTGATAGTTTGGGAAACCATGTGGAAAAATCATTTTTCAAATACTTGGAATAAAATTTTTGAGATCACATTTAAAATGTGGGGGTTCTTTTCTTTGATAAATATAAAATTAGACTTGGTTTCTAATTTAATTTTGGAGCAAAAGATACGAAATTCAATGATACTTTTGTATTATGTTAGACCCACAAAATTATTGGAATATATTTGATATTGTGGTTGTTGAGTTTCTCTATTACTAGTATATGATGTGACTAGTATGAAACTACCAAATTGTATATATACTTGGTCAAAATAATTGTCTTCTTTTATGAAAAAGTGTCACTTGTTGTAATTTTTCATGAAAAGATATGTCTATTATAATAAAAATATTTTCATAGACATGAATATTGGTGAATAGTCATTTGTCAAATTTTTTAAAGGAAACATTTGAACTATATCACCTTTTTTGGACCCGATGAAACTTGTCAATGGTTAGTTCTTTAAAAATCAAATTGATTGTTATGGAAATGTGTTGTGAACTCAATAAAGACATTTGCTACTATGAATGATAAGGAGGATAAGACTAGTGACATTCACATTGACAAACGACGTCGGAGTACTAGAAGTGTAATTCCACCTAAAAGGTTGAACAGTTACTTTTGGGAAGGAAGAAACTCACATGTGCCAAGCGACGGTTAAAGCGACTGTTATTTACGGAAGTTGTATAAAGTGTGAAAACGTTTGTTTGTATCTTCTCAACTCCATTCTAGTCTTATAGTTTCAAAATTTTAAGTGTATTTCCTTGTATTAGTGTTACTGACAGTTCCTTTGTTTGTGTCCTGTGGTATTGTCATTGTAGTTCGTAAAACATATCAGTATATATATATATATA
>NC_028648.1:63685936-63689269 GCF_001406875.1 Solanum pennellii
TATATATATATATATATATAACTATTTTTTTTGTATTGTAAAAGTTGAGAGTGTTACATCACCCAAAGGTCTCTAATGGAAGAGGAACTAGTGAAGTTTATGGAGGACATACACAGACACCTCCTACTTTGCTTCATAAACCTGCTTCGCTTGAATTAGGAGGATTCCATGGAGTGAATTCTGAGTTATGGGTCTTCCAAGCAGAGCGCTACTTTGAATTTTATGGAATCACGGAGGATCATAAGTTAACACTAGCATTGTTCTACTTGGATGGTGATACATTGGAATGGTACAAATGGTTATTTCGCAATATACAAATAGTTAATTGTGAGCATTTCATTGAGAAACTACTGGTCCGATTTCAGAAACGAGATCTAGAGGGTCGATTTGCTAAACTTCGGCAGACCACTGCGGTGGCTGAATACCAGAGTCGTTTTGAAACGATTTCTAATAAGACATACATTTTCCAGATCAGGTATTAGCACATTTTTTTTACTGATCAGGTATTAGCACATTTGTTTACTTCTAGACTGAGACGTGATATCAAAATGGTTGTTTTAATTCGTGAGCCCACAAAATTAAATGAAGCTATACGTTTATATCATTTATACGAGAAAAATATCCAACATGAATGAGGCTCCTTTGAACCTGCTTTCAGTAAGGCTCCATCACTTCTGCTAACTCCCACTCATCCTTATATAGTCTCAAAGCCCTCTATCTCAAATCAGATAGCTTCAGTTGCCCAAACCGCATCAAATCGTCCACCCATGAGACGCCTTTACCCCACAGAGTTACAAAGTCAACATGAGCGTGGTCTTTGTTGTTCTTGTGATGAAAAATACTCTCCTGGTCACAAATGTAAGTCACTTCCCTAACTTCTACTGTTGTCTGAAGAGTCTGAGGCTGAAATGACCTTACCAGATCAATTTGTATCAGATGATGTCTTACCAGAGAAATTACTATATATGGAGGTTCAAGAACAATAAGCTATTTCATATCATGCTTTATCTGGAAGAAATTCTTCCACTACTCTCCAATTTACTGGTCACGTTAATGGTTCACCGGTACAAGTGCCTGTGGATAATGCTAGTACACATAATTTTATTCTGGCGAGAAAGGCAAACTTTCTTCAGTTGGATACTGAACCAACACCAAGTTTTCCGGTGGTGGTAGGAAGTGGACAACGACTACGATGTGAGAGAGTGGCTAAAAAAATATCAATAATCATATTGGGCGATAAAATAGTGGAAGATTTATACATTTCATCCCTTCATGGTGCTAATATAGTACTCGGCGTTACGTGGCTCGGAACTTTGGGTCCCGTCCTTAATGATCTGAATGGTTCTAAGATCTCGTGAAAAGTAGATGCACCCACTGATATGCACTCAGTGCAATTACCTAGTCTGAGAAGAATGGTTGCTACAAACGCAATTTCCTCCTATTTTCATCTACAATTGGTATATACTCTCCCCCTGAATTGGCAATGGTTCTCAATACATATGAAGATGTATTTCAAAAACCTCTAGGCTTGCCTCCATCACGAAGTCAGGACCATGCAATTCATCTAGTTCCAGGTGCAGGACCGGTTAATGTGAAACCATATCGATATCCTTATTTTCAAAAGTAGTTTATGGAGCAGTTAGTATCTGAAATGCTAAAAGAAGGAACAATCAGAGCAAGTACTAGTCCATTTTCCTCTCCAATATTGCTGGTTCAAAAAAAGATGGCACATGGAGGTTTCGTGTTGACTATTATGCATTAAATGCAATCACAATTCGTGATAGATTTCCAATTCCTACAATTGACAAACTTTTTAATGAATTGAATGATGCTCGCCAAGTTGGATTTATTGTAGGGATATCATCAAATCATGGTCCGTCCGGAGGATGTCCTTAAGACGGCATTTCGCACTCATAATGGACATTATGAATTTCTCGTCATGCCATTTGGCCTTACAAACACACCATCTACATTTTAAGCAACTATGAATAAGATATTTAGACCTTATTTGCGTCGATATTTCCTGGTATTCCTTGATGACATTTTGATATTAAGTCCTTCTTGGAATGATCATTTAGAACATTTGGTCTCGGTTCTTCAATTATTCCGTCGATGTCAGTTGGTGGCCAAATAGCCCAAATGCTTATTTGGACATGAATCAGTGGACTTTTGGGACATAATCAGTGGACTTTTGGGACATATTATCTCATCTCAAGGATTATCTGTTGATCCAGGAAAAGTGGAATCCAGCCAGCAACAGGCACCACCTCATACAGTAAAAGAAGTGCACAGTTTTCTCGGCCTTGTAGACTACTACCGACAATTTATCCACCATTATGCTTCCATAGAAAGTACAATTACTGATTTTCTAAAGAAAGAGGTCTTTCAATGGATACCAAAAGCTCAAATTGCATTTGAAACTTTGAAGACTAAATTGTGTACAAATTCAGTATTGGCATTACCAAATTTCAATCAAGAATTCAAAGTGGAGACAGATGCTTCACGGAGAGGAATTTGTGCCATTCTATCTCAAAAAGGGCACAAATCACATATTCTAGTGCAAGGATGCAACGAGCTTCAACATATCATCGTAAGATGTTTGCCATTACTCAAGCTGTGAGTAAATGCAGGCAATATGTTCTTGGTAGAAGGCTTACAATATTACCAGATCAACAGTCTTTCAATAACCTCACTAATCAAACCATCCAAACTCCTGAGCAACAAAAATTGCTCACTAAACTAGTGGGTTATGATTTTCACATTATATACAGGCCTGGGAAACAAAATTCAGCCGCTGATGCCCTATCTCGTAATTCAAATGCGTCTCTTATGGGCATTTCTGCCAGGACCTTTAATCTAGAACAAGAATTGAAATCCTTGAATCAATGACATCCAGAACTATTGGCTATTCATCAAGCTCTACAAAAAGATGTGGACACTGACATGGATTTTCAATTCAAGTATTGGTTGGTATTTTATAAAGGCAGGCTTGTAATTCCATCAGATGCACTATTACGACACAAGCTAATGTTTGAATTCCACGCCACGAATGAAGGAGGACATGCTGGAACGACAACATACCATCGATTGGCTTAAATTTTTTATTGGCGACAGATGCGCAATGATGTGAAATCATTTGTTACAACTTATCAGATATGTCAACGGATGAAAGATACAAACTTTGTTATTTGTAGTTTTGATGATTTGACAAACTTAGGGACCTTGTAAAGGTACCGGGTTTATTACTTAAGTAATGCAGGGGTCTTGTTTGAGTATTGCAGATGAAACAAACCCAGGGACCTAGTAGAGGTACCAGGCTCTCATGATGATGAG
>NC_028648.1:63692424-63707844 GCF_001406875.1 Solanum pennellii
AGTTGAACTCCCTTGATGGCTAAAATTGCAGTGCAGGTATCCTATGTGTAAACATTTAAATATCTGAACAAGATCCTTTTTGTACCTTTTGTAGGTATACTCTCAGCAAGGACCTGCTTAGCAAGGGAAGAAACTAGAACAACTGAGGAATGAGGTTTAACTGTGCTATGGTACCTGGTGCCTGTTCAGGTTAGCATTTATACATTAAATTGAAACTGAAAAATATGACCGTTGATAATGCCACGTGTCAGTCATCGGTTACTCTGACCGTTTGTCCCATCGTTTCTTTTCCAAACGACACATCCAATCAAGGACCTGGCACCTTTTCACGCCTTTTTAAAAGGCCATTTACTCCTTTTTGAAACCCTCATCTGTCTATTAACTTCTTCCTGTTCATGAAGGGTTTTAGTAAAAGCTTAAAAGGCAAATTTTGTTTCCTTCTTCTTCACTTCACTGCTCATAGAAACCATCTCATCTTGTGAAAAAAAAATAAATATGTCTTCTCCTTCATCCTCTTCTAAACAGATGTTAGACGCTCTTAGTGAAATAGAGCCTCTTGCCTTCTACTCTCCGACCATTACACAAGCCAGACTTCCTCCCCCTTCCAGTCCTCAACAAGACACTCCTGATAACCCTTTTTTCGCCATAGATCTAAATACTTCTGCAGTGCCTAATGGACCTGGTCCGTTTAAAGACATGTTGCCTGACAATATGTTTGAAGGGGATCTACCAAAACATAGGGCTTCCGAGTCTAACATACTGGCAGCGAGTGAAGAACTTGTGATTGAAAGCCTGGCCATGAACATACTGAAGTCCTGGAAAGGGATGAGGTAAGAACAACACAACCTATCTTTGATAAAACCCCTGATATAGGCAGGCATTCCTCTTCTTCCTCTGACTCTGGAAGCGAGGAGGAGCCCTTGAGATGGAAGGTTGAGATACGAGAGAAGGAGATTTCTAGAAAAGGAAAAGAAAAGGTTGTAGAGGAGACAGTTAGGAGACGGCCTATTACTAGGTCTGCCGCCCAAAAGTTGATGATTGATGCCTTGAAGGCAAATGCACGTTCTACTGCTGCATTTAGAAGTGCAAGAACCTTCAAGGTATCCAATTTTAAAATACCTGTGGAAAATGTGGTTGAGGTGTCTGGTGGAGAAGAGGAAAAGAAGACTAGGAAGAAAAGTTCTGAAAAGAAAAAGGGGAAGGTTGCTAAAAAGGTTGAGACCATAAAGACAAAAGGGAAGAGATCTGAGGGAAAGAGGAAACGGTCACAGGGACCTGGTTCCCAAGCCAGGGAAGATGAGGGAGTCAACTTGCAGGAAGTAGTTGACAACCTGAGAAACCAAGCAGTCCTAGACGGAAGAGTGTTTGATATGAGTATCATAACTCTTCGTGGCATGGATTCTTTACATGATATGGTAGAGATCCAATCTTGGCTGCACTTGTTCAACAAGAAATCTCCCATTCTCCATGAAGAAGAAGTTCGTGAATTCTACTATAATATTCAATTCAGGGAAGATGGGAGCCTCCTCACTTGGGTAAATGACATTGCTATATCTTTAGATGAGGATGTGTTGGGCAAGATTCTCAGGGTGCCTAAAGAGGGGACCCGGTCTGTTCTGGACAAAACTTGCTCTTCTGAGTTTGCTTCTGTGATTTCAAAGACACCCACAACCAAGGTTGCTGGGATTTATAAGAAAATCATGAAGAGTGAGTACCAGTTGGTTTTTGAGTTTGTTAACAAGGTTCTCCTTCCTCGCACTGAAAAGAGGACAGTAGCTACTGCTGCTGATTTGTTTGTCATGGAGATGTGTGCAACTTTGAAGCCCTGAACCTCCCAGGCCTAATGCTTGAGCATATCCATAAAACAGTTATTGAGAGAAAAGGTGTGCATGGAATGGGCTATGGATACTTCCTCACAGAGGTATTTAAATATTTTCACATTCCTCTCAGTACTGGAAAGATTGGGACGATTAAACAGACTATCTCCGAAAGTACCTTGGTTGAGTGCGAGTGCATTGAAGGAAGAGGCTATCCAAAGAGCAAGATGGCTCAACTTATTGAAGATCAGGATCAACTAAAGCACGAGGTTGAGGAGCTTACTGTGCGTTTGAGTGGTAAAGAGGCTGAGATTGCTATACTCAAAGGAGAACTGCTTACTGCACAGAGTGAGGGACCTGGTTCTTCAGTGGTACAAGCTTTGGAGAGAGAGAATGCTGAGTTGAAGGCGAAGATAACTGCCCTGCATGAAAAGGCTATCAAAGATAATGATGCTGCCAATGCACGACTCACTCTTGTCATCTAGTCCCTGTCTCATCCTCCCCCTTCTTCCTAGACTGTTAAACAATCATTCCCCCCCCCCCTTTTGTGTCGTCTTTTTTTGTGACTTATCATTGTGTTGATGGATATTCAGTTTGTTTTTAACGTGTTAATGTTATGATGGCATGATGGTTAACTTATTCCTTTGCTGTTCTGATTATCTTCCTTTGTGCATGCTTTTCCCTTACTGATTGATTGCTCTTTAGCGTTGATCTTGTTCAGTATTTCTGTTGACATCATTGGTTTACTGCATATCTTTTTTATGATGCCAAAAGGGGGAAGTGAAACTGTAAGTAGCTAAATGTTTATTCATGTGAGGAATACAGTGAGGGGGAATATACAGTAAGGGGGAATATACAGTCAGGGAGAACAATTCTGGAGAAGATCTCAGATTATTGTTTGTCATCATCAAAAAGGGGGGAAATGTTATTTGTAGTTTTGATGATTTGACAAACTTAGGGACCTTGTAAAGGTACCGGGTTTATTACTTAAGTAATGCAGGGGTCTTGTTTGAGTATTGCAGATGAAACAAACCCAGGGACCTAGTAGAGGTACCAGGATCTCATGATGATGAACAAGACGACTGCCAGCTGGAGATGGTACAGAAAGTAGGTGCACACTTCCCGATGGCGTCAGAAAGTGTGACTTTTCCAACCAATGGCAAAGAAGTTTAGGAAAGTGACTTGTCTATACAAAAGACACTTTCCTAAACATTTTTTGCAGTTTTTGCAACTTGATAAAAACTTTTCAAGAACTCTTGCAAAGGCTACTACCAAGCAAAGGCAGAATCATTCCAAGAACAGCAGAAATCTCTTGAGCTTTTTAGTGCAGCTGTTTAGGAATATATTCTCTTGTTCTTATATTGTAAACTATTCCTGAAACTATAAAGGAATCAGTGGGTAGTGTTGAAAGTCTAAGTTGTCCAAGTGGGATAGCTTAGTGGGTAGATTGTTTTCTACTTAGGCTTGTTAAGCAATAGGGACTGTTGCTTAACTGTAAGATTGATAACTCTTTCTTACGTTTGGTGTAATCGTGTTTTACTTTTGCTTTTGAAGATTAGTGAAAACGATTGAAAATCCTGTGAGACAGGTCGTGGTTTTACTCCCTTAAGCAAGGAGGTTTCCACGTAAAATCATTGTGTTGATTTTACTGCATTTAACTTTCTGGTATTGTTCTGGAGTGTAGTAAGGGACCTGGTCCATTACCTGTTAAGTAAAGGCACATATTCTATCAAACTTGCATCAAGCAGGTTTACTGCAGCCTCTTCCTATACCAAATCAAGTCTTTGAAGATGTCGCAATAGATTTGAACACTTGCCTTCCAAGTTCCAAATGGGAAACTACTATCCTTACCGTGGTGGATTGTCTGACCAAATATGGTCATTTTATTCCCTTACCATCCGCATTCTCTACTCAACTGGTAGCTGAAGCATTCGTAGTAGGTGTAATTCATCTTCACGGCCCTCCTCACACTATTGTCACTGATCGTGACCCATGATTCCTCCATTCTTTTTGGCAAGAAATAAATCATTTACAGGGTTCCACATTGGTTATGAGTACTGCATATCATCCCCATATTGATGGACAATGCGAATCTAAATAAGTGTATTGTACAATACCTTCGTTGTTATGTAGTTGATGCTCCAACCAAGTGGGTAACCATGCTGCCTTGTGCTGAATTCTGGTACAATACTTCGTACGAAACATCAGCTGGAATGACACTGTTTAAAGCGTTGTACGTAAGAGAACCCCCAACTATTGCTCGATATATATTGGGGAGAACTGCAAGTGAATTGGTGGGGGCCTACTTTATTCAGCGTGATTTAGTTTTTGCGTTGTTGAAAAATAATTTGCTCAAAGCTCAACCAAGATGAAGACATTTGCACATAAACATCGTACTAATTTAGTGTTTATAGTGGGTGATTGGGTTTTCATAAAATTGAAACCGTATAGACAACTTTCTATATGGATGCAAAAAGGGCATAAGCTTGGATGACGATAATTTGGTCCTTTCAAGGTCATCAAACGGGGAGGTGTCATAAAAATTGGAATTGCTTGTCGAGGCAAAGACACATCCTATGTTTCATGTTTCAGTACTTAAGTGTTGCTTGGGGGAGCCTATCCAACAGGTAACACAATTGCAATTCCAAGATTGTCCTTAACACACTGAGATAGATGACTTCAACCTTGAGGACAAGGTCGATTTTCAGCGCAGGAATAATGTTGTGAACTCAATGGAGACATTTTCTACTATGAATGATAAGGAGGACAAGACTAGTGATATTCACATTGATAAGCGACGTCGAAGTACTAGAAGTGTAATTCCACCTAAAAGGTTGCATAGTTACTTTTTTGCAGGAAGAAAGTCACATGTGCCAAGCGACGATTATCTATGGAAGTTGTATAAAAGTGTGAAAATGTTTGTAGGAAAGTGTAGGCAGCTAATTATGATTATGAAAGTTCTATCCCTCTTCTTCTATCTTCTCAACCCCATTCTAAGCTTCTCCTTTCAGAATTTCAAGTGTATTTCCTTGTACCAGTGTTACTTATAGTTCTTTTGTTTGTGTCCTGTGGTATTGTAATTGTAGTCAATAAAACATATCAGTTAATATATATATATATATACATACATATATATATATATATACATACATATATATATATACACATACATATATATATATATATACACACAAAATGTCCTTATGAAAAGGACATTTGACAAGGTGTTGACTCTAAACATTGTTTGTATGACAGAAAATTGTAAGAAGTTGGAACAAAAAATTTGAGAAAAAGAATACCTCCCGAAGAACTTTTAAACTCAATAATTTTATTTGTTCTTACTTGCTCGAGTCAGAGTTTGTGACATGAGCACTTGGGATATGTCAACTAAAGAGAACCCTGTAAGGAAAACTGATAAACTTAGAAGTTTTGTCTAACTTTGAGAGCAATAAATAAAAATGTCAAGTTTGTGTGGAATCTAAGTATGCTAAGCATTCTTATTAATTTTTTGAAAGGAATTTTAATCCCTTATAATTGATGTACACTGACATTTGTGATATGAAGTCAATACCATCTCGTGGTGGGTATAAGTATCTGTTACTTTTATTGACAATTGCATTTGAAAAGACTATGTCTATTTGCTGAACTGCAAGGATGAAACTGTAGAAACGTCTAGACAATATAACATTGAAGTTTATTATCAGTTGGGAAAAAGATAAGAAGTGATAGGGATGGAGAGTATAAATCTCATTCTGCAGAAATGTGTGTGAAAAGTGAAATTATACTTCAATTTGTTGCCCTATTCATCTCAATCTAATGAAAAATTGAATATTAAAATAAATGATGAAGGCATTATTTATAAGCTTGGATTACCACAAAACTTTTGTGGAGGAACTATCCTTACTATAAAAGGGAACAACAAAAATTTTTGTCTTTTCATAAAGAAAGCAATTTTATTTGTTCAGGACAAAATCTATTTCATAAGAGAAATAGAAAGGAAGGAAATCCAACTTGAAATATTTCAGAGTGTGGGGGTGTCTAGCCAAAGTCCAAGTTCCTATTCCTAAAAGAATTAAAATAGGACCTGTGACTGTGGACTGTAAAAATTAGACTTGAGTAGTCTAGAAAATGGTCTAAAAGGCCTAGGAAAGGAAAAAGGATAATGTACTTAATAAAGTGATTCATAGGCGTAATAAATGTCAAAGGACATTTACTTCCTTCGAATATGATTTTGTAACATTTCTTGTGTCTTGTGTAGACTTATCGTTAGGAAAGATGGTGTCAGTAGTGAGATTGATGCAATCTTGAGCAACCATATTAATTGGAAGTTAATTGATCTTCTAGAAAATAAACCTTTGGGTTCAAAGTGAATATTTAGAAGGAAAATAACAGTTGATGGAACTATTGACAAATATAAAGCAAAAAGGTTTTGATCTTGTCGATATATATACTCGTTTGTAACTAAAACTACATCCATTCAGATGCTAAAATTATTAGTTGTGGTATATGACCTCCAAATTCATCAAATGAATGAAAAAAGCTTTCTTAAATGTAGAATTGGAGAAAGAAATTTACAATGAACAATCCGAGAGTTTTGTGGTTCCGGATAAATAAAAGAAAGTATGCGAACTTGTTAAGTCACAGTATGGACTAAAACAAGCATACAAGCAATGACATAAGAAATTTGAGCAAACCATGTTGACAAATGGATTTGAGAATGACGAAAGGGATATATGTTTTCACATTAAATTCACAAAGGTCATGTTTGTTTATATATTGGTGATATGATGATCATCAATAGAAACACTAATGACATAAATGCTACTAAAAGTATGCTAGAAAGCAAGTCTGGAATGAAAATCTTGGAGTTGCTGATGCGATCTTAGGTATAAGAATCCTTAGAACTCCATAATGTTTAGAATTTTCATGGTCTCATTGCATTGAAAAGGTACTTGACTAGTTCAAATATTTGAATTTCAATATTGTCAAGTCTACAATAAATGTGAGTTTTGCATTTCGAAAGAGTGAAAGCGAAAGTGACTCTTGTGCTACAGGATTGGGAAGCATGACGTATATCATGAAGTGTGCGCGATCTGATATAGCATTTTGCTATTAAAAAACTAAGTCGGTTCACAAGTGATCCCAATCAAACTCATTAGATGGCAATAAATAGAGTCTTGGAGTATTTAAAAAAATACTTAAGACTATGCCTTGCATTATAACAATATCCAGCAGTACTAAAAGGATATAGTGATGCAAATTGGATCATCGTACAAATGAAGTAAAATTCATGATTGCATATATATTAAATATTGATAGAGGAGCAGTCTCTTGGAAATATTTCAAAAGAGACATGTATCGCTAGCTCTATAATGATCTTTAAGCTAGGTGCTCAATATATAGTCGGTGAATAAGTTGAAAGACTTCGGAATTTCTTGATAGATATTTCTTTTGGCCCAAACCATTGTCATTAGTATGCATACACTTTAATAATCAACATGCAATATGAAGGGCATGGAGCATGATGTATAACGGAAAGTCTCCTCATATAGGATTTAGACATGATACCGTTAGAAAACTACTCTCTAGTGGAATTATCAGAATTTACTATGTAAAGTCAAAGGAAAATGTGTCGGATCCACTTAAAAAAGGCCTAACTAGAGAGAAATTTAAAAGATAATCTAAGGGAATGGATTTAAGTCTTAGGACAAGTCATCATGGTGGTAACTCTATCTAGCAGATTGGAGATCCCAAGACCTAGATTCAAGGAGAAAAACAAAGTTCTGAATAACGGTTTAGCATTGTCAACCAACTCAATCCATTCTCATGATGAAAACAATGCTCAGGAACAAGGATATAACATTAAAGCTTGTTAATGAGTTAATAAAACTTAATAATTTTAATGGTTTTCTAAGTTTAGCAAAATTGTTAAAATAGTGTATCTACACTATAACACGGTTAAAATCACCTATGTGAGTGTGAAGTGTAAGACGCTTCAAAGAGAATTATTGTCAAAATCCTATTATCTATACACTCATGAAAGCAGGAGGTGATCATGGCTGAAACGAACACAACCATAAGAATCATTAAAGGTAAATGGTATATGGTTGTCTAGGTATACACCAAATATCTACGGTTTAAAGATATCGCATCTGCCAATTGACCGAGTATATCTGACATATGTTCACTATGGAAAGTCCAAGGGGTTACCTACTTATCTAGATGCAACTAATTCTTGTTTGTAAAGTACACATACTTGTCCGTTTTTTTGTCTTGGAGTCATTACCCATTCATGCGGGGGATTTCTTGGTTTTTAAAGGTGCGAACGAAAAATGAACAGTTACGACTTTTATGAAGAGTTTCCACTTTTATGAAAGGTTTCGAATTTTATGAAAAGTTGTATTTTATGAAAAGTTGTGACTTCTATGAAAGGTGACGACCATTCTGAAAGATTATAACTTTTCCAAAGGTTTGTGACCTTTCCGGACAGGCACAATAAGAACCTTTTCGCACTAACCTTTATTTTCTATAAATTGAGGGATTTCCTCTCGTTTGAAATTTTTTTTTGACTTCTACTACTACAATTCTAGTATTCTAAGTGTAATTTAGAATCGTTGAGTTGCTCGCTGACACCAGCGCTTTGTGTATCCATACACTGGTAATAGAGATCATTTTATCCTTGGAGGACATATTGCAAATCAAACCTTGGATACTAGAGGAAAATAATTTTCCAAAGGGGACACTGTGCATTCAGTTGGCTTCATCTTCTTTCTGTTTTTCCAAATTCTGGTATGTATTACAGATTTTAGATTTATGAATTAACTTTTGCTCTTCTGTTCTTCACTGGTTCATTAAACATAGGAAACTTCATGTTCTTTAAAGTTTGTTGGAATCAGTAAGATTCTTTAAATACAAATTGAAAACAATTCTTCTTAAAGAAAAATATTTTGTATATTTTTCTAATCTATTTCTGATTTAGTTTCTCTACTAGTTTTAATTTTATAGATGTGAAATGTTCTTAAACTGTGTTGTGTCTTATCAAGTTCTTCAAAGTTTTGTTGTAAATGTCTTTGGAATACAAAATGAACAACAATCTCATGTAAATAGTAAGACTGGATTGGTTCTTAGACAAATGATCTGTCAATTGATTTTGTGGAAACATAGTGAAATCTCATGTAAATAGTAAGACTGGACCAGTTCTTAGAGAAATGATCTGTCAACTGATTTTGTGGAAACGTAGGAAAAACTTAGAAATGCTCATGAAAACTGCAACATTTTATTGAACTACTTTATCCCCTTTTACTATGCTGGAAAAGCGTGTCGTTATGATTTGTTATGATTCTTCACCTGACACTAATATTTTCATTCATGAGTATATAGACCAAATAGATCTTTTAGTTTGTTAGTCTATTCTACTTTGCTTGTATTATTTTACTTTCTTACTATTGAACTATTATTTATGTTCATTTGTTTTCCTCGCAATGACTTCTTCTTTTGTAAGATGTTAAAATTGTTCCTCATCAAATTGATGTACCCTTGTGTTTATTGGATGTAAAAAATCTATTATGTCGTCTTCTTATAATTTCATCATGTGATGATCATCTGATTAGATGTTTACATGTATCAAAGTTTTTTCTGTATTTTTTCTATAAGAATCAATTAAATGAGATAAAATAGTATTAACTTATGCTATTAGGCAGGTGCTTTTGCACGGGCAATTTCTTTGTAGTTCTCTATATATTCCGTCACTTTCTCCCTTTCTTCTATTCTTCCTTTTCTCCTTTTTTTATTTAGCTAATATTTCGTATCGGCACAAAATTTAATATTTCAGGTATCATAAACATATACCTTATATATTTTCAATTACATGTTAGTTCTTCTTTATTATTAATCTTTTCTAGTTAAACCAACCTGGAGATTTTCATTAGGTATATCAAACTCTATTATTATTTACCGAGTTACATTAGTTTTACTATGCATACAATTTTCTTCCAACTAACCTGCTTGAGAAATCTAGTATTAATTAAATTTATTACTTCTAACTCATCTCTTCTCTAATAGTATTAATCAAGTCAAACTTACCAGGGCTTGTTTGTGGCACTTGATATTATCGAAAAATATATTTGTTTTGCGTCTTCGATGTTGAAAATTACCATGACACTAAAAGTCTTGGTGATATTATTAAACAAAATAATAAAGTATCAAGTCAAGATAAAGTGAAGGTCATTAGGGACTAAAACTGAATATTTAACTATGAAAGACCCTCTTGAAATATGGATTAATTTGAAGGATCGATATGACCGCCTAAAACACACGGTGTTACCAAAAGCTCGATATGAGGGGATAAATATTAGATTTCAAGTTTTTTAAAATTTTAACATAGTATAATCCTGCTATTTTTCGCCGACATATTCTCTATGAGGGACTAAAACTAAATATTAAACTGTGAAAAACCCTCTTTAAATATGGATTAATTTGAAGGATCGATATGACCGTCTAAGACTTACGGTGTTACCAAAAGCTTGATATGAGTGGATAAATCTTCGATTTCAAGATTTTAAAATTCTAACAGAGTATAATTCTTCTATTTATAAAGTTACATATTAATATTATGTAGAGATACTATCACTAATAATGACTTGGTTGAGAATACTTTTCCACTTTTCACAATTCAAATTTGTTATCACAACAACAATACAATGAAAAGGAGTTTAAGAAATATTCTGAATTGATTACATGTCAGCTACTTATGGTTGATTAGAATATTACTTTATTGATGAAAAATCATGAAGCTCGTCCTACTTTTTCTACTCCATTCGCTGAAGCAAATGTTGTAGACGCACATAATCAGTGTGAATCAATACAAAATAATTATTCCGATCGTTGACGTGAATGAGGACATAGTGTAGGATGAAATAGTTATCTTTATTATGGTAGAATGTGTATTTATCACCGATATGGTATAAAAGGTCACTGGGCACGTGAATGTCGTACGCCTGATCATTTTGTGAAACTATATCAAGCCTCTATCAAAACAAAAGATAATAATATGGCGGCACACTTGTCTTTTCAGAATTATGGGGATGAAGAAACTCCCTCAAATAAATATGATAATATTGAGACAAATTTTACATATAAATTAAAGTTGATGACTTTGAAGCCTCCCTAATATTACTTATTTCAAAGATGAATATTTTTATGAGAGTATTGTTTGAGGAACTCGTCATCTAAGTGAGGATAAATTTATAAGAATAATTGTTATTTTTCTATTATGTTTGCAACCATTTATTTTTATGAAGAATTTGAAAATTTTCCAGTCATTAGTTAGATTCAAAATCAAGCATGATGCTACATATGCCTTTTAGATAGTGCTACAACACACACTCTTCTAAGAGATATTAGAACAATTAATAACTAAGACGCTACAAAATACAAGGCAAGATATATTAGAACAACTAATAACTAAGGAACCTTAAAATATATGGCAAAAAATATATATCTTTAAATTTTCTAAAAATGACAAGAAGTATTAAAATTATTAAAAACTAAAGAACATAAAATATATTGTAAGTGGTATTTGTCTTACTAATTACTACATTTTAGTACGATTACCTAAAGTTGTTTGTCTTTCACATTCTTATATTGTTTTTTATTTTTATCTTTATGTAGAATATGGAAATTCCTAGTAATGAAATATTAGAACAATTAATAACTAATAAACCTAAAAATATATGGCAAAAAATTTATATTTTTAATTTTTTTAAAAATGGCAAAAATATTAGAACTATTAATAACTAAAGAACATAGAATATATGGCAAGTAGTATTAGGAGAAATAAGAAATTAAGGAGTACCAAAATGTATGGCAAGAGAAATACAAAAATCATGTGGTAAGAATATTATAAAACTTAATGATTAAGTAGTCCTAATATATATGGTTTAAAGTATTTAAGAAAACTAATAATGAAGTAGTTCTAAAAATATATGATACCAAGTGGAACCCACACTAAATCCTGTGGTGGGATAACCAAAACTAAAGAAAAGCTAAAGCATTTAAACTACTGAAGCAGGTCAAATAACTAAATTAATGAAGTTCTTATAAAACTCCAGCAATATTCTAAAGAACTAACTAAAATGAAGAAGATTTAACTTAGAACCTGAAAGTCAATGTAACAAAACATCTAAGCAACATAACAACGTTTAAATAAGAAAGGAAATATTCTTAACTAATGAACTCTTACTAAGAACTAGTCTAAGTCTTGAATGTGGAAAGAGACTCAAAGAAAATCCAAAGCAGCCCGGAAGATGCTAGGTCACCCTTGGATTTGAACACAATCACAAATTTTTATGTGAGGTTTGCGTATAGCCACTGAAAGATGCCCTGTACTTATAAAAATAAGAGCATGTACAGAATCAGTACACAATCACTATGTGCAGGCATGATCGTACGATTATTCCGTTAGTGTAACATAAGCAAGCCATCCCAACATTATAACCATGCAACATATCAAATACAACCATTTTGATTAATTCATGTTTAACATTATTCATTTTATCACAAGTAGTTGATCCTCTCATGGAAACCAAACTCAAACTGTAGCGCACCGGAACGTGTTACCCGATCCAAGTTAGCTTGTCAAATGTAGCAATTTGATCCCATTTTTATGTCGGAACGTAGCAACCGTCCCAGTTATTTGTGCTAGAACAGGACAATCTGATCTATCAACACACCACAATAACATTCACAAGTATATTCTCAATAATCATATAATCAAGAAGTGATTCATGCCATATAATCATGTGCTCATACTCATCTACAATTAATGTGATCAACATGCAAGATTCGCATACATACATGCATAATAATAAAGCAAGAACAAACATATATGGCACAATCATAGAATCACAACCATCAGCTAGCTCGAAATAAACTTGAACCCCAAGAAACTTGATTCTTCACTTTCCGAATTGTTCCGCTTGTTCGCGGTCTAAATCAAGATAATATAAGAGTCAATAGATAATCACTAATTATCCGGATTACTAACACTAATAAGAAACCCTAGATCATCCCATGATCCGATTAAGGTTGTTTCCACCATGAATTCTGAGATCAATCCCTTTTCCATCAATATTAACCCATTCTATTGCACTTAACATAACAAAAAATGAATTTAGGGAATGAAAAACTTACCTTTAGCCTTAAGATTGGTGAAAAACGAGTAAAAATCACATGTCATTTGTTCTTTAGCTGTAAAAGTTGAAAAGTGACAAATAAGGTCATTTAGGGGTTTATTAACGACATTGATTCATGCCTGACCCATCACAGCGTCACTCATCCCGCCACGACGGTGGCGCTAGAGTGGACATAACGCTCGCCAGAGCAACATTCACGAACCAGTGAGCTATTAAAGACTTTAGTACCATCGAGCCTGTCACAACGCCCAAATCTTGCCGTAATGGCTCTGCCAGAGCACCAAAATTTGGCACCAAAGACACATAAACGAAACAGAGAGTTACTTCAACATTTCAAAAAATCCCACTTCATAACACAACTTCAACTAACAACACTCAGAAAATACCTTTCAAGCTATGGATGATTCGTTGAGATTTATTTACCCAAATAAGATTTCGTAAAGTCATACGGATTCCTTAACACGTTATCTATCTATGCATTAAATAAAAATCATAAACTTTCCACCTGATTGCTATAAGATTTCTCTAGAATTTAAGTGTGCCGATTTCGTCCAAATCTAGACTAGGTTGGGAAATATTCAGATTTTACTAAAAAGTTTCTGGACGCAACATATCTCCCCATTGAACTTTTTATTACGACGGAACCTGTTCATTACATTGAGAAGGTAAATTCATACCTACACTATCAATTTTTTGTGTGAGAAACACATCTCTCTTTTATACCACTCATCATGGTTTGTGTAATACACTCTCTCTTTTATTTTAAAAAATTATCGAATCACATTCCACATGGATAAAATATTCAACATTGACAAAAATTATAGAAATTATTAGTATTATTAAAAATTATTATCCAAAAAAGTTAATTTTTCTTTAATAAAATAAAATGTAAAATAATTTTCTACCCCTCCTCCTTCTTGTATTTTTTTTACTTCATCCCCCCCCCCCCTCAAACTAATTTAAATATTATTTTATTTATTATAAAATAATTCTATCCACCCCACCTAACCATCCGCTTTCATTTTTTTGTTCATTTTGTCTGAGATATATACAAATCAAAAATATTTTTTTTACTTACCACCGCAAGATTTTTTTAATGTCTTACTTATTTAGGTTATATTCGGTACACTAGTAGAATTTTTTTCTAAAACTATATGTACGTGCATATCTAACACAAAATGAAAAAAACGTAAAAATAAAATAAAAACTAGGAACGGAGAGTTAAATAGTATATGGTGGATTTTTTATTTATTAAAAATAAAAAAATATCATTTTCTTTTTGGGGGGGGGGGGATGAGTGCCTTGGGCATCGCATTCTGGATAACATAGTAAAAAATCTTTCTCTACTATCTTTAATATGGGGGGGGGGGGGGTGAAGTATGAATTTTAAAAAAGAATTTATAAAAGAAAAATTTTTCAAAAATTATATTGATAGTAATACTTTAATATTTAATTAATATTAATAGTTTATTTTTAGATTTTTTGTCATGGTGGAATATTTTATCAATGTGTTATGCTATATGTCAAGATTTTTTCAAATAAAAGAGAGAGTGCATTACACACACCTTTAGTGAGTGTTTCTCAAACTAAAAATTGATGGTTTCAATATGTAACTCACACACTCAATAGTTTAGGTATGAAAATTAAAAAAAGGGGGTAGTTCAAGTCTGATTTTGACACTTATCCTCTTGAAATATTTGGTAAAATGAATTAACAAAATACTCCATTCTTCTGTTTTAAATGTTGTCTTTCTTAAAAATCAGTGTTCTTTAATACTCGTTATTTTTCAAAATCAATGCATAAATGACTTTATTCTTCTTATTTTACTCTTGAAAGTTATTAGCCTAGAAAATGCATGTTTGACCAACATAGAAAAACTAAGAAGATGATTCATATCTATTGGTCAAATTAATTAATCAAAACAAATTAATTTATGTTAATTGAATGAAACATGACTTTAAGAAAATACTAAATAAAGATACTATGGTAAATATGAGACGTAGGCTGATGCGAGAAACTTAAATGATTAGAATGCCCTCCACAACCTATAGGCCTAGCTAGAAGATGAACCATGTGAAGTAAATATCAAACTAGAATAACTATGCCCAATATAATCATCCCTGGACACTGGTATCACAACATGAAGGGTCTGTTAGGCTAAGAGTGATAACCTCTCTGTCACGACCCAAAACCGAGCCGCGACTGGCACCCACATTTACCCTACTATGTGAGCGAACCAACCAATCTAAACCTTAACATTTCAATTTAATATCAACATAAAGCAATGCGGAAGACTTAAACTCATTAATAAAGGACAATTCAATAACTTCTAAAATTCAACATCTATTATTTCCCCAAAATCTGGAAGTCATCACCACAAGAACATCTATGATCAAATTACTAAACTAAGA
>NC_028648.1:63715489-63724069 GCF_001406875.1 Solanum pennellii
TCGTCCTGCAGGTCCGTCGCCAAGTTCAGAGAGTCGATTTCAGTACCCAATTTTCAGAAGTCTAAGTCTTTTGGAACGAGACCCCCTCGACGGCCCGTCGTGCTCATGACGGTCCGTCGTGGGTTCCGTCGACTCACACAGTTTTTCCAGAAATAAAATCTGCTGCTCAAAACGACTAAACAGGTCGTTACACTCTCCTTAACTACCCTCAATTCTTAGGAGGAGCACTACCCAAATCACCTAAATAATTGTCCCTCTTGTCCTCATGTTGTTCAAATCCCTCACATTTAATCATCTCCAACTCTTTGACTACATCTATGACTTTTCGAAATGGAACACTAGAAGCGGTAATTTGAGAAACTCTTGTATGAATTAAAAGAATTTTTAACAAACTTTGTCACTGTCTCAGTCTCCATGGGACGTATCATGAGAGTATGCCTAGCTGAGACATTAAATATAACCTCATACTCTACAATTAAAATATCATCTTGATGTGGGAACTCTATAATTCAACGCTTGTGCTCTCCCTCTATAATATTTTATAATAAAATTAAACAATCAAAAGCTATATAGAAAAATAAAAATTATAATTTTTTTCATATCAATATATATGATAAAAGATAACATCTTAAAATATTAGCATGAGTTAAAAAACAACTAGGAGGGGGTAACTTATCATACTTTTCAAGTATATAAATTTAATTTCATGAATAACTTCAATTTTTCATATCTCAATTTATAGTAAAAATTTAAATAAAATAAAAACTTTTGTCATAATCCAACATCTTGATAGAGAGAGGGAGTAGTCAAAATGTTTTTAATTTTAGAATTCGAAAGTAAAAAAGCAACATCCATGTAGAAATGGTTGGTGATAAAATCGTATACTAAAACACAAAAAATCCAACTGTAACAATGTATACTAGAAGCATTTGCATGTAAAAAACTCAAACTCTACACCAATGTTTGCTAGAAGCATTTGCATTTGCATGTTAGAATTGACGATAACTTCTACTCATACAGATAGCAAAAAATTCTATGAGTGCTTTCCGCAGCCGCCGGTAAACCCTTCTCTCCTCTGTTGTTTTTTGTCTCCTTCAATAATTTCCCGGCCGTCTTCACAACCTCATTGAAATTTTTTGATTTTGCTTTTCTTGTGAGAAATACAAAATTGTCCTTTTCCTTCCCTTCACTACTACTCCTCGGATCCTCGGCCCAAATCTAGTTGATTTACCCTTGTTCAATTTTCTTGGTGATGGCTCGCTTATCTTCGGCTTCCTCATACAGTAACTTCCGACAGGTATCGTCTCCTCCAATTTTTTATTTTTTTCTAGATACAATTTCTTTAGCATAACTAATATATCAACATCATTCAAATACGAATCGCTTAACAATAGATCCCGATTGAAAAGAGGGAAAATTGGCTGCTGGAATTTAGTCGGAGTGTCATAGATGAATTTCGCAATGGAGTTATCTGAAATTTCAGAGGCTAACGAGAATTCAAAGTCTTCTTTGCTATTGTTCTCCTCCGCCTGAAATTCATCAGAGATTTTAGCAGCGATATCCGATAGAAGTCCATAATTGTTAAAACTGAGGCACAAATATTCATATTTTCCAACTTTGTTCATATTTGTTTTGAGTGAAATGAAATTGTTTGTTTTGGTTCTCCTCTGCTTCTTGTGGGTTTTCTTTATAGGGGTTGTGCAAGTCTACTTTCTTTGTTGGAAGAGAGCTCACACCATTAAACACATGTTTCTAGAACTTATAGAGTCTTACCGACAGTTTGGATTAGATTAAAGTTGATCAAATTTATTATTGAATAAATTTTTAATTTTAAAAATGTTTAACAACTATTAAAATAACTTGAAATAAGTTTGAAATTGTTTGATAAGATAAGTAATAAAAAATAATTCATTTAATATGATTTTGTTTAAATGATCAAGAGATTTTGATGTATTCCGATTGGTATAAAGGAGTCAACATAAAATATAGTAAGAGAAAGATCTAGAATAATTAATAACCAAGGATTGTTAAAAAATCTGGCGATAAATATTAAAACAATTAATAACCTAATTAAGAAGCCTTATATATATCATCCTATATAGAAATGGGACTTAAGGACGAACACAACATATAAAATTGTACGTTGTGCTGTAAATGTAAAGATCTCTTCAAAGACAAATATAATTTTGGTGCATTCATTGTGAGACAGCTGTACTTTTTTTGATAAATATGTGATAACCTATGTGGGAGCTAGCTAGCTTTGACTTAACTTTTACTTTCTATTCTCCTTAATTGTTCTGATTTCTCAGTTATTCTTATTCTTTCTTAAATTACATCCTTATAACAGTTTATGTGTAGTAAATATTAATTGGGTTTTATTATCTATTTATGTTACAATTCAAAATTACAATATCATGTATATTTGTTAATTTTCAGTTCTTGTGAATCATTTTTCCGATAATTTTTACGAACATATTTATAATTTTCTCATGCGTTATGTTTCCTTGGTGACTTTTGTCTTTGTTTTCAATTAATTAGTGAAAAAATGAATTATCTTCGGAAAAAATTTGAGTTATCAAGATCACTGAAATTTACAAATGTTATACTATACGCGAAGTTTTTCGTGTTTAATATTATGCATTGTCCATCATCTCAAAATTCATATTTCACTATATTAAAAGAGTGGGGAGCTACTTTGTATCAACATATCTGCTTGCCTGGTAATCTTTTATTAGCTAAGGCTACTTTGGTCATTACAGTTTCATAATACTTTATTAGCTAAGGCTACTTTGGTCATATTCAAATCGTGTCCGAGTGTTGCTGTAACTTTGATGTAATTCTTTTTGTCTCTCTATTTTTCATTGATTTTCTTTTGATGTTCAGTTTTTTTCCGATTTCTACGTTTGGTTGAATAGATTTGTAAAGATTTTATTTTAGAGACAGTTCCATGGGTTGATGAAGTTTGAATTCAGAGTACTTGAATGTTGAAAGTTAAATCACTATCCAACAACAACCTGGTTTTCTTCTTTGCCCAAAAATCTCCAGTGAGTACTTATATCTTCCTCGCTATTTCAATCTTATTCTCCCTTGTATTTTGATGCTATTGCTATGCTTTTCTCACCAAGTACCACTTCAATTGATAATCTTCTCCAAGGAAAAATCTTAATGTCGACTTGAGTTGTTTGGTTGGAAACATTTTTTTGAAGAAAGTATTATGAAATGAATACCACCTGTTTGATAAAATGCATGAATAAATTGTTTAGTTTGGTTGTGAAATATCTATTACTTATTTTTTCCTTGGTGATTTTGCTTTTGAATTTCCAAGAACATAGCTCCAAAAAGTTGTACCAAAAGCATTTCAAGTTATACTATTAAGGCCTCATAATTTTTGGCCCAATTTGATTGCCTCTTGTACACGTGGAAGGATAATAATTCATGTATTGTACAATACAAATACATATGCTCAAAACGCTCATTCTCTTATAATTATGAATTTTCATCTTCAACTCAAAAGCTTTTAAGATTGAATTCTGTGAGTTTTTTTACCTTCTTTTCTTCGTCTCTAATTCTTATTTCTTTTTGCCATTGTATTTTTATTGATAATGAAATTTGATAATTTTGAAAATGGAAATAGGGTGAATCGGTAATGAAATTTGTGTAACAAAATATTTAAATATTTTTTTAGGATGGATGGATTCTTTGATGATGAATTTAGTGTAATGTTTTTTACATGCGTGTCAATATTATGTGAGGTTTTGATAGTCTGCCTAAATCAACTTTTTTTCCCCATTCAAGTTGTAAGTTCTGAAAAGGAATAAGAAAATTTTCGTGTCATTGTTCATTTACACTTGAATCAAAAGAATTTTAATTATCATTACATCATATAAAAAAGGAATTTTGTAATCACTGTAGTTCCGGTAAAATAGAGAAGAACTCAAAAACTAAATAAATCTTGAATAGTTGATGCAAAGAAAAACCCATCCATCAAAAGTTCTCCCTGCTTTGTTGTCACAAGCTAAGATTTTGACAAAGAACCTGAAGCAAAATTAAGCAAACCTTAATTGTTGAACAGTATAAACTTATCATCTTCCTAAATTTTGTATACACATTACTCAAATCAAATACTACTATGAAGAAGACTCGATAAATGTCTCACTAAATAAATAGTGCAGATGCATTACACAAAATTCATAACCACAGATCCATTTGCTTGTGAAATTATTCGAATTGAGTATGTCCTAACAATCAAAAAACAGAGAACAGAGAACATAATTCTCTTCTGTAAAAACTTCACAAATCATTATTCATAATAAAAGGAACTTTAACTGCTCAAAAAATAGAAAATATGAAGTACACTGATAAGGCAAATGTATTTGTGAGATGATTAAAGAAACTAAGCTTACAAAATATCTAATTTTCACCTATAAGATCTTCCATATATAATGTTGCTACATCTCCTCGAAAGGGCCCCGAATAAGGAGAATAGACTCAATTACTTAGGAACTTGCCTAGCTTATAGGCTATAGCCTATCCAGCTTTGATAATCATTTCGTTTTGTTGCACTCCCATCACATTGTCGAAGTGGTGCATCAACAATGATTTTCTTTCGGGGGAGCAAGTTGCAAAAGCTACTAATTTGAGAGACATTTAAGCAATTGGAAGATATCATAAGTCAATGTGCAGGTTTATTGAAACTAATTACAGAGCGAAACAACTGTAGTCGTAACGGAGAAGTGTGTCTTGTGTAGATGTAGAGATTCCTATTACTGAAAACATGAGTATTGATATTTGGCTAGTGTTCTTGCATAGAGCTTTGGGTATTTTTAATGAATTTGTATCTCATAGATCTTAATATATTCGTAAAATATACATTGAAGAGTAAGTATATTTCTGTAGGAATATATGTTCCAGGATTCAGTAGAATTATAGTTTTCATAACGCCATTTTACAACTCAACTTAGTAATACATTTGAATTCTCCTAACAGAAAGTTACAATGTCATATCAATATAAACCACCAGATCCTAATTATGCATATGAAAAACATGAGACCAAAATAAAATAGCTACAAAACAAATGTGAGTAATTGGAATTATCATGCAGGCAAAACAAAGAATGCTCCCACTAAACCAATACGACTGTGACAGTAATTAGCATATAATATTATGTTAGCTTAAAGTGCATATAGGCGAAGCTCTAAAAAGTTGAACTATTGGACATGGCGAACACAATCAATAGATATTTTTCTGTATTCATTTTGGGTTCAACAATCAGTAGACATAAATGGTCAGATTGAGAAAAAGAAACCGCCTCAAAAAAAGAAATTGTCACGGGAAAATAAAGGATCTCTACTGAGGTTCACCTGATCTACAGAATTCCAGAACATGAAGGCTTAAAGGAAATAAATTCAGAATAGAACTGCTACTCCACCACTAAAGCTCAACCTAAAACGTTTGTTGCAAACAATACATGCTAGACATCTATGACCCTCATTATTTTTCATGTGATACATTATATTATCTGATAATGCAGAGATATCCAAATCAAGAAAAATAAGAGATATATTACATGTAAGCTTCATACCTTAGAACATGGAGACCATCTTCTATGTCCGATTGAATCTTGTTATTCATATGTAACATGAAGCTAGTCTGTAATCTTTAAAGTAGAACTTCGTATTACCACAGAACACCAACAATCCATTCATATGATCTGACACGATAATTTTTGAACACCTACCAAAAGAGATGAATAAAAGAATTAACTTGTACTTTTAGCGAGTCCCCTCAAAATACAACCACCATTTATATGTGAAGAAGAGAAAACTAACGTTATCATCATAAATCATGTAAATCACCTATCGCATCCGATTAAGTTCTTTTTATTAAACTTGTGAACTCGATGGAAGTTTCTATTAACATAGAACACCAACAGGATGGAAATACACTTTATATTGCTGCATTCGTGGTAGGGTTAATGAACTTTTATCTTTTCTATCTACTTTATATTGCAACACTCCCGGTAGCACTGATGGACCTTTAAACTTTTCGCTTTAAAGCTGAATTATAACTGCAAATTAAAGATGTAGTGTTACGATTCATGACCTCTATCACCATGAAACTAAAGATTTGTATCAACTTTAAAATCAAGTAAAGAAATATAGACGTTGGCAGGTTAGTTCAGTGAAAATTTGATAATATTTTATTGTTTAACTTATTCATAATTTCCTTGAATAGTTTTCTTTGTATAATCAGTGTCTCATTGATCATATTCACTTATGTACCACAATATCATCTTGATAGTACCAAAAAATTAATGAAGCTACCTGCTGATCTTTGTAACATTTTCGGTAATGTTTCGGTAGGATAATACAGTGGCTAATGACCGAAAGCATCAGAAATTAAAGATAACAACTTTAAAGTTAGAAGCTCACTGCATTTCACAAGTTCTATACATATACCATCTAAAGATTACACGATTAACTCCATCTTAGGGTGAGAAAGGATCAAGTACTCATAGTCATAGTCTAACAGAGAAAAGTGATATCTTTTCTATACTTTAAAAGTTGAATACTCCTATTATTTCTACCTATTACTTCATTGGAATATTGAAAGACTTCTCCTATTAAAGAATGTAAGTTTATTCCTTCATATCAACATTTTTCAGTTCTAACAATAGGGTGTAAGCTTCACTAATCTTTTTATGTAGTACAGAGTCTTCCTGTCACTATTACATGAAGGCATTAGGTGGCCTTTTAGGTCTAGTAGATCTTTAATCTGAAGGATAGAGAAGTTAGAATTTTATGTTAATGTGTTACTACTGATCTCCTCTTACACACTTTTATATGTAGAATTATCATCCGTAAGTTCTATATATTGTAGGTAAAAGTATTAATAATTTGACATTTTTTGGGTTTGAATGTGAACATTGGCTTTTGAGACATTTGATATTGTTTCATCTCTTCTCCTAGTTGGCAGATTCTAAAATGGACCTCTCTATCACGCCAGTGACATCATCATTATCAGTAACACAAAGATAAAATAGATACATAAAAGGTTGAATGGTTAAATACCATCCTAAACTTGATGCGTTTTAGTCACATCTCTTAAATTATCATTAATCTTAATTATCTGCAAAATTTGATTATTTAAAAAAAATTAAGTTCTTCTATCGAGTTTTTAATTTACTGTAACCACAAGTGCATCTCTAGCAACCAACACGGTAAATAATAATATCAGCACACGAAACAACTCCAGGGCATTCAACTTCAACTAATCTCTTAACACCATCGATGAATGAGAAGCCTCTCAATGCCAAATTAGGATTATCTTGCTTTTCAAAGCACATGTCTATCATTAGCCTACAAACTTCTAATAAGAAAGTAGCAAAACAGAATCAGGAACGATGCAAATTTATTTAGTAAGGATGTATGTCAAACAAGACAAAATTATTACTTCCTCCGCTTTATTTTACGTGTCATGGTTGGTCGGGATACCGAGTACAAGAAAATAAGAATGACTTTCAAATCGTATGATCATAAAAACTAAAATTTGTGTAATACATGAAAGTTTCAGTCGAACCGAGGGAGTTATTCTCACCTTAACAATGCATTCTGAGTATGATCGCTACAATACTTGGACCCTGTAGAACTTGTTCATCATGTAGAAAACCATCCAATTTAGTATACAGAGTAATTAATCAAGAATAATAGTTAGTGAGGCCAATAACATGTAGCTATTGAAATTAGAAAAAATAAGACTTGCTGCTGCAAAATTTTTCTTATTCCTTTTCAGAACTTACAACTTGAAAGGGGAAAAAAAGTTGATTTAGGCAGACTATCAAAACCTCACATAATATTGACATGCATGTAAAAAACATTACACTAAATTCATCATCAAAGAATCCTTCCATCCTAAAAAAGTATTTAAATATTTTGTTACACAAATTTCATTACCAATTCACCCTATTTCCATTTTCAAAATTATCAAATTTCATTATCAATAAAAATACAATGGCAAAAAGAAATAAGAAACAGAGACGCAGAAAAGAAGGTGAAAAAACTCACAGAATTCAATCTTAAAAGCTTCTGAGTTGAAGATGAAAATTCATAATTGTAAGAGAATGAGCGTTTTGAGCATATGTATTTGTATTGTACAATACATGAATTATTATCCTTCCACGTGTACAAGAGCCAATCAAATTGGGCCAAAAATTATGAGGCCTTAATAGAATAACTTGAAATGCTTTTGCTACAACTTTCAACTTGTCACGACCCAATTTCTCGAGCCATGAAGGCACCTACTATAGCCCATCAGTAGGTAAGCCAAACCACAACCCAGAACAACACGTAATGGGTGTGAGGGTAGAAACTAAACAAGACTAAGCAAAATTACTATAACAACATAAGCAAACCAAAACATAAATAAAATTAAGGATCCCTCCCAGAGCCTGGAAGTCACTAATACAGAGCTACCAACAAAACGAGTACAAGTCCCAACAGTGGACCACCGAAACTAGACTGTCTCGAAAAGTAAAAGACAAGTCTTTATATAAACAGATGGAGACTGAAATAGTACAAAAC
>NC_028648.1:63724632-63726867 GCF_001406875.1 Solanum pennellii
CTGAAAGAGTCTTTATCTATCCATAATCATATAAACCCGTGGAACACCATCCAGACTTAGCTAATCAAAGTAAGTCCTTAAAGCTGAATCGAACTCAACCTTGAATCACGGAGCGGAATTCATTGTCACTGACGTAACTCGAGAAGCCGTAACATCGAAGAAATAAGAGTAACTATCACTAGAGCAAGCTCATCGTCCTTCTAAATACCAAACTATCAGACTCAAGTCTGCTACATCAGTCTACAAGGATTTAAGCCGGCCGAGCGACGTCGGGGCTAAACTAAGTCCTACCGACTTTGAATCATGCATTTCTAAGGAAAACCCTAGTCAAACCTAAACTAAGGCCCAACATACATCTGACAACCAGTATTCAAACATACAAATATTCATATAGCAAAGAAGGTCAATTAATAACAATAAACATGCTCACAGTTACCCGATAATTCTCAGAAAAGGGGCGAAAATATGATTTTTAACACCTATGCATGATCCAATAACTACCCAACCCAAATCCCAACTAATCAACATGCATTCACATGTTCGAGTTCAATCTAAGAAGAGAAACCATAGCCTACCTGAACGCAGATCACGCGCGCTCCAAAATTCACTCCCCGGATCTTTTAACATTCTCTGCCCTCTCTCACTCGCCTCTCTCCTCCCTCTCTTGATTTCGCTTGCCTCTCTCCTCCATCCCAATCTCGCTCACATCTCTCCTCCCTCTCCCAATCTCTTTTTCCATATATACAAATACATATGTATAATATACACTTATCTAAAAAATATACATATATAATTCACCTTTCTCCCACTCTTTCCCCCTCTCTTTCTCTAGCCCTCTCCTCTCTCTCCCTGCCTCACTCGCCTCTCTCCTACATATAACATGTAGCTACAAATCGTTATTATCAAACTATAGCTATGGAGAGTAATTAATTATTTTTAAGTGGTTATATGTGAAAGTTCCTGGGATAATTGTATAAAATGACAAACTTATAATATAAAATAAATATAGTAGCTACCCTTTGATTTATTGTGTTCCATAGCAAACTGTTTGTCAATCCCTCTCTCTCTCATATTCTCGCTCGCCACTCTTCCTCTTTCGCTCACTTTCTGTCGCTCGTCTCTCTCGTTTTATACAATAGAATTGTATAAATTGTGTTTCAAATTGTATAAAGCGAGAGAAAATTGTATAAACGCATGCAAATACATATATCTTCATTCTATACACTTATAATTATACAATACAAATATTTCCATGCCCAAGTCTCTTTCGCCTTTCTCGTTATACAAATTCAAATTGTATATAATTTTTCTCTTTCTCGTTTTATACAATTTGATTCAATTGTATATTCCCTGCACAAGTCTCCTTTTGCTTTTCTCTCTTTCTCGTTTTATATAAATTCAAATTGTGAATGTTGTCATTGTCCTAAATTGGCAAAATGGAAAATCCCAAGAGTTTTTCTGAGAATCCTCAATTACATTTTAAGAATATGAGTATTAGACAAGTTTAAGCTGAAGATTACACACTAAGAAGGGAGAAACAATAATGTAATTGAATATAGATCGAGCAAAACAACTTTAGAAAAAGACTTACATTTCGTGGACTGTTTAATTGAAGACCAATATGAAACCCATGGTTGGATCTGCCCAATAAAATAAATTCAAATTTGAACTTCAAAAAGGATTACTACTTGCTTTGTAATATTTGTTCTTTATTGTGTTACCTTTAGAGAGTTTTGTTTATACATGCAAATGAAGAGGCAGAAGAAAAAATATTGACGAAAAATTCATTGACGTAGTTCAATTGTCGTGCCATATCAGATTCTATTTTTCTTGACTTCACAAAAAGACTCAATTAAGTGTGGGGTATTTTGCGTAATTTAAAGGACGAGTATATATTGTTTTTAGGTCAGTTTTTAGTCATTTTCACTCACTCAAATAAAATCCCCAAGCCAAAACCCAAAAGTTCTCATCTCACTCAAATTCTCTCTTCATTCATTCTCCATTGAAGAAACAAAGAAGTTTGAGGAAGAAGACAAAGTCTCCAAGGTTATTACTCAAATTATGCGGATAAAGCTTCATTAAGGTATGAGTTCTTCACTTTTGGGATTCCTTTCCCAAGAGGTCCTTTCAAAGTTTATTTCTAAATCACCCAATTCTTAGGGTTTTTCTCTACAAATGGGTTCTCTTTTAAACTTGAAATTGATGATTGATTATGATGAATTGTGATTAGCTATG
>NC_028648.1:63731041-63752994 GCF_001406875.1 Solanum pennellii
TTGCTCTAAATGTTCCCTGAGTTGTGTACCTTCAGCCATTCGTAAACCGAATAGACGTTGTTTCAGAAGTAGCTTGTTGGTTAGAGATTTTGTCATGTACAAACTCTCCAGCTTCAACCACAGACCAGCAGCAGTCTCTTCATCCGAGACCTCCGTGATGACGTCATCCGCAAGACACAGCATGATCGTCGAGTGCGCCTTTTCCTCCAGAATCGCCATCTCAGGAGTAACGACGGCGTTCTTATCTTTCGACAACGGCGCCCAGAAGCCTTGTTGTTTCAACAAAGCCCGCATCTTGATCTTCCATAAACTGAAACTGTTCCTCCCTGTAAATTTGTCGATTTTCACGTTCAAAGCAGACATCTCGAATTCTTCAAGAACATCTCGTATTATCTCGAATTCCGCATAACATTTTTTACCCCTTTTCGGCCTACGTGGCACTATCTTGTGGACCCAACCAGTGTGGATATTTTTTTTCAAGCTAGTGCCACTTAGACTGAAAAGGGATGGAAAATTATTTATAAAATAACTTCAGGAAAGTAATAAGACCTTAGTATAGTATTAGTGTGTCTCTGAGATTCAGGCATAGGTTAGGGGGGTACTTATGCATTTTGAATCTTGATAATTTTTTTTGTTGTGCTTCATTCGATGATTATTATTATTGTAACTAGATAAGTTTGCCTGTGCAGACAGAGGCGGATCTAGGATTTGAAGGTCCTGGGTGCCACATTTTTTAAGTAAAGCGAGTCAGTTGCTTTAATTTTTTGTTACAAGCAAGTAATTTATCTTTTTTCGATCTTTAAAAACAAATCAATTAAACATGCATGTTAGTAATATTTTCTTTTAGATACTAATTAACCAATTCAATGTTAATTTCATTTTAGAAATTAGTGGCTTTATTTGTGGAAACTTTGAGGGAACAAAGGGTTTCCATACTAAAATTTGAGCTTTTATAAACTATCAAATAGTGTTAACTTAATATATCAACTTTATGTGTTGTTGCAAAATATAACAAAGAGAATACAAACTTTAGTTCAGTTCAATCATCCTACTTACCAAGAACGTTGGTGAAGATCGAAAGACCTTCAAATTAAAAGAACTCTAATAATAATATTCATCATATTTAAAATAACTTTTATTTTTTTAAAACTACTATTTAAATATACTTTTTATAATATTTATGTGACGTTCATATTCAGTACTCATTAATTGACAAAAGAATAAACACGTGATACTCATACCAAAAGATTAATAATTCGTGAAAACGAAAGTAAAGGAACTTAAAAATTAATTATGGTGAATAAAGTCAATTCAAATTTACAAAAAATACTAATAATAAATAAAAACGAATAGAAGAAAAAAAAACTATCACACATCAATAAAAATGGGAAAAAAAAGAGAGAAAAACAAAGAAAGAAAAAGTTAAATAAAAATGACAAGAAAAGGGGGGAAAAGGGGAAAAAAAAGAGGAAAGAGCTTAGCTTCCAAAAATTAATGTTGCATAGCCTCTTTGACCTAACTTTGTGGTCAAGGGATAGCCACTGTACATTGCTAAGGGATGTAACGATTCTCAAGAAGAGAAGCATCATAAAAAAATCAACACGTGCCCTCAAAATCAGCTTAACAATATTTTTTACTCTTTAATAATTGATCACGACCACTGTAACATGGTTTTGTACCTGCATCAAGTTATTGTTAAATGAAGTTGCACATATTCTTCACTTTCGATGTTATACCCATGTTATAATCTTCAAAAATATACTATTTTTAGCAAATCCAACACAAACTCTTGATATTTTTTGAAGAGTCCGCATGACATAGTTGTTGAGAATTAAACAAGTGCACAACTGTAAAGACGGTTAACAAAAGCTACACTAAACAAGATATCAAAAGAGTCCTACATAAAAACCAATAGAGCAAGTCATATTTTACTTGCAATTATTCAAAACAACTTGATGTTCGTCAAGAAAATTTATAAATAAGAGCATGATACTTCACACCGTAAACCAATTGAAAAGAGAACCCAACATCAATTGAAATCCCCCTACCAAAAAAAAGTAGAGATACCTATAAATTTTATATTTTTCAAAAGAAAGTGTGAGAAGTGACACATAGAGGAAATATTTTTGTAACAGAAGAAGTGTGAGAAGTGACACAGGAAATATTTTTGTAACGGAAATACGCATGCCCCATAAATATTCATGCTTTGACACATCTCCGTGACTATAAACATTATTATCATAATAGCCTAACATGTGTATTAGAGGAGAACTTAACCTTTTGAATACTTTTAGGACATGAATTTGAAATAAAATAAAGACCACCTTGTCAGTACACATTTCACTTCAATCTATAATTTCCATCATCCAATTCTCCTTCTAGCTTCTCCAATTATTCATTCGATTTGTCAATATGAATAGTTTTTTCTGTGATTACCTTGTAATGTGGATGTATAATTCAATTAATCATCATTAAGCTTTATTGAGGCTTAACAACTTAATTCTTGTGTATTTGTTTAATTATTTGTAACTCCTGACATTCTTCTCTTGAACATGTCATTCGAGGAGCTTTGAGATTTTCCATTTTTGCTACACTAGAAGTTTGTTCCTATACAATATAACTGGTTTTCCATTCTATTTTTTCTCTAAAAAGATTGCACTGGCGTTTTACCCTTTTTGCTTAGGAATATTGCTTCAAATGTCTTGCAGAATTTTATAGGAGATTCTTAAAATGATTAGAAAATATTTATTGGACATCATATTTGGCAAATATTTATGGAACATGAAGCGTGTGATATTGCTACTTAAGGTTTAAAGTAAGCATAGATTACCACTCTAACCTGTCTTTGCTGGTAGATAGATGTAATGTGGTCGCATTGGTTATTTCACTGAATAGTAACTAATTTGGAGTCAGTAGTAAACTTCTAAAAGATTCATAAACTTTTGCATATCAGTTGGTATCAGCTGTCGAGCAAAATTTGTTCAAAATATTATAGTCTTCATGTATGATGACAAGCATTGCTTAATGAAGAGAATCCAAGATCAGAGTTCTCATTATAATCCTGCTGGTGAGAATGTTTACAACGGAGTCTCTAAGGTAGGTGTTTCTTGTCATTGTTTAGTATGTTCCTAGCTCAATTTTTTTCGTCAATACACCATTTTAGCTAAAGGTGGAATGTCGTATTTGTAGTATTAATGGGAGCAGCTTTCGTTGTTGGTTTGTTTTTGACCTTCTAGATATATTGTTTATGTGTGTATTTATTATGGTTCAGGTTGTATATTATTAGAGACATCGGAGGGTGGTGGAGAAAGAACACATAATAGCGTTATGCCTATATGACTTATGAAGACATTCTCGGGCATAAACTTTTAAACAAACTTTTTGCAGTTGTGTATATGTTCATGTTGCCACTACTTTAAAGTGTAAAATGTTGGGCCGTGCTTAGCACGGGCAACACTCATCTAGTCCCCTTATTTAGAAATGAGACTTTGGGTACGAACACTGCAGTAGACTATTGTACCCAAAGCCATGTAAATTGTACTGTCAACTTGTTGCTGAATGGACACGTGGATAAAAAATAATAGTGAACATGTGTAGCATCTCACACATGGATTCTTTTTTTTTCGTGCAATACACTTTAATTTACAAAATCTTCTTTATTGCTTCTCAATCCTTTATCTCTCTTTTTCCCCTTTGATGGGGTGAAGAAGATTGGTTAGGGTTTTGCTGCTTCCAGTTTTTTCAATCAAATTTATGCATAGTTCAATTTTATACTTCTTGTTGTTATGATACTATGTCCAACTCCCCACTTCAATTTTCTCTCATTCATCATTGGTATAAATCTTAAATTTATTTGTTCTTCTGTTGTGACTATGCCAAGAACATATGGTCCAAAATTCTGCAGTGGCAGGGGATACATTGACAAGCACTATCATGGCAAGAGGAGTTGAGTTGGTATAAATCTTAAATTTATTTGGTTATCTTTCCAAATACTTTCACAAAGCTAAAATACTCACTTTTTGCTCACTATGATGTTTGCTCTGATTAGTTCTTTTGAGTTTCTTCTTGTTGGGTCTCTTCGTCTCTTTTTGATTCGGACATTAAAAGTAAACACAATTTTAAATGTGTACCTTAATTTTCTACTCTTTTGATATACTGTCTACCTAAGATTTCTACATGCACCTTACTAACCGTTTGATTTACACATGCATTATGTTTCTTTGATAAATTTAATTTTTATAGCCATTAATTAGTGCAAAAGTTGGACCATTTTACAAAACTCTAAGATATCAAGTGGATTGTGTATCTAAGTTGTTTGATAATATATCTCAATTAACTTATTTAAAGTTCCCAATTGCCATTTTTCTTTTCGGGCTGCAACACGATTATTTGTATCACGACTAAAGGCATATATGGGAGCATACCAATTTATCTTTATCATGGTGGTTTTGGTTCTACTGGTCAAGTTGTAGGCTACTATGTTGTCAATTATGATCTTCCATAAGCCGTGCAAGATATTAGAATATTATTTTTTTATGGATATTCTTTTTGGTTTTCTCTTGGTCAACCAAAAAGCAAAACAACAATATGTAGTCATTGTTTTACAACAATAATATGGAATATACCCGGCTTGATTTTCATTTTTATCTTTGCGATCACTTTTTACTGTACAATTCAATTTAATTGAGTGTTTAATGAAATATGTGTTTTGCACAATAAATCAGGGTGGTTTTATATTTCTCCTTCCATTTTCATTTTGCAGAGGACATGAAATAGCTACCACTAACTTTGATGTTTGTTTAACGGAATTAGGATGGAGTATTCCACCGTCGGGAAGTGTGAGACAATGCCATCAACAAGATTACTGAATGTAAAGATCAAAGCACTACTTTGCTTTGAACAAGAAAGAATGATATGGATTTGTCACCTGCAACTACCCTTTCTTTTTTACAACGACCTTTTGGATTTCAAAATCTTGCAGAGGTTTGGAATCACTACCATTAGATTTTCAGTTGTTTATATTATTTTGCCTTACAACCATTTTCAATGAAACTGAATAGACGATAGTCATGGAACTTCCTGTGAACGTGGACTACTTTTGGACAATCTTTTGGATCTACCACATGCTCCTTAAATTAAGGATGGAGTGTCCCAAGGTAGTTATGGACATGGTCATTGCTGCTTATTATCTATACGTTTAATAATAAATCAATAGTTATTAAAAGAGTGGATTGTTCTTCTATTTGTTTTCGTACGATTTTCCAGAAAACTTTAACATGATTTTCTGGTCCAAGCTATGAGTTTTAAGACATAAGAAATACTTGCAAGTTGTGTATTGTGTAATATATTAAGGTCTACGTACTTATGATTTACCTTTTATTTTTATTTCAGCTTGATAAAGTTCTTGACTCCTGCATCTGGTGTGCAAAAGATATTGGGATCCGTATACATAGATATGGTCCTTAGACCAACTTGTATGGTTTATCCACCATTGGCATCTCAAAGCCAGGCAAATTGGAAATTGGAGGGACAGAGCACCAAGCAATTTTCAACTTCGTCAAATGAATGTTTGACTACCTTTATTACGAAAGAAGACACGGTTATTATATCGAATGTCACTGGATTTTTCTCCCCTGCTGAAACACATCCCCTTGATGCAATATGTTTCGAGGCATTTGCTGAGCAGGTTGGTTTCTATCCTAAACTTTACTGTGATTACATTAATATCTTATAGAAGTCATCAGTCAGTGACCTCATGAAATATTGACTTGTGCTTGGCTTACATTTTCCCTCTTCTCTTTAAAATTGTGTACATGCTTTTAATATGAAGACATATGACTTGTGCTTGGCTAGCAGGATCGCCTGCTCAATGGCACCAATATTTGGAACCTGTCAGTCTCTTACAATAAGCTGTGTTTTGAGGCGGTAAATAGTGGAGCAAAGGACCTACCATTCAGCAGATAAACAGAATTACATCAACTACCAAGCTTTACTTTTCAAGATGACTTTGATCTCTTTATTATCAGGTCGCGGTGAAATTCAGTTAAGTTGATGAGAAGCTCTCTCACTTACTGTGGTTACCATATTTTTTCTTGTGAGGAGATGCTTAAATGACTGTCGCCTCATCACTCTAGAACTAAATTTGTGCATTTCTAATCATTATAGTCGGAAGGGATCGAACTTCCTTATATCGTGCAGGCTCGAGACAATGTCATGCTACAATATCTATGTGACAAGGTGTGCTCAGTGCTCTCTAGCTAAAGAAAATGTCTTTCTATTCTTTAGTCGTATGTTCTTTATCCTCTTCCCAATGGTCTGCACTTCTGTATACCAAGCCATGTTAGAAGCTAACAAATACATATCTGATACAGAAAATTCCGTACTTTTTTTTAAATTAGATATAGGGAAAAGATATTTCACCAATCACTGCTGTGTAGGCAATAATAAACTCATTGCAGGATGACTATAATGTGGAGTTGCCTGCATTTCTAACTCACTTGTGAAGAACGATTTGGCCTTTTTAATGTTCCTCTCGTTAGTACTCGATAGAGAGCTACGTAGTAGTAGGCTAATAACATAGAATAACATGTGTTGTAAATGGATAGTGGAAGTCAAGATTTCCGAAAACTGAAAGGAGAACTACAGAAATTTAATTAGAATGAAAATTAATTACCTCCAATTTCAGTAGTCAAATGTGAAATTTCATCACCAAAATTTATGCATAAGCTCGGGATAAAAATTACTCTTCTCGAGTTTCCCATCAATTTCTAAAAGTCTCTTATTCACCAACAGTGAATAAGGGAGAATGAAGAATACAAAAGTATAAGATGATGGAAAAGATGAAAAAATGACATTTGGTTGTTCTTGAATTGATGGACTAACTTATTTATTAAATATGAGCACGAATGTGGAGGTAAACAGCGACGTATGAAAATGTGTGGATCACTACATCTACCATAGATGAATACTCGATCTTGATTTGTGAAGAACTTATGGATCACCACCGGAGAAGACGGTTTCTTGATATGTAGAGGACTTGTACATCACCACTGGAGAAGAAAAACCATATCACGTATTTGAACCAACATCAAAATAAAATGGCCTTGGATCAATGGTAAAGATTTCTCATTATGATTTATAAGTAGTCTACATCACACCTCTTGAGGTGCGGACCTTCCTCACATCTGCTTATAACATGAGATGCTTTGTGTACCGAAGTGCCTTTTTACTACCTCATCGGCATAATAACCTTATTATAGGCTAAAGCTAACACTGAAGAGGAAATGATAGAAACCTAAGTTGGATGTGGAATATTGAGCATAACAAGCTTAAACAATTTACATGTAGCTACTTTGTCACAATAGACCACAAATACATAAAACAAAGTTAATAATTACCACTCCAACACAGGCTAAGAAGTGTAGTTGAAATGAAATTAGTAAGTCAAAAAAGACTCCAAAGGAGTAAAGAAATGATCAGTCTGGAAATAACTAATACTCAACACTGAATTACACGCGCTACTGCAAGGGCATACCTTAGCTTTTCCTCATGGATTGTATCCTCTTAAATTTGAAACAGACTTGATTCGGGCACTACAAATGCAAATTAATGAATAGGACCAGTTTCACATTGAACCACCTGGGAATGGAACCAGCCTGCATTGATGCCCATCCACTACTCTTTTTGAAGAACCACCTGCAAATGTAGTGGATACCTATGATAATCTCTTGAAGTTATAGAAAACTCTATCAAACAGTCTTAATTTCTTTGGTATGTTCTTTATTTTGTCTCTTTATTTAAAGAAAATTATTAAATTTTCTCTTTGCCATTGTTGAAATACCCCAACACGGGAGAAAGAGAGAGTACAATTCAGGTAACCATCTCTTTTTTAAGTTCAAATTTGAGTTGTATCATGTATTTGTGATTATTTTTCTGTTTCAAGTTTTTCTTGGGTTCTATCATGTTCCATTGTGTGTTGTATTTTCTTCTTTCTTTTTTATCCTTCCTTTGTTATAACCATTTGATTGTGATGGGATTGTGATAGACTCTTGGTTTTGTTCTTATTTTTGAATATTTGGTCCGTAAAGATTTATCATTTGCTGAATTGAATGAATTTTATTAGAAGCTCACTGATTTGGTAATTGCTATGTTTTGGTCCAAAAATAGATACTCAAATTTCATGAGATTGGTTGTCTCAATTATCTATCATGTGAATGTGAAAGATATGAATAACAAAGTTGGTTAATGAATAACGAAATTGGTTTTATCTCAATTCTCTGCTCCAATGAAGTGTGATATACATTAATAATAAAATTGGTTATCTCAATTCTCGCTTTGGTAATTCACATATGTACGCTACGTACAACACTTGATTTAATTGTCGTGGAGATATTTTTCTTCTTGTGATTTCAACTATAACTTCGACAAGCATATTAAAGGAGCTTAGCAGTTTCCATGGAGAAAACTGTGGAATTTCAAAACTTAATGACATGTTCTATTCTGTGAAGGTCTACCTAAAGGTGTATTGTTTCTTATTTTTTAGTATTAAACTGAGTTTTATTTGTCGTTCTAGATTGTTAGGCTTTCTATACGTTCATGTTACTATTAAAAGTTCTTAGATATTAAAAACACGGCTAAAGTTCTAATAATAGAGAAATGACATACTTCCCTCCGTTTCAAAAAGAATGACCCTTTTTTGGCAGTACTTTAACTCCATGTGACATGTTTAAGATCAAAAGATTAAAGGGTATTTTGGTACATTTGATATAACTTTAATTTAGAACCACAAGATTAAAAATTATTCTTTCTTTTCTTAAACTCCGTACAAGTCAAACTCGGTCATCCTTTTTGAAACAGATGGAGTATTGTTTTTTATTATCAAGAATATGTTGTTGTTGATTATCATATATAGGCTAAAGTATTCATCACCCCCTGAACTTGAAGTTTTTTATTTGGTGTACACTTAAATTATATTCTGTTTTAATTACCCCCTCAAACTTGTTTATTCCACTATCACGTACACCTTTTTGGCTGTTGCTCCTAGTGTGACTACACACGCGCGTCAGCTGGCAGAAATAGTGATGATGTGGATTTTCACCTGGATAAATAATAGCCACCTAGATAAATTAAAATGGCAAAAATAAATATCATATTCCAACTCCTTTCCCGGTCGCGGTCAATCTCCAGCACCAACCACCGTATCTCCTCTTCTCATCTCTCTTTCCAATGCAGAATCAATTCTTCACTCTAACCTCTTTTCCACTGCAAAACAACACGGTTTCTTCCAACTAACATAACACTCTATCTCTTCTCACATTGCTCAATCGGCTGAATCGGAATCCTTATCCATTTTCAACGATGAGAAACAACTCTACTACACAAAGAAATGGCCCTTGGGCTTCGATAATGATGGCGACGACGACAGTTATGTCATTTGCGGCCAGTCAATATTTAAAAAAATAGAAATTTTATATTTTTTTAACTGGTGTAGCTTTATGACGTGGCAAAAAATCACTCCCTCACGTGCCTAGTAGAGTGATTTCAATTTCTACGCCAGGTGGACAGAAAAGATGCACACATTGGATGAATAAACAAGTTCGGGGGAGGGGGGTAATTCAAACAAAATAAAGTTTAAGTGTATACCGAATAAAAAGCTTCAAGTTCAGGGGCGTATGAATACTTTTGTCTTATATATATAATCTTATGTAATAGTATACGGTAAAACATGAAGAAAAAGAAGAATAAAGTGTTCTAGGTGATGAAAAACATGCCATTAGAAGTAAAGTAGAAGAAATTAAGTGGACCATCTATATCTCTGTGTCAACGACTTAGGGGGAGAGGACTCTGTAGCTGAAGAGGTAAATGATGTAATTGACATAACTCACATACCTAAGGTAGTACATGTTAATGAAGACGTAGATCTAGAAGGACAAACAACACCTTCTCCCTATGAAAAACCACTTTATACATCTCAAAAGCATTCAATTACAGTCTTCCTTTTGTTGTTGGTAGATAAAAATGTATATGACTATTCAACTAGCTTCTTATCAGCTGTTACACTTTCCTCTCTGCATATTGAAAGTTGGATAGTGTAACATCTCAAACTTTCCTATTCATTAAACTAAAAAACAACCTTTTTATGACCAACATTTAAGGAAAGAATTAAAACAACTAACTTGTGCAATCATAGCATCCTACAGGAGGTATTCTATAGCATCTGATTGCTACATAATTTACAAGTTTACAAACAGGGGTGGATTGGAATATTCTATCCACCTTGAATGAGGGCCTAAAGTAGAGCTTATGCTTTTCAGGAGATTCTGAGTTTCTGATACACCTTAGCTCATGGGACACAAAAATTACCGAATAATGTTAGAACCACCAGAAGTATCATTTTAGTGTAAATGTTGTCATGGCAAGCATGTAATAGTCGCTTTCTCTTAACATTACCGGGTGAACCAGTAGTAACATGTTGATCACAACAAACTACAAGATGTACCGGTTGAAGGTAATATCGTTACTTGGTGGAATGAATGCACTATTTCTGTGTTGTTATCNCTGTGTTGTTATTGATAGCATTGACAAGTTCTGTTCCACCTTTTGTTGTTTTCTCCAAGAGGCGAACGAGTGATATGAATATCTCCATCCTTGTGACATCTGTGTCAGCCTGTTTTTAAATAGCAAATTCTAAGTTAATGATAAATAATCAAGCAAATATTGTGAGAGTACAAGAAGCAATTTACATCCAAATCTTTATTGGTTACCTCTATAGCAAATTTTCCCCATATTTTGTCGTTCCTTGTTTCCATCACCCCCTTCAGGATAGTCAAGCCCAATCCTCTTATAATATCAGCTATTTCCAAAAATAAGTCACGTTCCTCGCAAAACATCTGCAGAAAACAGAAAGTTTAGATGAACCATCAATCACGTTTTTCCAACAATAGATGTCTTATAAGATATGCAAGAGAGTGAACAAAAGGATGATTTCTTGAGACGCATAGAAACTAAACTCCACAAGCATTTGGCGAAGTTGATTTAGACCCTCAACTATAATAGGGCAGACCATAGACTATGAGCCTACTTCATATCCGCATGTTGCAAGTCATTCACACTGATCTTTGTAGTCCACAAAGAACTCCATCACTCAATGGCAGTAGGTATTATACTATGTTCATTAATGATCTAACAAGAATGTGTTGGATTTATTTTATGAAGTTTAAGTCTGAAGCTTCTAGAATTTTCTTGAAGTTCAAAGCTTGGATAGAAAATCAGAGTGGTTGCAAGATTCAGATCATTAGGTCAGGTAATGGTACTGAATATACCTCAGCTATGTTCAATTCTTTTTTGTGAAGAAGCTGGAATTGAGCACCAGGTTACTGTCCCTTGTTATCCACAAGAAAATAGAGTGAGTGAGAGAAAAAATAGAACAATCATGGATATGTTAAGATGCTTGTTGCATGAGAAGAATCTACTAAAGAGGCTGAAGCAACAAACACTGTTGTTTTCTTTCTGAATAGACTGCCCAAGTGGGCAGTGGAAGGAAAGACTCCACTTGAAGCATGGTATGGTGTCAAACCTCTTTTGAAAAACCGCAAGATATTTGGATGTCTATGTTTTTCTTATGTTCCACAGGTTAAGAGAGACAAGCTAGAATAAGAGGGAAGATTTGAGAATCTTCATTAGCTATAGCTTTTTTGCTAAAGCTTATAGGATCTTTCAACCTCAAACAGACAAGATTATGGTAAGTAGAGACGTTCAATTCCTTGAAGATGAGCAATGGGAATGGAATGAGGAGTCTCGAGTTAAAAGTCATAATTCACAACTTGATTATGATGACTTGGTGGATGATCAACCTATTTAGGGGAACAAGGTCACTCTCTGATATTTTTAAGAGATGCAATGTTGTTGTTTTTGAACCTGCAGGATATGCGGAAGCAAAAATGGATCAAAATTGGACAAATGCAATGAAGGAGGAGCTGACCATGATAGAAAAGAACCAAATTTTGAAGCTCATGGAAAGACCCCAAGATAGAATAGTGATTGGAGTTAAATGGATTTTTTAAACAAAGTTAAATCCAGATCGTTCGGTAAACAAACACAAAACTAGATTGGTGGTGAAAGGCTATGCACAAGTTTGAGGAGTAAATTTTTCTGATACGTTTGCCCCAATAGCCAGATTGGAAACAATTCAGATTCTTTTGGCTATTGCGGCTCAGAAAAATTGGAAGATTTTTCAAATGGACGTGAACTCTGCTTTCTTGAATGGTCTACTACATGAAGAAATATATGTTGAGCAGCCAGAAGGATTCACCGTACCAAGACATGAAGATATGGTTTATCTGTTAAAGAAAGCTCTATACGGTCTAAAGCAAGCTCCTAGAGCTTGGTACAACCGAATGGATAATCATTTGCTAGGCTTAGACTTTGAAAAAAGCTTAAGTGAATCGACTCTTTATGTCAAGAAAGTTGCCTCTAATATTATTATTATTTCTCAGTATGTCGACGATTTACTTGTGACAGGAAATAATACAGGGTTGATTGAAGAATTCAAGGAGGAAATGATTAAGTCTTTGAGATGACTGATCTTGGCGAGATGACTTATTTTCTGGGAATGGAGATCAAGCAAACTCAAAATGAAGTTTTTGTTTGTCAAAAGAATTATATGAAGGAGATTCTAAAAAGATTTAGAATGGAAGAATGCAAGAGTATCAGTACTCCAATGAATAAAAAAGAAAAGCTAAAAAAGGATGATGGAGTGAACTAGTTGATAAAGGAGTGTATCGAAGCTTAATTAGATGTTTGATGTATCTCACAACAACAAGGCCTGACATCTTGTTTCTTGTGAGTGTTTTATCCAGGTTTTTAAATTGTGCAAGTGAGTTGCACATGATGGCCGCCAAAAGAGTAGGTATCTTAAGGGAACTCTAACCTATGTCATCATATTTAGCAAAAGTCAAAATTTCAAACTCCGTGGATATTCTTATAGTGATTGAGGCGGATCAACTGGTGATAGAAAAAGCACGTCTGGTTATTGTTTCACTTTTGGATCAGGATGTTTCTCATGGTGCTCAAAGAAACAGGAAATAGTAGCACAATGAACAGCTGAAGCAGATTCATCGCAGCAGCAGCCACTAATAATCAAGCACTACGGCTCAGAAAAATTTTGATCGATTTGCAGCTGAAGCAAGTAGAGAGCACTCAGATCCTTGCGGATAATCAAGCTGCTATAGCCATATCCAAAGATCCCGTATTTCATAGAAGGACCAAGCACTTCAACATCAAGTTTTATTTCTTGAAGGAAGTGCAGAAAAATGATGAAGTAGTTTTACTTTATTGCAAATCAGAGAATCAAGTGGCAGACATTTTTACAAAGTCATTTCATGTTAACAGATTTGAATTTCTTAGAGAAAATTTGAGAGTTTGCAGCTCCTGATTCAGGAGGAGTATTGTTACGTGTCTCATGATCTTCTTTTCATGGGTCAGAGATTTCAGCTGATTATTAGAAAATTCGTTTTCTTTTAGTCATTATCTTTTTAACTAGTTATATTTGTTCTTATTTTATAGGCATGTTAGCAGTCTTTTAGAAGTCCATGATTCCATGTTTTCTGTTAGTAGAGCTGCCCCTTTACTTATTTAATCAGCTTGCAGTTTAATAAAAGTTTATCATTTTTCAGATTTCAATTCATCTTGCGGTTTCAGTTAATTAATAACACAATCTGCACCCAAAAAAAATTCAAAAACAAAGAAGAAGAAAAGAAGGTGTCACAGTTTTGGACTATGCAATGTGCCATGGGAAACAAAAATTCTTCAACTCCTTGCATATGTCTGTTTTTTGGTGTCTGCACATTACTATTTGTTGTTCCTGCAAATTATTGAAAAGGAACACACCAGTAAAGTCTGGTTAGTTTCTTTTAAGTATATCAACTTAACTAATTGCACACAGATTGCATATTTATTCAGAAGACTTCGATAGAGGAAAGTTAACTTAGAAGACTTGGACAGAAGAAAGTTTAGTTCTTCTCTTAAAACTCAACTTTCATCTCTACCTTCTTGACTTGTTATACATGTTTTTAACTAACCTAAGAATACCTTAGAATACACATTTGCTCAAGTTTAAATATTTTAGCCAATTCAAAGTAAAAATGGCTGCTCTCTTAGCAACAACAAAAAAGTAGTGTGTTGTTTCCATCATACTGTGTTCCTCTTTGGCTACCTTAATAGGAAGCAATTTTAAGATGTCATGAATAAATTTTTCCTTTTCTTTTATCCCGCTAAAGATTATTTACATTAGTATGTATTTTGTTTAACTAAGTAAAAGGCTCAACAATTGTTGTTATCAAAATTATTGCACTTAGACATTGTACCTTCAAAATTTAATTAAACAATAATGAACATTACTTTGAGTAAATTGAAGATGAAACAGATGGATGGAGTAGATGACTTCGTAGACCCATCTAACCATTAGATTTACCTCTAACATTAATTATTTGAGTGTTTTTTGTTAAGATAAAAGCATGTTTTAGTTGCATTTCTCTCCTTTCATCTAATTTGCTACTATTGACTTGAGACTTCAAATTCAAAAATCAAAAGTTAAAGAACAACTTCTTTAAGCAAAACCTACCACATATGCACAATCACATAAAATGTGAAAACTTCATCATCAGATAATATTTGTGTCTCAAACAATCCTTTATAATACCTCATTAAGGGAATGAGAATCAAGAGGGAAGACTCACATGCTATGACAATTTCAAAATACAGTTATTGAATGATTTTTGTTTTGAGCTCACAACAAATTTACCCGTTAGGTAATTGATATAACTGAAAATTACCTAATTTTTTTCAACCATCAACGATCTCCCTACTGTATGATCACTCTCTACTGTTTTAGAACTGCCAGTATTAATAATATGAAAAAAATAAGGGATAATGCACAAGTACCCTCTCAACCTATGTCCGAAATCTCAGAGACACACTTATACTATACTAAGGTCCTATTACCCCTGAACTTATTTTATTAATTTTTCTCTACCCCTTTTTGGCCTACGTGGCACTATCTTGTGGGTCCAACGCTAGTTGACTTTTTTTTCAAGCTAGTGTCACGTAGGCAGAAAAGGGGTAAAAAATTACTTATAAAATAAGTTCAGGGGTAATAGGACCTTAGTATAATATAAGTGTGTCTCTAGATTTCGGGCATAGGTTGAGAGCGTAATTGTGCATTTTCCCCAAAAATAATGATGTAAACTTATGTCTTCCCACTACAGTATACTACAACAATAATAGAAGAAAGCTTAGTCACTTCTAAAACTCAAATCTACAGGTGAAGTTTTCTAAGTATTGGGATGCAAAAATACTTCAATGGATCGTTTTACTAAAAAGGTGATTTAAACTTGAAATTTGGGAAGGGTGAAGAAGCAACAAAAGAAAGATCAAAGAAGTATAACTAAAAAAACATAAGATGTATATATAATTACCAGGACCGGATTTATGGGGAGCTAGGGCAGCCATGACTTCTGCTTTGTCAAACTCTTTATGTTGATGAAAATGTTCTTTAAAATCTTTATTTTAATTTCTACTATCTTGTATTATGTGGGCTAAGTGGCTTGTGTAGGGCCTCTACACAAGCCACTTAGCAGATGGTAAAAATAAAGATTCTAAAGAACATTTTCATCAACATAAAGAGTTTGAAAAAGCGGAAGTCTAACACAAGACACAATAGCTAGCCATTGATGAAACTGATGAGACACTTATAAAAAATAATCGATATGCTTAATTAATACTACACTTCCCATCAATTGAATGTATGGGAGCAAGAAAGGGTAATGGAATCTTAAAAAAAGGAGTAATATTTTCAGTAAGCTTACTTCTTCCTATTATACTAAGCTTAAATGTGACTAGGTGATAGTGACATGTTAATAAACATCAAGTTGAACTAAGGACATATGTTAACTAATGCTTTATCCCAAATTTATTTTACAATATTTTGATGGCTGATTTTGTTAGTTGTTTATATATTTATTTATTTTAAACTAAGTGCTTCACAATCAATTTCAAATTCATTAAGGTGCAAGTCTGTCAAAAGTCTCTTAAAAGGCATCATGGAATTTTCTTTGGTGGGTGGTGTTTCCTCTGTCAAAAGTCTTTTAAAAGCATCACTTGCCTTTTTGAATCTACATGTTTTCTCTCCTTCAACAATAATTTCACATTTCACTTTCGGTATTTGTGCTTCCCATCAAACTTAGTTATAAGAAGTATTAAAACTTAACCCGTGTTACCAAGTGTTTGAGTGATTTCTTTGAGATTGATATCCACATTTAATGCAGTATGTTGGCCGTGATGATTATGAATACTGCCAACTTTCTTTCAGTTTCTATTTTATTTGATCATTTTGAGTAAATTAATGACTTGGGTCTGCCTGGTTGATATCTTGAGCTTAAGAGTAACTTGTATAACAGTCTAAGAGTTTATGTGACTTCTCTTTATAATTGTAGTCATTAGATATAGAATTTAATTGCTAATTGAATCTTTTACTTTGAATTCGGATCTTTGGCCTAGGTATGTTGTCTAAGATAGTTGATCATTTGTTGAATTCTGCTATTAATTCAAAGTTAATTCGGTTAAACTCAATAGTTTTTGTTTCTTCAGTACGCTATTTTAAGTTCATGTTTCCTCTCTTTAACACTAAAGCTTGTTTGTTCTTCACTTAATTAGCTTTAAATGACACTTGTCTTGGAGCTTAAAAGACTTTTCCAGATAAAAGTTGGGAGTTGTAGCGTTTTAATTTTTCTAAATTTTAGTTTTCTCAAGTATTAAGACGTTTGTTCAAATTCCTGTTTTGGCTAATGATCTCGCTAGTTTCAATTCCCTTACAGTTATAAAACCGCAAATTCCGGCAATTTTGCGGGGAATCCCATAGTACCAACCATTTATTTGAGCCTTTTTTTTTTATTTTCAGAAATCATAAGAGTACAATTAAAACAGCAGACACATTATCCTATTTTCAAACATATTCATGCACATAGCAATAACATTCATTGGATTAACAATTCTCAGAATAGTCACATAAGTGTTAATAGCTTGTTGCAAAATACCTGGGTTATCAATGTAGGATCTATTCGCATTTGATGATATCTTGATTTTCTGGAGGTCTTCTCAGTTTTCCACTTCCTTATATATAAAGTAGAATTTGAGGATCAACTGAAACGGAGAACAGTAACGTTAAAGAAGTTGGTGGTCGAAAGCTAAGTTGATGTTTCAACATTCCCTAATAACATGCGAGAACAGAGGAATTATATTACTCTCTAGAATATACAAAATCAAGAGTATTTTATTGTGTAAATGTGCCAAAGGAGAAGATAGAGAGATAACTATTAAAATCTATATCAAGTTATTCCAATTAGCTGATTCATCAAGGTTCTATAATGTCTCTAGATTTTGTGTTGTATTATGGTAGAGCATTGTTCCACCCTACAATAACATTTCCGAATTTTTCAACTTATATATACCAACAGTATAAAAATTGCAAAAAGGCTCGACATATCAAAAAGGCGAGGCTTACTTGGTTAATGTTCATGAAACCTCTGTTAATTTTTACCTAAAATGAAAAAAAAATGCTATTCTTTTCCCAAGAAGTTAAAAGTTCATTCCCACCTAGCAATGGAATTGCCCATAATACCGTAAAGCAACTTCCATTCCTGGCCTGTTTATTCCCATTGAAATTGAAAGTTCGCATTTGGAGAATTTGATAGTTTTGGTCCATTTCTAAAATGAGATACTGAATGAAAACTTAATTTTGAACCTTGGGTTAAAAGTTAAAACCACAAACTCCTTTTCTAAAATACAAATTAAACATTTACATGCATCAAAGTACTTCATAGATGCAAAGTGACATAAAATGGATCAAAGAAGAGAGAAAAGAGCATAACAAAATGTCAAAGGAAGTAAAATAATATTGTTCAGTTCTTTGAGACATATTATCAAACACCACATGTGTGTCAGTGTGAAAATCACACACTTAATAACATGCAAATAGAATATCCAACAGAAAACTATAATCTAAAAAACTAAATATCGTATTGTGCACTAATGTGCCGTGAAAAATTCACAACTTTGAAAATCAAGTAAAGCACAAATACATAATCACATGAGTTTTTCCTTTAACATGATGCAATTAGGCAATAAAAAGTGCTTTTAGAATTTAAACTAATGATCAAAATAGCATATTAGACAAAAATCAGATTCAAAAAAATCATAATTGAAAGCAGGAAAAAGCAAATACCAGAATATTTAGGAAAGGGAAGAGATGATGAACAGAGGTGACCCCAATACGCGTGTCTCCGATTAGTAGCAAATGGAACACGTGTTTTTTTTTACTAAGAATACTTTTGAAATTATTAAAAGTAGTACTTGTTCAATGAAATGAGCCCCAATATCAGTACAACTAGCATTACCGTTGGTACATCTATTTGATATTGTGTCTGTCCGAATGTTGGTGACTAATATAATAGGGTAAGTGAATTATGCGGACAACTTTGAGGGGCGGTCGATGACTTAAGACAAAAAAAATAAATAGTATAAATTCAAAACATGCATCCGCAGATAAAAAATTTGTGAATGTAGAAGAACTAATAGACCTAGCAAAGCTAATGTTTGTTAACAGAGAAAAAATAATTGAAAACTCACGTTTGAGAAAAAAAGAAGGTTGTAAACACAAGAGACATCAGTGAACTTTAAAAGAACGCTTCGCAGCCACGGCGATGAAATTAAGGCAAAGTGAATTTTGAGTAATCAAAGGAAGACATGTGTTATGCTTGTACATGTGTCTTGAATAGAGTGAATCATCATATGACACCAAAATACTTGCAATGCAGTAAATAGTACAAATTTTGATAGCTATGTTCCCACACCTAACTTTCATTTCTAAATAAGGCTAACATAAACTAAAACAGACTAATTACGTTATAAATGTTATTGATTGAATCGGAGCAACATATATAAAATAAAGATATTTTATATAATCCGACATCACTTATAATTACAAATACTAATAGACATAATTACATGATCGAGAAAACACGAAAAACAAAGCAAAAGCTCAAAAAAAGACTCCAAATTTAACACTTAAGACTCAAAGTAGATGATATTATACACTACTATGAATAATTTCTTTAATTGCTATCATCTTGCACATGTAGCACATCCATTTTACCTTTTCAATTACAATGAAAAGGCCATCATATAACTCTTAATTCTTGATAAATAGCAATTCAGCTTTTTAAGGCTCATCCGTAATCATCCTTCGCTAGATCATGCTCACCATATAATTATAGAGTCCAATGTAAGATCATGGAGGATTGAAAATCCAGAAATTCAAGTTGACATTTATAACCATTAACCATTGTGTTAGTTTCTCTATATAAATGTCACCATGTTGGATGTTCCTAAAATCACAACTACTAATCATCTACATGTAAGGTATTCTAATAAATCAAATGACCAAGATATGGAAGAACTCATTATATGTAGCTTTCAAGAAAGAAATTTAAATAAGCATAATACATAAATATGACCTTCAACTTTAGTTGTGGACAAGTAGACATTTAAACTTGTATAAAATTGAACAAATTGACATATACATTCTAATTTTTCAGTTATACTTAGCATAGTGAGTCCTCACATTGAAAAGACTTCTAATGGCAGTTTACAATATAGTGAGTTATCCTATACTTGGCAGATTTTTCTAATGTAAATGTGTTCAATGCTTAAGACATTAATGTTGTAATGGTCATGCTTAGCTCATCAAAAGCATGTATTTTCTTAATTGTACTTATAGTCACTTAAATTTATAAAATATAAATTTATAAAGTTGTTTGGATTATATTAAATTAATGAATATATTAGTCCAAATAAATATTATAGATTAATATAATTGATTTAATTATTTAAATTCAGATAAATATGAATTTAATTAAAGTCCGCTCCATAAAGCCCATATGATATTTCACTTAAATCTGATTGACCGAAGGGAGTCCTGTTCCAACCGCAACTCCTCTATTCTAAAACTATAAATAGAGGTCTCATAATTCAGAAAAAGAGGAGAAAGAAAATTCTAAACAAGAAGCTAGAGAAAATTTGTGGTACAGACGCCATTTAATTCTCTACAAAGCTACAAGTTTAAGAATTCAAGCATTTAAGTTCAAGAACGATAAAGATCAAGACTATCGAATTCAAGAACAAGCTCAAAGCCCTTGAATTCAAATAAAAGTCAAGATCAAGATAAAGTTCAAGTTCATTAGAGATTCAAGAACAAGCTTTAAAGCCCTTGAATTTATATTTGAAAAGGCTAATTCAGAGGAATCATAGAGATTGTAACACTCACATTTGAAATAATAACATCGATTATTGCTATAATCTTCCGTTCTTGATTATTATTTTTTCGACGCGAATTTTATTATCTACAGTATTGCACAATGCTAAACATCAAACAGACAGAAAAAACAATCACGAGCAAGAATATATAACTGAATTGGATATAAAACACAAAATCAGTAGCAAATAATGTGGAAATTCCAAGTCTCAACAACTACAAAATGCATAATGAAGACAATAAAGGTAAACATCAATCGGGCAAAAGAACAATCACGAGTAAGAATATATAAATGAAATGCATTTAACACAAAATCAGTGATAATTAGTTTGAAAATACCAAATCTCATCAACTACAAAATGTATAATGAAAGACAGTAGAATTTAAATACCAAAAGAATCACAACCAAGAAGATATAACTATACTGCATATAAAACATAAAAGCAGAAACAATCACGGACAGAGTCTGGTCTTTGAAATTTCGTAATCAAATTGATGCATCAGCTCGGACTCGAATCATTCACCTCTGATTGTAACGACCCGCTAGGTCGTTTTGAGAACTAGGACTAGTTTGACTCCTTTTGAAAATTTGGGAACCAACGAAATCTTCAGGTAAGAAGCAATTTGAAAAATTTCTTGATTGTTATATGGATCTTAATGAAGTAAGGTAGATGGAAAGTTGATCCCTTGTTCGTCTATTTATTATTATGAGTTCGAAAATTGATAGGAAAATTAGCGGAGAACGGTGTATATTTTCTCTGCAATAGCAGTTTGGAGTATGTCGTTCCTGTGACTATTACTAGAAGTTTATTTGTTACACTTAATGAAGTTGAGGGAAAATATTTAGATCATGTGATTGTATTAATAGGAAGAGTGGATGGAAATTTTTTTAAATTAAAAAGGGACGAGGATAAGCAGTGAGTAAAAAAAAATAATACTGCGTTAATATGACTTAGTCATATGCAGTAATGCTTTGTCATATTGGAGGAGAATGTCATCATGCCAATCATTGGCAAACATGCCAATCATTTGACAATCATTGGAAATCATGTGCCAATGATTGGTCTTTGTGTAAGATTCTTTAACATTTGTATATAAAAAAAAATGAATGAATGGTCATATTGCAGTGCTTCTGTTTGTCTGCAGTGTATGTTATTACGTTGACCTGCTTAAGCTAATTATCAAGTTTAGATTTAAATTTAATATATTGAGATTGGTAATTAATTATTAGGTGTTATTTTATATGATCTAGCATGAATTTTAGTCCAATTGAAGAGGTTAGAGTTAAGTTCTTGGCTTGAAATTTAGCAAGTATGAAAAATTTGGCATACCAATATGTATCAAGATTTGGAGTTTGGTTGAAAATATGAGTGAGTTTTAGCGTCTATGATAGACATATAATAATTTGAATGTCTACAAAAATTGCTTACTTACGAATATTGCAAAATTGGTAGATTGGGAACGTTCTGAAACCTTGCGAAAAGGAAAGGAAAAATCTTAAAAGATTCGTGGCACAAGTTCGGCATCTAAGGTATGTTAAGACTTTTTAGACTTGTTGAAGGACGTTTTCCTAATTAAAGATTAAAAA
>NC_028648.1:63756628-63764161 GCF_001406875.1 Solanum pennellii
ATGATAGATTTTGATGTGATTCTTGGTATGGATTGGTTATCTTCTTACCACGCAATTTTAAATTGTCATGCCAAGACCATCACTTTAGCTATGCCTGGAATTCCTATAGTAGAATGGAGAGGTACTCTTAGTCATCTTTCTAAGGGTGTGATATCATTCCTTAAGGCTCGTCAGTTGGTACAAAGAGGATGTTTGGCGTACTTGGCCCACATTCGAGATACTAGTATTGAGACTCCTATGCTTGAGTCTATTCCAGTAGTGAGTGAATTTTCAGAAGTATTTCCGACCGATTTGCCAGGTCTTCCACCAGATCGAGATATTGATTTTTGTATTGATGTGGAGCCAGGCACTCGGCCTATTTCCATTCCTCCTTATCGTATGGCACCGGCTGAATTAAAAGAGTTGAAGGAGCAGTTGCAGGATTTGTTGAGCAAAGGTTTTATTAGACCAAGTGTATCTCCTTGGGGTGCTCCAGTGTTATTTGTGAAGAAGAAAGATGGATCTATGCGTATGTGTATTGACTATCGGCAGTTGAACAAGGTAACCATCAGAAATAAGTATCCGATACCTCGTATTGATGATTTATTTGATCAGTTGCAGGGTGCTTCAGTTTTCTCCAAAATTGACTTGAGATCTGGCTATCATCAGCTGAAGGTTAGGGCGGAGGATATCCCTAAGACGGCTTTTCGAACACGTTATGGTCATTACGAGTTTTTGGTGATGTCTTTCGGACTGACTAATGCCCCAGCAGCTTTTATGGACTTGATGAATGGAGTGTTCAGACCGTATTTAGATTCCTTTGTTATTGTCTTCATAGATGATATATTGATATACTCACGCACTAAGGAGGAACATGAGCATCATTTGAGGATTGTTCTTGGGATTCTAAAGGAGAAGAAGCTTTATGCAAAGTTTTCAAAGTGTGAGTTTTGGCTTAGTTCGGTAGCATTCTTGGGACATGTAGTGTCCAAGGAGGGTATCATGGTGGATCCTAAGAAGATTGAGGCGGTTAGAGATTGGGTCAGACCTACTTCAGTTACTGAGATTCGGAGTTTCTTGGGCCTTGCAGGTTATTATCGACGGTTTGTTGAGGGTTTCTCATCCATTGCATCTCCATTAACTAGATTGACACAGAAGGAGGTGACTTTTCAGTGGTCTGACGAATGTGAGGTTAGTTTCCAAAAGCTCAAGACTTTATTGACTACTGCTCCGATTTTGACCCTACCCGTGGAGGGAGAGGGTTTTGTCGTATATTGTGATGCTTCTCGGGTTGGTCTTGGTTGTGTGTTGATGCAGAAGGGAAGGGTGATAGCTTATGCTTCGAGGCAGTTAAAGGTTCATGAGAAGAACTACCCTATTCATGATTTAGAGTTGGCGGCTGTGGTGTTTGCATTAAAGATTTGGAGGCATTATCTTTATGGTGTGCATTGTGAGGTGTTCACGGATCATCGTAGTCTCCAGTATATATTCAATCAGAGGGATCTAAATTTGAGGCAGAGGAGATGGTTGGAGTTGCTCAAAGACTACGATATGACTATTCTTTATCACCCAGGCAAAGCAAATGTTGTAGCAGATGCCTTGAGTCGGAAGGCGGTAAGTATGGGTAGCCTAGCCATGTTACAGGTTGGCGAGCGTCCCTTAGCTAGGGATGTCCAATCCCTGGCCAATAGCTTTGTGAGACTTGATATTTCAGAATCTGGTAAGGTGTTGGCTTATATGGAGGCTAGGTCATCCTTGTTGGAGCAGATTCGGGCTCAACAGTTTGATGATGGTGATTTATGTAAGATTAGGGACAAGGTTTTAAAAGGAGAAGCCAAGGCTGCAATTCTTGATAGTGAGGGAGTTTTGAGGATTAAGGGTCGTATATGTGTTCCTCGTACAGGTGATTTGACTAGATTGATCATGGAGGAGGCTCATAGTTCGAGGTACTCTATTCATCCGGGGGCTACTAAGATGTATCGTGACTTGAAGCAACACTATTGGTGGTGTCGTATGAAGAGGGACATAGTAGATTTTGTATCTCGATGTTTGAATTGTCAGCAAGTGAAGTATGAACACCAAAAGCCTGGAGGTATGACTCAGAGGATGCCCATACCTGAGTGGAAGTGGGAGCGCATTGCTATGGACTTTGTGGTAGGGTTGCCACGTACCTTGGGTAAGTTTGATGCTATATGGGTCATCGTGGATCGACTGACTAAGTCTGCACACTTTGTACCAGTTCAGACTACCTATAACTCAGAAAGGTTAGCCAAGATTTATATTCGGGAGATAGTTCGGTTGCATAGGGTTCCTATATCTATTATTTCAGATCGTGGCACCCAATTTACATCTCATTTTTGGCGGTCTATGCAGAAAGAGTTGGGCACTCGGGTGGATCTTAGTACAGCCTTTCACCCTCAGACTGATGGTCAGTCTGAGCGGACTATTCAGGTTCTTGAGGACATGTTGCGGGCGTGTGTGATTGACTTTGGTGGTCAGTGGGATCAGTTCTTGCCTTTAGCGGAGTTTGCTTACAATAATAGTTATCATTCGAGCATTGAGATGGCACCATTTGAGGCTCTGTATGGTAGGAGATGTCGATCTCCAATTGGCTGGTTTGATGCATTTGAGGTTAGACCATGGGGTACAGATTTGTTGAGGGAGTCCTTGGACAAGGTCAAGTTGATCCAAGATAGACTTCTCATGGCTCAGAGTAGGCAAAAGAGTTATGCAGATCGAAAGATTCGTGATTTAGAGTTTATGGTTGGAGAGAGGGTTTTATTGAAGGTTTCACCCATGAAGGGTGTGATGAGGTTTGGAAAGAAGGGCAAGTTGAGCCCAAGGTATATTGGTCCTTTCGAGATTGTTGAGCGTATTGGTGAGGTGGCGTATCAGTTGGCTTTGCCACCTGGTTTGTCAGGTGTTCATCCTGTATTTCATATTTCAATGCTTAAGAAGTATCATCAGGGTGGTGATCATGTGATTCAATGGGATTCAGTGTTACTTGATCAGAATTTGACTTTTGAGGAAGAGCCGATCACCATTTTGGATAGGCAAATTCGGAAGCTAAGGTCCAAGGAGATTGCTTCAGTAAAGGTTCAGTGGAAGCATCGTCCAGTGGAGGAGGCTACATGGGAGACAGAGTCAGACATGAGGAGTAAATATCCTCATCTTTTTGAGCGTTCAGGTTAGCTCTTTTCTTTTCCCGTTCGAGGACGAACTTTTGTTTAAGTGGTAGGTGATGTAACGACCCGCTAGGTCGTTTTGAGAACTAGGACTAGTTTGACTCCTTTCGAAAATTTAAAGGGGTATTTTTAAACTATTCGAAACTAAGAATATTTAGTTGATAAAATTTTTAGTGAAGAATTAATCTAGTTAATAGTTAGTGGGTCATATCCATAATTCATTTAATACCTTTTTACTTGACCCATTAATTGATTTAGGTTAGTGGGGTTAGTTTATTTATTTTACTTAATTAACATTAGAAAGACAGAAAATAAAAAGGGTTGGAAAATACTGCAAACGTGAGGAACAAAGCGAAGCTGCAGGTATGAAGCAACTGAAACTTTCTTGTTTTGATATGGATTATAACCAGATTTTTCTTGAATTAGTAAGGTATATATATAAATTCTGAAATAGTAGTGCACAGGTGTAGTATTGATTTTTCTTTTTTTGAATTTTGCGGGATGAATCGATTATTTTGATTGGTTGTTACCCCCATGATGAGAGGATTAACTAGGTTAATTAATTGGAATATAGCAGCAGGGAATAATGTTACTTTTCTTCATAGGTGTTCTCGTTTAAAGATTGTTTTTAATTAATTATTATGAAAAAATGAAATTTGGATAGATCTGCAAAGTTTTCTGTTCTTTCCTTTTCTTATTGAGAAAATATAGTGAATGGTGGGGTCCAATCATTGCCAATGATTGTTAATTGGTAATGGCATTTTAGAATTTGGCACTTTGTTTACGTAAATGGATTTTAGACGACTTGCAGTGCTTTGCGCTGTTAACTGATAGAATTGTTCTTATTTTATTTATTTACCAAATCAAGATATTAATTTTGATATATGGAGATAGGTAATTAATTATTAGGTATATATTATATGATTTAACATTGAATTTTAGGGTATTTGGAGAGGTTAAAGATAAGTTTTTGGCTTGAAATTTAGCAAGTACGATAATTTTGGCATACAAATTATATCAAGATTTGAAGCTTGATTAGAAGTATGAGTGAATTTTTTTGGGTCTATGATAGGCACATAATAATATGAATGTCTACAAACTCGCTTATTTATGAATATTGCATCATTGGTAGATCGTGAACATTACAAAACTTTGCAAAAAGGGAAGGAACTATCTTGAAGATTCGTGACACGAATTCGGCACTTGAGGTATGTTAAGACTTTTTAGACTTGTTGAAGGACGTTTTCCTAATTAAAGATTAAAAATGAAAATAGACAAAGGGGTAAGGGCGAAAGATGGGGGTCTCGTATCAATGGTGTGACGGGCATTGGTACGAGTACTGGTGTTATAAAACGGAAAGTTACTACTATGGAATGTGGATTGTAATTTGAGAATTTGCCAAAGCATATGGGCATTAGCTGATATATTATTAACTTGAAATTTTGGTGTGATTGTGTTTTCTTTATTACACCCGTATAATTGTGATAATTGAGGTGGTTATGTATTATGTTGATACTGATTGAGTGAGATGCATCATTATCCCCTTATATTGAAATAATATTGTATAAATGCATTGACATGAGATTGAGTATGGTGAGATGTTAAGATTGTAATTTGGGCACGTGGAGACCGTCCGTGCGGAATTTATTTGATATTATGATGGTGCGTTGAGATCGTCCGCACAGACACGTGGAGATCGTCCGTGTCGGTATATGGACCTCGCGAGTCCCCCATGGGTCATGAACTCTCGATGTATTTCCGAGGAGTATCATGTATATACGGTTGAGTGAGTACTGGGTATTCTGAGACATATCATTACATGGCATCATATTGCATTGCATTTCATCCCATCATTCATTCTTGATGACTATATGTTTCGTTTGGTGTTTGGAAAATATTAAATGTTGATTTCCTTTATTGATGAAACTTAAATAGTAAGTGTAATATATATATATATACTTGTACAATCTAAGAAGTTATTTTCTATATAACTCCCGTCACTACTTCTTCGTTGTCGGTCAATGAGACATACTGAGTACATGTGGTTTCGTACTCATACTACACTTGTTGCACTCCTTGTGGTGCAGATTCGATTCCGAGTAGGAGCACATCTCGAGGAGCAGTTTGAGTCCGAGTTTGGAGTGTCTTGGAGTTGTGGTGAGCTGCTTGGCTGTTCCGTGGCCCACACCTCCCTCTATCTTTTACTTATTCTGTTATTCAGTATTCAGACAGGATATCCCTTATGTTAGATTTGTCTTTTTAGTTTCAGACTTGCATCGTATTTTAGAAGCTCTTGTACTTATGACACCAATTCTTGGGTAGTATTTTTTTCAGTTTTCCGCATTCGTACTTATAAGGAACTCAGTGTTGGAGATTTGGAAATTTGTTGTCTTTTCACTTATTAGTTAGGTAAGTTTGTTAAAATATGTTGGTTGGCTTACCTATTGGTTGGGAACATAGGTGCCATCACGACTCGTGATTTTGGGTCGTGACACTGATTTTCCACCAATCACTCTTCCCCTCCAAAAATGTAATACCTCCATTTCCAAGTCTGTTCTTCTCCTTCTCTGCTAAGAGTGAGAATAGAGGGAATTAAAAATTAAAAAAGTAAAAAAGAATCAAAGCAAAATTATTGAAAAATAGAGGAGGTTGACATATGTAGTACATGTGTTTATTTTCTAGTGAATATGACTCAAATAATTTTGATAGAAATTATGTATGTGAGTTGAGTTGTTGCAACGGAGTAGAAATAGCAACGATAAAAAAAAAGTTACAGTACCAACTTGTGCTTAATTGTGAGGACTTGACGTTCCTTCTCCATTATCCTTCGACAAAGTCGTGTATTTAAAGAGTTGAAGTTGGAAAGTGACACTCTTTGTTTGTCTTATGGGAGTTATAAGAATGACAAAATACCAGAGGTGGAAACGTGTCATCCAACAGACTTTTAGATGATGATTATATCTTCCCATTTGAGGTTTTACATTTATCATGCCCATGCATAGTTTGAGACTACGAACAAACAATATTTAATGACCACTTTATATTAACATAGTATCTATGCTCATGACTGATGACTTACTTGAAACTTATGATAACAAAATAAAATATTTCTCAAATTTTAAATTGCTCAATGCTGCAAATGACGCTCCTTTTGAACACTAAAAACATCCTGATTATAGTTAGGAAACAATTAAATTGCACTCCAACTGCCAATTGTAATACTACTTCATAGAAGACATAAGTTGACACATATAGTTACATATCATTTAACAACTATAGGTTCAAAGCAATCCTGCAGTGTAGCACTTCAAGATATTATATATTAGCTGAAAAATAGAGCCCTATCAAAAAATAAAAAGGTTTATATTATTTCATGGTATCAAGTTCCAAATATGAAAAAGGTATCACGTGGCACGCTTCTAAGTTAATCTTCAAAGATTAAAAACACACAGAAAAAAAAAACAAAGAAAAAAGGAACAAATTTCACCACATACCTTTATATGTTGTTAGGAACCAGGCAAGTACCAAACTTTGTCAACAATCTGCAAAATTTGCATAGTTGTAAGTACAAACCTGCAAAGAGAATGGAAAACACGAAAAGAAATTGAAAAGACAAAAGCGCAAGAGGAAAAAGAAACAATTCTTGTTCTAGAAGTCCACACAATTTTGATAGAAACTCGAAAAATGAAGCAATATTACTTGCTAGAAAATCTATCAAAATCTAAAATAGAGTACCATCTACTATAACAAAAAACTACCAACTTTCTACTTACCCTATTATTTTATACCCCAAAAGAGATTCCTCTTTATGATGACTGTAACAAAGCAAATAGTAAACTGTTCCAAATACTTTTTGAAGTCGTAAAATAGAAAGAAAGAGAACGAAAATTAGACTAACTTGAAAATGGTAAGTAGTGATGCGGAGAATTGTTGAAGCTTGTTCCAAAAAAGTTGGAAATTTTGAACAATTTCTTGGTACTCAGTTTCCGACTTAGGGTGAGAGAGCGACTGAAACTGTGATTTGTTCAAATTTTTTAGAAAAATAAACAGACAACAAAAAAAAAGAAAAACGTGAACAACTTTTCAACCAAGCTTCTTCTATACAAATTTGGAGGAAGAAATGCATCAATTTTGCAGAGAAAAGAGAGAGAAGTATAAGGATTAGAAGCCCTTAAAGAAATTTGGAAACTGTAAGTGAAGAGAAAACAGCGAAAAGTATAAGGAAGAGAAGCCTAAAGAAATTTGGGGACCGTAAGTGAAAATCAGCTGTCTCCCATAAAGGTAAGATAATATTAGGTACATATATGTGTGTATATAGGTTCATATATATATATATATATATATATATATATATATATATATATATATA
>NC_028648.1:63764288-63773216 GCF_001406875.1 Solanum pennellii
TATATATATATATATATATATATATATATATATATATATATGAACCTATATACACACATATATGTATATAGACACACATATATATATATACACACACACAATTATATATATATATATATATATAATTTTGTATGTGCATATATATATATGTGTGTCTATATACATATATGTGTGTATATAGGTATATATGTATATATATATATACACACCAGGTGTCCATTACCATAAAAAGCTGACATCTTCAAGGATGTGTTTTCCCATCAAAGGGGCATACCCGTACACACACAAAAAATAGTAAAGAAGACCATTATTTTCCGTCACTTTCTCCCTTTCTTCTATTCTTCCTTTTCTTATATTTTTTGTTTAACTAATATTTCATAACATATATTTCTAGTTAAATTTTTGTTCTTTATTTATTAAATTTTTTTAGTTAAATTAACCTATTGCTCTTTATTTGGTATATCTAACTCTATTATTATTTACTGAGTTATATTAATTTGAATATGCATATCATTTTCTTTCAACTTTTCTTATATATGAATAATGTATAAATAATAATTTTACCATAATTTTTTCTTTAACATCTTGCAATATATGCTTCTCAAAATATCATTTATGTATGTTATTATTATATCTAATTTTTATGTACCTTGCAATAGAAATTTTCCTTGTGTATTTGTATATTGCTGAAGAATTTATTTATGTATTTCAAAAATCGTGATTTTAATTGTATATTTCGATATTACTAATTTATTTACTTAAATTCATATCTCTCTTTCTGATATTTATATAAGTAATTATTTTATTACATGCCAATTAATTACTTCTAACTCATCTATCTTCTTCTGGTGTTCATCAAGTCAAACTTATCAAGTCTTAAGTTTGTATCACTTGATATTATCGAAAAAATTATTTTTCATGCGTCCTTGATGCTGAAATTCAACATGACGCTGAAATTCTTGGTGATACTATTAAACAAGAAAATGAATTATCATGTCAGGATAAAGCGAAGACCATGATTTTTTTTCCTACATCAACTCCATGAGGAATTAAAAACTTAATATTTGACCCTCTTGAAATATGTATTAATTTGAAGGATCGATATGACCACCTAAAACTTACGGTGCTACCAAAAGCTCGAGATGAGTGGATAAACCTTTGAATTCATGATTTTTAAACTCTATAGGTATAATTCTGCTCTTCATAAAGTAAGTTCCACATTAATATTATTTGGAGATACCATCACTGACAATGACTTATTTGAGAAAACTTTTCCACTTTCACAATTCAAATTTGTTATCACAACAATAATGCAGTGAAAAGGGTTTAAAAAATATTATGAATTAATTACATGTCAGCTACTTATGGCTGAGCAGAATAATACTTTATTGATGAAAAATCATGAAGCTCGTCCTACTTTTTTTGCTCCATTCGATGAAGAAAATGTTGTAGCAGCACATAATTAGTGTGAATCAAGAAAAAATAATTATTCGAATCTTGGACGTGAATGAGGACGGGGTATGGGACGAAATGATTATCGTCATTATGATAGAATCTATATTCGTCATCGATATGATATGAAAGGTCACTGGGTATGTGAATGTCGTACGCCTTATCATTTTTGAAACTTTATCACACCCCTCTATGAAGAAAAGATAATAATATGGCGGCACACTTGCCTTTTCAGAATGATGAGGATGAAGAAACTTCCTCAAATGAATATGATAATATTGAGACAAATCTTACATATAAAGATGATGACTTAGAAGCCTCCCAAATATTACTCATTTCAAAGGTGGATATTTTTATTAGTATTGATTGAAGAACTGGTCATCTAAGTGAGGATAAATTTATAAGAATAATTAATGTTTTTATTATATTTTCAACTATTTTGTTCTTCCTAAATTCTTTTGTTACGATATCATGTTTTACTAATTTCTACATTTTAGTATGCTTTTATAAAGTTGTTGTTTTCACATTTTTATATTGTATTTTTAATTTTTATAAAGAATATCAAATTTTCTCACTCATTAGTTAGATTCAAAATCAAGAATGATGATGTATATGTGTTATAGATAGGGAAAAGCACACACTATTCTAAGAGATATTAGAACACTCAATAACTAAGACGCTTCAAAATATAGGGTAAGAAATATTAGAACAATTAATAACTAAGGAACCTTAAATATATGGCAAAAAATATATATCTTTATTTTCTTTTATAAAAATGGAAAGAAATTAATTACTAAAGAGCATAAAATATATGGTAAGTGTTATTTTGTCTTACTAATTTCTACATTTTAGTGTAATTTCATATAATTGTTGATTTTTCACATTCTTATATTGTATTTTTTTATTTTTATGAATAATATGGAAATTCCCAGTCAAGATATATTAAAACAATTAATAACTAAGAAACCTTAAAATATATTGAAAAAAATATATTTTTAACTTTTTTAAAAAAGGAAAGAAATATTAGAACTATTAATAACTAAAGAACATAAAATATATGGTAAGTAGTATTAGGAGAAATAAGAAATTAAGGAGTGGCAAAATGTATGGAAAGAGAAATGCAAAAAATATATTGTAAGAATATTGGAAAACATAATAATTAAGTAGTCCCAAAATATATGGTAAAAAGTATTTAAGAAAATTAATTATGAAGTAGTTCTAAAAGTATTTAAGAAAATTAATTATGAAGTAGTTCTAAAATATATGATACGAAGTATTGAGAAAATTAATAGCTAAAAAGCCCTAATACTTATGGTATGAAGTTTTTAGAGAATTTAATAATTAAGGAGCCCTAAAATAGATGATAAGAAGTATAAGGAAAATTAATAGTTAAGAAATTTACTAGTGTTGAAATATAGAGATAAGTTTCAAAAACACACCTAAACTATACCTTTTCTTTAGTTTCATAACTAAACTAATGAGTGTCACGACCCATAATGTTGTGAGTGGCATCCACACTAAACCCTTCAGTGGGCTAAAGCATATAAACTAAGGAAGCAGGTTAAATAACTAAATTAATGAAGCTCTCAGAAAACTCCAGCACTATTCTAAAGAACTAACTAATAATGTGGAAAAAATAATCTAGAACCTGAAAGTCAATATAACAAAACATATAAATAACGATGTAACAAAACATATAAGTAATGAGGCAATGTCTAAATAAGAAAGGTCATAATCCTAACTAATGAACTCTTACTAAGAATTTGTGTAAGTCTTAGAACGTGAACAGAGACTCAAAGAGAATACAAAGCAACTCGGATGATGGTAGGTCACCCTTGGATTTGAATACAATCACAAATCTTATATGCGAGGTCTGCCAATAACCGCCAAAAGATTCCCCGTACTCAACAAAAATAAGAGAAAGTACAGAATCAGTACACAACCACTATATACTTGTAGTATCACACGGCTATTCCACAAATGTAACATAAGCAAGTCATCACAACATTATAACCATGCAATATATCGAATATAACAATATTGATATTGATTAATGCATGCTTAACATTATAAATTTTATCACAATTAGTTGATCCTCTTATGGAACCCAAATTCAAATTGTTAGTGCACCGAAACGTGATACCCGATCCAAGTTAGCTTGCTAGAATGTGGCAATCCGATCTTATTTTTATGTCAGAACATGGAAACTGATCTAGTTAGTTATGCATAATATGGAAATTCGATCCATCATCATAACATCACAATCACATTCACAAGTTTATTCTCAATAGTCATACAATCAAGAAGTGATTCATGCAATATAATCAAGTGTTGATACATTTTTACAATTAGTGTGATCAATCATGCAACATTCACATACATACATGTATCATAATGAAGCAAGAACAAACATATGTTATACAATCATAGAATCACAGCCATCACCGACCTTAAAACAAGTTTGAAACCGGATTCATTTTGCTTGTTCGTGGTCAATAAACAATCAATATAATATAGGAGTCAATAATTATCCGAATTACAAACGCTACTAACAAACCCTAGATCATCCCTTTATTTGATTAGGGTTGTTTCCACCATGAATTCTGAGATCAAACCCTTTCCCATCAATATTAACCCATCCTATTGCGTTTTAAGGATCGAAAAATGGATTTGAGGTATGGAAAGCTTACCTTTAGCCTTAATGTCATACCCGAGCCTATACCGTGGGGTATCCGGCACCTAATGACCATTGTTGACCTTGAGCAGACTCTTGAACTTACTTACTTAACTCAACATAAGACTTTACTCAACATAAACGGGAAAACATGTTCATGAAAAATACTTAAAATAATTGTCTTGGCCAAAATGACACTTATCTCATAACAAAACATCTGAAATGTAAATAAACGGAGACTCAAATCTAAACTATCGTACTGACTATTTGTCTATGAATTCTTTATAATACTAGATGAATGTTAGGACAAACCTCACAATATTCTATAAATGAAAAGACTAGAAAGGAACGAAAAGAGTCCTCCAGAATGCAAGGATGCTCACTACTGACTCTGAGTGCTCAAGCTGGATCAACGAGGCATTGGATGCTGATCCTGATTACGTGTCTCTGCATCATTAGACGATGCAGACCAACTTACATCAGTACATTGAATGCACGAGTATGCGAGTTGGAATACTAAACAACATATGCTAGAAAGAGTTTGAAAGAAATTGAAGAACTTACCTGGCTCAACTAAACTCAACATGACTGACTGATTTCAATATAAAGCAATTTAACACAAGTGTAATATAAAAAAAAAGTTTGTTGAAAAATATTGTAAATTCTGAATATATATACAGTGATATAAAGAACTCTGAGATGTATGTAAAATACAATTAAGCAGATGTATATAAGTATATTTAACTTCTGCAGAAGTTTCTATAACCGATAAGCATCACTTAAGAGCTAGAGTGATGATACAATATTTTGCCTCACGCTGCCAGAGTTGTCCTATACTTTTCCATCTATATAGAACCTGAACTGCCTCATGGATCCACTAGTCTATGGTAAGAAAAAAGCACTAGAGGAATCATCTAAAAACTATGATTCTTTTCTACCCATGGTGGCTACATGGTTTATAGGGGTTGTGAGTTATATGAACTCTCTCCCATATCGGTAATCAATACTACTTACAAAAATTTCATTATATTAGCTCTAATGTTTTTAAAACATACCTACTTCTGTGATTTTAGATCAGCGCTCAAAACTTAGCTCAAAGTCTATCTTGGAAATCTCACATCCCTACTTACTTCATTTAGAAAGCTATTCTTTTCTAAAAACTAGACGGGAGGCTCTTTGGAAATCTCAGTTTCTTCTTAAATTAAATGTGAAAACATTTATTATGTTGCAGAGAATACTTAGTTCCCTTATAACACTTGAGAAATGAATTCAGCTCTTTACTCTTTGCTTGACTTAAAAACTTGAGTCTTAATCAACTCTTAGGGAATACTTAGTTCCCTTAGATTTCTTTGAAGGAAAAATTTCAACTTTCTAATCTTTACTCTGAGTTTGAAACTTGAGCTTTATGACGAAATTAAAACATTTAGTTAAGACTCTTGGAAACCTTTTAGAACTTTACTTTGACTTGCTTCTGAACTTCTAGACTTAACTCTTAACTCATTTGACTTTGATCTTAGCTTTTCTTCAATTGGATTATGGATTCAAGGTTTGAATTTGTGTTCTTTAGTGATTTCTAGGTGTTTAGAAATCATTTGATGTAATTAGAATCATCGGAAGGTGTAAATATACCTTAGAAGGACTTAAAAGGGTTAAATTATGAAAACTAGGTGAAAAACACCGATCGAGGCGCACTGGTGGTGCACCCCGCCAGCCTCAATTGACTGAGGCCTGGTTATGGCGCACAGGTGGCGCGCCGGGCAAGGCCCTAGTTTACTGAGGATCTCTTTTGGCGCACTCCAAGCGCGACGCCCCTGGCATTGCCCTGGTGTGTTTGACGATTTTTTCAACTCGTTTTCTAGTTCCAAATCGCCTAAACCTCCATGGCTTCATCCTCAAACACCTAGGATAATAATAACCTTCAATACCCATCAGATCTAAACCCAAAACAACATCGGAAACTACTAATCAACATCAATGGGTATAAATTCAACTCAACCAAAAAGGGATTTGACGAGATTATCAAGAATTCACTTCTAATCATGAAGTGAAATTCTAAAACTTCTGAACTGAAACAAGATTGGTGTGCAGATGAATTACCCAAAACAAAAGAGCTCACATACCTTAATAGGGATCACCCCCGACAATTTCCACTCGCAAATCCTTGGTGTTCTTGGCGAAATCTTGATCTTCCTCCCTTGTCCTTCTTCTCTTCTCTTTTCTCCCAAACCCTAAACGTGGAAGAACTTTTCTAATCTGAACTAAAACATAATTTTACCCCTATTAAACCCTTAAAACGAATTAGGAAATAAACGGATACAAAGACTAGTTCACCCTTTGTTAAATTCGGATTGGACTTTCCTTACTTCAACAACCCAACTTCTGAAAAGCATATCTCCCTCATACATATCGTAATCGTGCAAACTTAGCGGGCTTTCCAAACATATAAAGAACTGATTCTAAATCATCATGAGCTAGAAGTTATGAGCATTCGAAAAATTTTAATTTCTTAGCTTATTCTAGGCTACTACGAGTTACGAGATATTACAATTCAAAATAGTGACCAACGAGTAAGAATCACATGGGTTCATTCTTTAGCTCTAAAAGTTGAAAAGTGAAAAATAAAGTTGTTTAGGGGTTTATTAACGATATTGAGTCGCGTCTGGTCCATCACAGTGGCACTCATCCTGCCAAAGCAAATAGAACGTTCGCCAGAGCGCCATTCCCAAAATAGTGAGCTATTAACGACTTTTAGTCCCATCGAGCCAGCACAACGCCCAAATCCCTCTGTAGTGGCTCTGCCAGAGCGGCGAAACCCGATGCCAAGGCGACATAAACGAAACAAATAGTTCCTTTAACAATTTAAATAATTTTACTTCATAACTCACCTTCATTTAATGACACTCAGAAAATACCTTTCACGCTAAGGTCGATTCTTGGTGATCTATTTATCCAAATACAATTTCGTAAAGTCATACGGATTCTTTAATATGTTATCTATCTATGCATTAAATCAAAATCATAAACAACCCGCCCAACTTCAATAAGATTTCTCTAGAGTTTATGTGCGCCGATGTCGTCCAAATCTCGACCAGGTTGGGAAATTTCCATATTTTAGGAAAAAGTTTCCGGACCCAAAAGTTCTCCCCATTGACTTTTCTATTACGATGGAACCCATTCATTACATTGAGAAGGTGAATTTCATACCTAAAGTATCAATTTTTTGTGAGAGAAACACATCTCTCTCTTTTATACCACTCCGATCATGGTGTATGTAATACAGTGTCTCTTTTATCTTAGAAAATCATTGCATCACACTCCACATGGATAAAATATTCAACATTGACAAAAATTAAACAAATTATTAGTATTATTAAAAAATATTATTGTCACGCCCCGAGCCTACCCCTGGGCGGACCGATACTCAAAGACCATTGTTGGCTCTCAAGCGAACACCTAACCTGGCTACTTAAATCAGCGGAAGACAAAACTTAACTTTGACGCGAGTAAAAATATAATAAAAGAGAAATACGTCACGTCATAACTTTTGTAAAAATGGTAATAGAGTCTTAATAACTGAAAACGATTCCAAACCAAAATACAATTATCTACGAAGCCTCTAAACTGTCTATAGAGGGATGTTGGGACAGACCCTACAACATCCTAAAAGCTAAGCTAATTCAGAAATGAAAAAGAAGTACATCCCCCAGAATGCAAGGAGGCTCACCACAACTCTGAAGCTCAATCTGGAATCATGGAAGAGCTGTGTGCTTATCCTGGGTACCTGTGTCTGCATCATGAAACGATGCAGGCCAACTGACATCAGTACATAAAATGTACGAGTATGCAAGTTGGAGAGCTAAACAACGACTTAAGCTTAGGGGGATTAGATCAACTTACCTTGACTCTGCTTAACTCAAGAGTATACTTAACTCAAATGACATACACATATAAAACAGTCTAAATCACATGTATGATGTATGTATGTATGTGTGTGTGTGTGTGTGTGTGTGTGTGTGTGTGTGTGTGTGTGTGTGTGTGTGTATAGTGAATTTCATACCTAAACTATCAAATTTTTGTGTGAGAAACACATCTCTGTCTTTTACACCACTCTTATCATGGTGTATGTAATACAATCTCTCTTTTACTTTAAAAAATTATCGCATCACACTCCACAAGGATAAAATATTCAACATAGACAAAAATTAAACATATTAATAGTATTATTACAAATTATTATTGTGACGCCCCGAGCCTACACCCTGGGCAGGACCGGCACTCGAAGACCATTGCTGGCCCTCAAGCGAACACCTGGCCTGGCTACTTAAATTAGCTGAAGACAAACCTTAACTTTGACACGAGTAAAACATAATAAAATAGAAATATGTCACGTTATAACTTTTCCCAAAATGACAATTGAGTCTTATTAACTGAAAACAATTCCAAACAGAAATACTAAAGTCTATGAAGCCTCTAAACTGTCAAGAGAGGGATGTTGGGACAGACCCCACAACATCCTAAAATCTAAGCTAATTGAGAAATGAAAAGAAAGGATGTCCCCCAGAATGCAAGGAGGCTCACCACAACTCTGAAGCTCAATCTGGAATCAAGGAAGAGCTGCATGCTGATCCTGGGTACCTGCGTCTACATCATGAAACAATACAGGCCAACTGACATCAATACATTGAATGTACGAGTATGCGAGTTTGAGATCTAAACAACGACTTAAGCTTGAGGGGATTAAATCAACTTACCTTGACTCTATTTCACTCAAGAGTATACTTATATATATGTGTATATATATA
>NC_028648.1:63773373-63782026 GCF_001406875.1 Solanum pennellii
ATATATATATATATATATATATATATATATATATATATATATATATGTATGTATCTCATAAGACAGTGAAAACAACTTAGTTCGTTAAAGGAAATGCAATAACAAACTAAACTTTATGTTTGTAAGAAAGTAATGTCGCCTCTGTGGGAGTTTGTCTAACTGACAATCATCTATGAGCCTAAGGGATTATACAACGTCTTACCTCACGTTGCAAGATGACCATCCTACACCTTGCCATCGGTATAGGACCTTACTGAACTTAGTGGATCCACTAGCTCTCCTTACGTGATCTTCTAAAAAGTATGACACGTCAATTCCCATGTTTGCTACATGGTTTACATGGAGACTTGAGTTAATATGAACTCTTATCTCCACATCGGTGCTCAATACTACTCCCTAAAAATGTATTGTAGCTCATACTTTTTATAAAACTTCCTTCCTTTGGGTTGAGATAATTTAATGAACCTATTAGCTTTAAAAAAGCTCCTTTTAGAAATCAATGTTCCCCTTTTAGTTCAAAACTCTTTTGGAATTTCTAGTTCCTCTCTTTACTCAAATGGAAACATTTGTAAAATACTTAGTTCCCTTATATCTTTTGAGAAATGAACTCAACTCTTGCTGTTTACTTAACTTGAAACTTTATCTCTTAGGGAACACTTAGTTCACTTATAGCTTTTTGAGATATGAAATCAACTCTTTACTTGACTTTGGACTTTAATTCTTAAAACAAAGTGAAAACATTTGTGAAAGACTTTAGAGAACTTATAACTTTACTTTTACTTGCTTCTTAACTTCTAGAATTGACTCTTAACTTCTTTGACTTTTATCTTAACTTTCAATGACTTGAATTATGGATTCAAGGATCATGATCTTATGTTTATGGATGATTTCATAATATTTATATGTACCTTAGAGTGTTGGAAACAACTATGAATGAGGGGTACATCACTTAGGAACTGGTCTGAAAAGATAGGGAAAGAACGGGGTCTCCAGGAGGTCCTGGCGCTCTGAGAGGCACGGAATGCCACAGCCTGACGGACGGAGGCTATCCTCAGGCGCGACATTCTAGATCCTGACGGATAGACTCTATCCTAAGGGGCTTTGGAGGTGCAGTGCCCCAACATCCCCCAAGGGGTTTTCCGACTTTTTTCTTCGTTTTTCATCTCTACACTTTTCCAAACTCCCATGGATCGCAACCCAAACACTTAGGATCTAATTAACTTATTACGCAATGATTTAGACCAGAAAACAGTCCTAAAGATCCCACATATCTTGTTAGGGATCACCTCCGACGAAAATCCACGAAGCTTAACTAGGTGTTCTTACGTCCTCTTCTTCCTTTTCCTCTTTTATCCTTGCTTTCAAAACCCTAGTCTATTTTCTTGCGTAAACTTAATGGGATCACTTTATACCCCCAAAATATTACTTGAAAACAAAATAGTTAATTGACTTAAATAAAAGACCAAAACATCCTTTTAAAATCCGGTTTTGGAACTTTTCCTACTTAATAGCCCATCTTCGAAGGTCATTTCTAAATTATACAACCTCGGAAATTCACAAACTTTGTGTCTTTGGAAATAAATTCTAACGATCTTTCCATCCATGTAAAGTACTCACCCAAATTCTTCCTGAGTTTGAAGTTATGGTCGTTTGAAAATGGCCAAAACTCACTTTTAAATTTTGGAATTTTTTTCCAGATTTCCTTACTTATTTCAAAATTCTTAGCTTAACCTTAGTTTATCTAGAATCCGAGATGTCACAATATCTCCCCCTTGAAAACATTCATCCTCAAATGAGAATTTCTTCTCTAGGCTAAGGATGGTAATATCATTTCAGCACTCAACCACAAAAGCAAGTAATAACATGTTTATGCATGATATTATAAAGTACTAAGAAGAGAATCTAGTACCTTGACCGGCATTCTCTCGGGATTCGGAGGGATGTGGATATCTCTTCTTCATATCCTCCTCATCTTCCCAAATTACTTCTTCAGCAAATTGGTTCCTCATAAGGATCTGACTGAAGTAACTTCCTTTGTCGTCAACTTACGCACCTCATAATCCAAAATCTGAACCGGAACTTCTTCATAGGACAAGTTATCCTTAATCCCAACATTGTCTATTGGTATTCAATGAAGGATCACCCAGACACTTCTGCAACATAGAAATATGGAACACTGGATGAACCGCTTCTAAATCTTGGGGTAGGTCCAACTCATAAGCCACATTGCCCACTCTCCTAGAGATTTTATAAGGTCCAATATACCGGGGACTAAGTTTCCCTTTCTTACCAAACCTCATAACTCCTTTCATAGGTGAAACCTTAAGATACACCCAATCATCTACCTCAAACTCTAATGGCCTTCTTCTAACATCTGTGTAGGACTTTTGGCGACTTTGTGCATTATTCAACCTTTCTTGACTCACTTTAACATTTTCCATAGCTTGGTGAACTAAATTTGGTCCTATCAACCCTGCTTCGCCAACTTCAAACCACCCAATAGGATATCTACATCTTTTCCCATAAAAAACTTCATATAGAGCCATTTGGATGCTCGAATGATAACTGTTGTTGTAAGCGAACTCAATGAGAGGTAGGTGATCATACCAATTTCCTTTGAAGTCGATCATACAATATATCAACATATCATTAGAGGTCTTGATAGTACGTTATTTTTGTCTATCCGTGTGAGGACGAAAAGTATTGCTCAAATTCACCTTGGAACCTAAACCTTTCTGCAAAGATTACATAATTGTATATTCACTGAGCCGGACCTTTAACTGGATGCTCTACATACTTGAGACCGGACCTCTAACCGGTTGCTCTACATAAATATGTGGATGGTCGAGGCCGGACGTTAAATCCGGATACCCGACAAAGATGTCGATATAGATGCTGAAAGAGTCTTTATCTATCCATAACCATAAATGCCCGTGGAACACCATCCAGACTTAGCTAATCAATGTAAGTCCTTAAAGTCGAATCGAAACTCAACTTTGAATTGTAGAGCGGAATTCATTGTCACTGACGTAACTCGAGAAACCGTAACATCGAAAAAACAAGAGTAACTATCGCTGGAGCGAGCTCATCGTCTAGCTATATAGCAAACTATCAGACTCAAGTCTCCTACATCAGTCTACAAGGATTTAAGCCGTCCGAGCGACGTCGGGGCTAAACTAAGTCCTACCAACTTTGAATCATGCATTTCTAAGGAAAACCCTAGTCAAACCTAAACTAAGGCCCAACATACTTTTGATAACCAGCACTCAAACACACAAGTAATCCATATAGCAAAGAAGGTCAATTAATAAAAATAAACATGCTCACAGTTACCCATAATTCTCAGAAAAAGGTCGAAAATATGATTTTTAACACCTATTCATGATCCAATAACTACCCAACCCAAATCCCAACTAATCAACATGCATTCACATGTTCGAGTTCAATCTAAGAAGGGAAACCGTAACCTACCTGAACGCAGATCACGTGCGCTCCAACAATTACTTCCCCGGATCTTTTACTTTCTAAAAGGCTCGAAACATTGATACACTATCAAAAATAGAGTCACAACTTTATTACGGTCATTTAAACACTAAAATTGCAAGAAACGGAGACGGGTCAATTTCGCGGTCAAAATGGAAAAAGTGGGATCCGCGTTGAGAAATCTAAAATTAATCCCAAATAAAAGTCCTAAACAACTCTCGGAACTTGTGTACCAGAATGGAACACAATTCATGACTCAAGACAGTCCCAACATGAACATGCAACCAAAAACCCAAATTCTATGCTAAAAATTAGCAACAATGGCAGCAGCTATTTATAAGAATTCACCAAAAAATGAAGGTTCAACAGCCAAAACCAATCACACCACGACGATCCTCACAAAACCCCCCACAATATAGGCTCTTCAATTACTAGATTTGGACCTAAAATGGCCAAGAAATCACCTTCTAAATATTTCCCAAAAGTTGAGCTCGAAAATGAGCTATGACAGCAGTTAAAACACAAAATTTACCTCAAATAGGGTCTCCAAATTAGATTCCAAGCTCACCAATGCGTTGACCTCGAAAAATCTCAAGACTTAGCCTTTTAAAACTCCCAATTTGGAGTTCTATAGCTCAAAATATCGAAATTTTAAAGTAAAACACAAATGCTGAAAATTGGGCTTTTATAAGTACGAAGCTGGTCGCTAATAAAAACCAAAAATCTGGTCGTTAAAACCCCAAATTCTGGTTGTTAAAGGACTGCACCAGATTTCAGCTATGTCTAATATCTTTAAAGTCTCTGAACGGGTGCTCGGAATCCATTCGGAACCTGATAAAAATAAAACAGATATGCCACCCTACCAAAGTCGACATTCCGAACTCAATGGCGCAGTCAAAATTTTCATCAGAGGTCATCTCGATAAAATGTGGGTCCCACTTCCATTGGCCATTTAAGTCAAAAACCACAAAAGGGCTCGGAAAAATATCAAAAACCTCAGAACCCGAAAGAAGGGTCAAACTAGACCAAACTCGACATTTCAGAGCTAGCCGCGCTGACGGAATTCTCATCCGAGCGCGTTTACTCAGAATGTTGACTAAAGTCAAACTTAGCCTTTAAGTTAAAGTTAAAACGCCTAATCACACCAACTCACACTGAAAACTTTGGGAGTCATGTCGATAATGTTACTAGCCTAAAATGACCCTTCCGGAACTGATAGAATCGTCAGAATTGGATTCTGATGTCATCTTCTTAAACTTTTGATCGAAAATGATTGTTCAAGGTTCATAAGCTCCACTTCGAATGATAGAACGATTCAAAAGGGGCATACGTTCGGCTTTGACTAAACGACTAACTAAGACTAACGGAATAACAGAATCGGAAGCAGACGTAATCGAAAGAAAAAAATACTAAAGCTCACACAATAACCAAACGAACGACCAGGTGACAGATCTGTCAGTCCCAACAAGTCATAAATGACTTGGGATTGCTATAGGAACGCTCTAAACGATGCACAAAAGATAAAACACTAAAAATACAAAAAGGGTCATTACGACAACAACTATGGCCTTCTAGAGTGATCCCAAGTTCACATCCGAACTCTCTCAATACTTGAATAGGCAAGTATCAATATAGAAAACTAATCATCTTTCTAGGGTAATAAGAATCCCTAATTATACAGATTTCATACCAATCCAAAGAGGAGAATAAAATTCACGTTTTTTTTTCTTTGACCAAAAAACACTCGCTAGTTTTCTTTTTATAAGAAAACTAACGCCTCTCCCCTTTTCCCTTTAGAGTTAGGATCTTGATTTCTAGTTAATTATGGACACTATAGGGACCACATAATTAACTACCGAGGCTTCCTATTATAGATTTAATTAAAAATAATTAATTTGAATTATTCTTACCATAATAAACTACAATTTCTTCCATTAAAAAACCGTAATTGCACTCCTCTATTATATTTCGTAATCTTTCATTAAAAACTTATGTAATTCCCCATGTTTTCATATACTAATCAATGAATTAAGTTACTGACGAATTTAACTTTATTATTAATTTCCTTTATAGCACTGTTCAACTTATTTCATGTGTCGGATTCATAAATCCACTTTCAAGGTTTGACACGATGAAAACTTATGAGTTTCTCAAAAAGGCATAACAGTCAATATCTATAATGGGACATAGATTCCATCAACTAACTTATTATTTCACCGATATATATTATTGTCATCCAACATACAAAGCATAACGACCCATCTCAAAATCTCACCTTTTAATAAATCAAAAAGATAATTAATATGTACATATCATAATAGTTATATCATAATTAAGAATATAAATACATTTAATAGTTTAGAGAATATGTTTTTGTCTGTTTGTCTAAAATAACTATCTTTACTCAGCCCCGTTCAATGCATACAAAATATACTAACAGAAAAAGTTGGAACAATACCGTTCCCATAATCAAGATAAATTACATCTAATCTTGTGCTAAAATCCTACCCAATGGAATGTCCAATTTTCATCCTAAATTGTGAATAAAAAACTTAATACTTATAAGAACCGATGATTTAATGTTTTGTGTATGAGCTAAAACTCTACACACTAAATCATCTATGATATAAGTAAATAGACAACATAAACGAATATCTGGTCTATTAAAACTAAATAGATATTTATTCTATAATAAATAGTATGTCTTAACATATGGTTAATAATATATATCCCAACACTACTAACGTCTCTTTTTGGTTTGTTCAAAGTTTATCAAATCAAATTTGAGTTCGTCAACTCTGTTTGACCATGATCTCTTTCGTCGATCCTAATCAAACAGAAGGGGAAAGTTGTTAACACCAAATTTTGGTTCGATATTTTAAAGTCAATACTTTTTAAATATTTTATTTTTCAACATTTCAAAATACATTAATTACAATTTTAATGCAATTTGTTAATAATTATTCTTATTCTCAAAATATTAGGATTTTTATCAGTTAATTCTGCTTATATTATTTTGTCACAACCTGCTGAATTCATTCAAATATTTTTTCATTTATATAAAATCTTTATTTTTGTTAAATTGCATTGTTTACATGACGGTGGTTACATTCGTAGCAATTTTTTCATATTCATTTTATATGTTACATTTTTTAATATTCATTTTGATATTTTGCACAGTTCGGAAATTCATTCCGATATGAAAAAGATTTCATACACATGTATTTTATAAACCGGTGGTTTTGGCCCACAGTTTTAAGATAAGAGGTATTGTACTATTGGTAGTTTTCTGTTTTCTATTTAAATAATAGTTTGCTAATTAGGTCAAAGGGTGGTTGATAATTTTAGAGATAAGAATTTTCATATTGTTTATTCACAAAAGAGGGGGCTTTCATTCTTTATTATTTTTTCGGTGAGCTCACCGGAGCTCCACCACTCCACCACTACCAACGAACCCTCGACTTTTCCCTCACTTCCATTTTCCAACAGCAATCATATCCATTTGAACATACACCAGTGCCTCCCCCTTTCTCCATTTTTTTCAGACCCCAAAACACTTCCACTTTTTTCAAAGCGATCCATCATTTCTCCAAAGATATCAACACAGTATCGACAAAGACAACCTCAAAATCCATTTTAACTTTTCCGACAAAATTCAGCTTGTCCATTGTTTCTGGACAAACAGTCCCTCACCCACACAACAACTGAATTAACAACACCAACCAGACCTCGTTCCTCCATTTTCTCCGACCACCTGCAACGAACTAGAAAATCCGCCACACCACTACCAAGACGACCCCTACTTCTTGTTTCTTCCCCGATTCAGTGATTCCGGCAGCAGCTCCGATGAACCAGAGCTAAATGCAAACCAGCTTTCCCTTCCCCTCTTCCCCTTTCATATTTTTCTTTTGTTTTCAGGTGTTTTCGCTCGATATCAATGATCTCTAATGAGCCAATGGTCACCCCTGTTTTTGCTACATGGAGAACTGACTTAATACTAAAACCAAACATCGTAGTTTCAGACCAGCTAGTGTCCAATCACAACATCAGAGTTAAGCTCAATAACGGCGATGCAAATCTGCCCTACAACTTCTATTCTCATTTCCGATGAAATTTTTACTCTTGTAACTTTATTTTATGTGGTTTTATATCGTTATTGTTGAATGGATGACCTTAATTCTTCAATTTTAATTATTTTTGCTCTGTTTCGTACTAATTATTGGCTTGTTTTGAGTTTATTTCTAATGACTATAGTAATTTTTAAGTAAAATCTAGGTACTTTATATTAAGCTTTATTGATTATAGTTACATTTGTGTTAATCGTTCTATTTTTGGGTTAATTATTTATTGTTTATTGTATTTCTTTAGTCATTCTATTATGGGTTGTTTAAATTATTTATATTGTTGGTTTTCTTTTGCTTACATAATTTTATATTATTTATTAGTAGTAGTCTTGTTATTAATGTTAATGTTAGGGTTGTTATCATTATTTTTATTATTGTCACGCCCCGAGCCTAGACCCTGTGCGGGAATAACACTCAAAGATCATTGCTGGCCCTCAAGCGAACCCTTGGGCTGACTTACTTAACTCAGCGAAAGACTAAACTCTACTTAAACAAGAAGTAAGACATGTTTAAAGGAAAGTACTTCTTATAATATCTTGCCATGCCAACACTCAAGCTTCAACAAGAAACAATAAATTCTAAACTAAAACACTAGTGCCTATGAAGCCTCTAAACTAACTGAACAGGGATGTTGGGACATACCCCACAACATCCTAAAACTAAACTATTAAAAGCAAAAGAAATGGATGTACTCCGGAATGCAAGAAGGCTCACCACTGACTCTTGAACTCAAACTGGATCAGCGAAATGTCGTGTGCTGATCCTGGTTACCTGCTTCTGCATCATAAAAAGATGCAGGCCAACAGGCATCATTACATTGAATGTACGAGTATGCGAGTTGGAAAGCTACAAAAACATAGGCTTGAAAGGTAGTAAGAATGAATACTTACCTTGGCTCTGCTCAACTCATGATGTACTAGCTCTTATTCGATATACGCAGTCAATATGAGTGCAATATAAAGAAATATTGACCGAAAACATGCTTACACCTCTGAATATATACATACATATATATATATACATACATATATATATATATATATATA
>NC_028648.1:63782759-63793414 GCF_001406875.1 Solanum pennellii
TATATATATGTACACAATAACGTTTGAGACGTATATAAAATACAATATTTTTGTGTATAAAATGCAATAACCGATGTATATAAAATTACAATTACTTGTGGGAGATTCTCTAACCGACAACCGTCACTTAAGAGCAACAATGATGATACAGTGGTCTACCGCACGCTGCTAGGGCATCCTATACCCGACCAAAGGTATAGGACCTAAACTGCCTAGTGGATCCACTAGTAAACTGTGAAAAGGAGTCATCTAAAAACTATGACCGTTTTCTACCCATGGTGGCTACATGGTTTATGGGGGTTATAAGAGTTATCTGAACTCTCCCCCATATCGGTGCTTAATACTACTCCCAAAAATGTACTGGCTTTTATATTTAAAGACATATTGATTCTGTGGTTAGAGATTAGTGCTCAAAACTAAGCTCTTAAAAATCTCTCTTGGAAATCATAGTCTCCTCTTCATTATATTAAAACTAACCATAGGCTCTGTAGAAATCTAGATTCCCTTGCTTCTCAAAATTTTGAAAACATTTTTGTTTAAACTCTTAGGTCTACTTAGTTCCGTTATAACTCTTGAGAAGTGAACTCAACTTGATACTCTTTCCTTACTTGCAACTTAACTCATAGGGAATACTTAGTTCCCTTATAGCTTTGAGAAATGAACTCAACTCTTTACTCTTTCTTAACTTGAACTTTATGTATTTAAAACAAAGTGAAAAATGTTTGTGAAATACTTCAGAAAACTTGCTATCTTTACTTTGACTTGCTTCTTAACTTCTAGACTTGGCTCTTAGCTTCCTTGACTTTGATCTTAACTTTCCTTGAATTGAATTATGAATTCAAATATCATGATCTCATGTTTATGGATGATTTCATGATATTTAGATGTACGTTACACTGTTGGAATCAAGTAGGTATGAAGGGTACATCACTTAGGAACTAGTACGAAAAGATATGGAGAGAACGGAGTCTCAAAGGGGTCCTGGCGCTCTGAGCGGCGCGAAGAGCCATAGCCTGACGGATAGAGGCTGTGCTCAGGCGCTTTGAGAGGCATGGTGCACCAGAGCCTGACAGACAGACTCTGTCCTTAGGGATTTGGAGGTGCGGCGCCCCAACATCTATCCAATGGGTTTTCTGACCTTTTTCTTCATTTTTCATCTCTAAACAATCCCAAACTTCCATAAATTCCACACCAAACTCTTACGATCCCTAAATAACTCATTACCCAATTGTTTAGACTAAAAAACAATCCAGAAAATAGGATTAAAACTAACAGAGATCAGCAACAAATCAACACACAAGAAATTCAATGTTTTCATGAAGAACTTCAAGATTTTCATTCAATTTAACTCTAAATATGAATAAAATTTGAGGGCGGGTGAAAGAAACCAACACCAAATAATCTCACATACCTTGTTAGGGATCACCCCCGACGAAATCCACGAACGAATTCTTGGCGTTCATGCGTCTTCTTCTCCCTTTTTCTCTTTTCTTCTTTCTCTCAAAGCCCTATTTTCTAAATGTGAAAACTGATTGGGATCAGATTAGACCCCAACTTATAACCCCTAAAACGAAAATAATAATTAATTTAGGAAATGACAAAAACACCCTCAACAAATCCGGATTTGGAACTTTCCCTGCTCAAGATCCCAACTTCCCAAAGTCATATCCCCTCATACAACCTCGTAAATTCACAAACTTGACGTTGTTGCAAAGATCTTCCGACGAGCTTTCCATCCATATAAATAACTCACCCAAACTCCTCTTGAGAGTGAAGTTATGGCTGTTGGAAAATGACTAAAACTCACTTTCTAAATCTGAAAATTTTCCAGATTTCCTTATTTCCAAGTTTTATTATTCTTGTTCTTCTTAGCTTAACCTTAGTTCATTCTAGAATATGATATGTTACAATATCTGCCCCTTGGGAACTTTCGTCCTCGAATGAGGAATCTTCACTAAGCTAAGGATAGTAACATCATTTCAGCACTCAACCACAAAAGCAAGTAATAATACGATTATAAATAATCTTATAAAGTGCTAAGTAGAGAATTTTTAGTACCTCGATCTGCATTCTCTCCGGTTTCCAAGAGATGTGGATATATTTTATTTATATCCTCATGCACCTCTCATGACGCTTCTTCAACATATTAGTTCCTCCAAAGGACCTTGAATGAAACAACATCCTTTGTCCTCAACTTGTGAACCTGATGATCCAAAATCTGAACCAGAACTTCTTCATAGGACAGGTTATCCTTAATCCCAATATTATCTGTTGGTACTTTCAATGAAGGATCACTCAAACACTTCTTCAACATAGAAATATGGAATACCGGATGAACTGCTTCAAACTCTTGGGATAGCTTCAACTCATAAGCCACATTTTCCACTCTCTTGGAGATTTTATAAGGTCCAATATGCCGGGGACTAAGTTTACCCTTCTTAAAAAACCTGATAACTCCTTTCGTAGGTGAAACTTTAAGATACACCCAATCATCTACCTCAAACTGTAATGACCTTGTTCTAACATCTGTGTAGGACTTTTGGAGACTTTCTGTTATCTTCAACCTTTCTTGAATCACTTTCACCTTCTCCCTAGATTGGTGAACTAAATCTGATCCTATCAACCCTGATTCGAAACTTGGAACCACCCAACAGGAGATCCACATCTTCTCCCATAAAGAGCTTCATATGGGTCCATTTGGATGCTCAAATAATAACTATTGTTGTAATCGAACTCAATGAGAGGTAGGTGATCATCCCAATTTCCCTTGAAGTCAATAACACAAGCCCTCAACATATCTTCCAATGTCTGGGTAGTACTCTCTTCTTGTCCGTCTTTCTGAGGATGAAAAGCAGTTCTAAAATTCACCTTAGAACCCAAACCTTTCTGGAAAGATTTCCAAAATTGTGCGGTAAATTGTGCACCTCTATCTGAAATATTGGAGATAGGAACTCCATGAAGTCTTACCACTTATTGAAGGTACATCTTAGCATAATCCTCGATCGAATATGTAGTATTTACTCGCAAGAAATGGGCTGACTTTTTCATTCTGTCGACAATCACCCAAATAGAATCATGTTGTCTTTGCAATCTTGGCAAGCCTGTAATGAAGTCCATATTAATCAACTCCTACTTCCATTCCGGAAGTTCTATATTCAGAGCTAAACCTCTAGGCTTTTGGAGTTCCATTTCACTTGCTGACAATTTGAACAATCTTTCTTCATGCCTTCCCACCAATATACCTGTCTCAAATCACGGTACATTTTGGTGGAACCATGATAAATGCAAGATTCTCTCTTAGAGTCCATCCACCTTAGGTACACATAATCTTCCTTGGTATATAAACACATCATCTCCCCCTTGTTCAATGTCCAATACTCTTTGGCTATGAACACTTGCGTTTAAATCAAGCAAAATAGGGTCTTGGTCTTGCTTCTCTTTCACCTTTGACAACAAGGATGATTCAGCCCCATTGGTCACCATTATGCCTCCTTCTGTGGAATTCATATGTCTGAATCCCAGTCGTGCAAGTTTGTGCACATCTTTTGCTAACTCTCTCTTTCTTTCTTCGACATCGGAATTATTTCCCATGGATAACTTGCTTAAGGCATCAGCAACCACATTAGCCTTACTTGGAGGTAAAGAATACTCATGTCATAATCCTTGAGTAATTCCAACCACCTTCTTTGGCTGTGGTTGAGCTCTTTTTGAGTGAACACATATTGGAGGCTCTTGTGATCAGTGAATGTATCCGCATGAACTCCATTCAAATAGTGATGTCATATCTTCAACGCAAACACTACTGCATCCAATTCTAAGTCATGAGTTGGATAATTCTTCTCATGAAACTTCAACTGTATAGACGCATAACTTATAACCTTTCCATTTTGCGCCGACTCTTGATGCGTCACAATACACCACAAATCCTTGAGTACCCTCTAGTAAGGTCAAAACCACAGCGGTAATCAATCTCTTTTTCAACTCCCGAAATCTTTTCTCACAGCTTCGGACCATTGAAACTTGACCGTGTTCAGAGTTAAGTTGGTCAAAAGAGACCAGATAGATGAGAATCCTTCAATAAATCTCCTTTAATAGCCAGCCAAACCAAAATAACTCCTTATATCTGTTGGAGATGTGGTCTAGGCTAACTCTGAAGTGCCTCAATCTTCTAAGTGTCAACTCTAATACCTTTACCAGAAACCATGTGGCCTTAGACTACCACAGACTTAAGCAAAAACTCACACTTGGAGAACTTGGCATACCAATTCTTTGTCTCTCAATGTTTGAAGAACAATTCTTAGGTGACTAGCATGATCTTCTTTATTCCTTGAATAAATCAGTATGTCATCAATGAAGACAATGACAAAGAAATCTAAATAAGGTTTGATGACTCTATTCATAAGATTATGAACGTTGCAGGTGCATTTGTCAAGCCAAAGTACATAACTAAATATTCGTAATGCCCATACCTTGTTCTAAAAGTTGTCTTGGGAATATCACATTCTCTTACTCTCAACTGATGATAGCCTGATCTGAGGTCGATCTTGGAGAAACAAGAAGCACCCTAAAGATGATCAAAAAGGTCATCTATCCTTGGAAGAAGATATTTATTCTTGATAGTCACCTTATTCAGCTGACGGTAATCTATCACATCCTAAGGGACCCATCCGTATGAAGACATACGAGACCGGAGCATCCCAAGGTGAGATACTCGATCAAATAAGCCTTTATCTAATAGGTCTTTCAATTTCTCTTTTATCTCTTTTAACTCTGCTGGTGCCACTCAGTATGGCGGAATAGAGATAGGAAAAGTATCTGCAATGACGTCTATGTCAAAGTTTATCTCTCTTTCGGGAGGGACTCCGAGGAGATCATCGGGAATGAATTCTGAAAACTCACTGACTATAGAAACTAACTGAAATGAAGGTACCTCAACACTTGAGTCATTAACTCTGAAAAAGTGATAGATACACCCCTTAGAACTAACTTCCTCGCCTTAAGGTACGAAATAAGCGAACCTTAGGCACTGTTGAACTAGTAGCCCACTTTATGAATGGATCATTAGGAATCTGAAACTTGAAAACTTGAGTTCTGCAATCTATTGATGCATAACATGCATGGAGAATGACATCAAAATCTACCATGTCTAACTCTATTAAATCAGTCATGGTACTATTGTGACTGACGAAAACATGACAATCACGATAGACTCTTTCTGCTAGAATGGGTTCACGAACAAGTGCGGATACACTAAATGGTTCTCTAAGTTTCTCAGGAGAAATATCAAAGTTCAGATCCACATAAGGAGTTACAAAAGATAAACTAGCTCATGGGTCTAATAATGCATAAGAGTAAAGTCAAAGAATTGAATCATACCAGTGACAACATCTGGAAAATTCTATAGTTCATGGCAATTATTAAGAGCATAAAAGTGGTTTGTACCTCTTCCTGTAGCATAAGAATCTACCCTATGTGCAGCCCTGATTTGTGGAGCAACTGATGAAGATTGATATCTATTGCCCGGATTTCCACCGCCTTTATTGTCCTTGGGGCACTCTCTCATAAAGTGATCCTCTTGACCATACTTGAAACAACGCGTGAAGACTTTGCGACAGATGCCAGAGTGATTCCTACCAACTTGGCACAGGCAGGAGGCTTAGTACCTTTTTGTGCCACAATACCTTGAGACTAAGCTGGCCTACCCTTGAAGTGCTACAAATTCTGGCCACTATACTCACTTCGATTTCTATATGCAGCTGCACTAGCAAATGATGGTGCATGCCCTTTTTATTTCTGGAATTGTGATCCGCTTGAACCAGCTTTCTGTTGGCCAGACTCGTTTCCAGTCTTGGCTTTCTTTTTTCGATACTCTTTTCTGTCCTTCACCTTTTCTTCTTCAATTTGTTTGACATATACCATCATCATAGATATGTCCATGTAACCTAAAAACATGGAAGCCCTACGTTCCTTACTTGAATAGCAACCCAACCCTGCAACAAACAGACTCATTCTATTCCTCATGTTTTTCACCATCTCCAGAGTATAATGAGATAGTTTGGTGAACTTCATCCCATACTCTTGTATATTCATGGAGTCCTGTTTCAGAGTAAGGAACTCCCTCACTTTGGATTCCTTCAGTTCGCGAGGAAAGAACCTCCCCAAGAAGGTTTCTGCGAAGCAAGCCCTACTTGGATGTGGTGCATCCTAACCTCTACAACCCTTCCATTGATCAAACCAGGTTCTAGACACACCCTTTAGTTGATACGCTTCCAATTTAACCCTCTCAACATCCACCACATGCATTAACTCAAACACCTTCTTAAATTTCTCTACAAAGTTATTCAGATCCTCTGTAAGGATTGATCCAGAAAAACTAGGAGGGTTCATTATCAAAAACTCACGAACTCTCGAGGTATCAACTACTCCTTGTCGAGTTGCTCTTTTTTGCATAACCTACTTTGTCACAACCTGTAGCATCTGGATAGCTTCCACAAATTCAGCAATGGTATCCTTGGGGTTGCACCTCTAGTGTATTTGGAACCTCTTGTTCCTCAACATTTCTTCGTGGTCGACCTCAAAATGCTCTTCTTGGAGGCATGATGATCTGAAAGATACGTGTAAGCATGAATTAGAGAGAGAGACTTTAGGGATAAACTCTTGACACGAAAAGAACATGAAAGAAGGGAAATATTCCTAAATGTTGTAGCCTCTTAATCATAAATGTGGGACGCTTCACACCGATGATTAAGACTCTACAGACACAACTTCATAGACTCCCTAGGACTCTTGATCTCTAGGATCTGATACTATGTTTGTCACGCCCCGAGCCTACACCCTAGGCGGGACTGACACTTGAAGACCATTGTTGGACCTCAAGCGAACCCTTGGTCAGGCTTACTTAATTAAGCAGAAGACTAAACTCAGCATAAACAAGAAATAATACATGTTTAAAGGAAATTACTTTTTATAATATCTGGTTGTGACGGTACTCAAGTCTCAACGAGCAACAATAAACTGCAAATTGAAATAATAGTATCTACTAAGCCTCTAAACTAACTGAAGAAGGATGTTGGGACAGACCCCAAAACATCCTAAAACTAACCTACTAAAACCAAAAGAAATGGATAGCCTTTAGAATGCAAAATGGCTCATCACATACTCTGGAGCTCAATCTGGATCAACGAAACATCGCGTGTTGATCCTAGTTACCGGCATCTATATCATAAAACAATACATGCCAACTGGCATCAGTACATTGAATGTACAAGTATGTGAGTTGGAAATATAAACAATACTTAGAATTGAAATGGAGTAAGAATGAATAGTTACGTTAACTCTGCTCAACTCATGATGTACTAACTCTTAGTTGATATACGCAGTTAAAATAAATACAATACAAAGAAATGCTGACTAAAAACAGGCTTAAACCTCGGAGTATATATATATATATATATATATATATATATATATATATACAAGTACACAATAATGTCCGAAACGTATATAAAATACAATACTACTGTGTATAAAATACAATAACCAATGTATATAAAAATACATTTACCTGTGGGAGATTCTCTAACCTACAACCATCACTTAAGAGCTACAATGATGATACATCGGTCTACCGCTATACCCGGCCAAAGGTATAAGACCAGAACTTCCTAATGGATCCATTAGTAAAATATGAAAAAGAGTCATCTAAAAAGTATGAACCTTTTCTACCATGGTAGCTACATGGTTTATAAAGGTTGTGAGTTATCGGTGCTCAATACTACTCCCAAAAATATAATGGCTCTTATGTTTAATAAAAACACTAATTCTATGGTTTGAGATTAGTGCTCAAAACTTATTTGCTAAAACGCTCTCTTGGAAATCATAGTTTCCTCTTCCTTCTATTAAAACTAGCCATAGGATCTATAGAAGTCTAGCTTCCTTCCTTCTCAAAAGATTGAAAACATTTTTGTTTAAACTCTTAGGGACTACTTAGTTCCCTTATAACTCTTGAGAAATGAAATCAACTTGATACTCTTTGCTTACTTGAAACTTAACTCTTATGAAATACTAAGATCCCTTATAGATTTTGAGAAATGAACTTAACTCTTTACTCTTTCTTGACTTGAGATTTAAGTCTTTAAACAAAGTGAAAAATGTTTGTGAAAGATTTCAGAAAACTTGATAACTTTACTTTGACTTGCTTCTTAACTTCTAGACTTGGCTCATAACTTCCTTGACTTTGATCTTAACTTTCCTTAAATTGGATTATGGATTCAAGGATCATGATATCATGTTGATGGATGATTCCATGATGCTTATGTGTACTTTAGAGTGTTGGAATCAAGTAGGAATGAAGGGTACATCAGTTAGGAACTAGTATGAAAAGATAGGGAAAGAACGGGGTCTCCAGGGGTCCAACCGCTCTGAGAGGCACAGAGCGCCATAACCTGACGGACAGAGGCTGTCTCAGGCGCTTTGAGAGGCGTGATGCGACAAAGCTTGATGGACAGACTCTCTTAGAGAGGCTTTGGAGGCGCCGCGCCTTAGCATCTACCCGACGGGTTTTTCGACATTCTTCTTCGTTTTTAATCTCTACACGTTCCCAAACTCCCATGAATTCCACACCAAACTCTTAGGATCCCTAAATAACACATTACCCAATTGCTTAGACCCAAAAACATTCCAAAAACATAGATTAAAACAATCAGAGGTCAGCAACAATTCTACCAACCAGAACTTCAAACTTTTTATCAAGAACTTCAAGATTTTCATATAATTTAACTCTAAATTGCTGTAATGAATCAAATTGGAGGGAGGGTGAAAGAAACCAACACCAAATAATCTCACATACTTTGTTAGGGATCACCCCCGACGAAATCCACGAACGAATTCTTGGCATTCTTGCGTCTTCTTCTCCTGTCTCCTCTTTTCTCCTTTCTCTCAAATCCCTAGCTTATCTTCTAAATGTGAAAACAGATTGGGATCATCTTAGACCCCAATTTATAACCCCTAAAACGAAAATAATAATTAATTTAGGAAAAGACCAAAACACCCTTAAAAATTCGGATTTGGAACTTTCCCTGCTCAACAAACCAACTTCCGAAAGTAATATCTCCCTCATATGACCTTGAAAATTCGAAAACTTGACGTCATTAGAAAGATCTTCAGACGAGGTTTCCATCCATTTAAATAACTCACCCAAACTCCTCTTTAGCTGGAAGTTATGGCCGTTGGAAAATGACCAAAACTTTTTTAAATATGGAAATTTTCCAGATTTCCATACTTATTTCTAATTTTGATTATTCTTGTTCTTCTTAGATTAACTTTAGTTCATTCTAGAATACAAGATCTTACAATTATCATTATTACTATTATTACGTTAATTAATTTTTAGGTTAATTTTAGATATTTTATACTATATTAAATAGTTTTATTTGTTAAATTATTCAATGAGGAAATCTCTCTGTCGGCTTTGGAGGTCTTCCCAATGTTAAAAGACAGAAATTTAGTTTAAGTTTTTATTTTCCTTGTTAAAAATGATCGATGAAGAAATTATCGTCGATTTTCAAGGTCTTTCATGTTAATAAGACAAATTTTATTTTTAAGTTAGTATTTGATTTATTCATATTTATTCATTACTTAAACATTTACTAAGTGTCTTTACATGTACCCAGAGTTGCTTCTCATTGAAGCTATTCGAATAAAGTTTGAATAATATACTCGGTTCATTATTGTTATTATTGACGATAGGTTAATTAGGCCGATTCATGTATTATTGTTATATCATATTACTTGTGTATATTGCATGTCTATAATACTTGTGTATTATTGTTATCTTCTCCTCAATTTGAAAAAAATGAATTCAATCGGACCCAGACTTGTAAATTCTGAAAGATTTCTAATACCTTTCCTTCGGAATAACTTGAACCCCTTACCTATAATCTATGGTTTCGTAGACACATTTTTCAATTTAATTTGCCAATTGATTTCTTTGTTTTCCTAAAATTAGGTGGTGGCTCTCTTTTACCCCTTAACTCATTATAAAATTGAATTACTATTTTTTGGTGAGTTACCATGACGTTGCTCCCTCTGAAAGGGATGTCAAAAAGTTGGTCTATATCCCCCAAAATGATCTTCCACATCTAAATTTTGGATGAGTTATTTTTCATGACATTTTTCATTTCAAACTTTCTTCTTTGGGTTTCTATTTCAAGAGGACATTTAAAAGATTCCATAAGGGCAATATATGCAGATTTGTTTCTTTTCTTAAGATCAATTAATCTTTCAAAAGAATGTTGTGAGATAACTAATGTAATATTCTAGAATAAGAATTTGTCTATCATCATTTACACATTAGTGATTTTGTTATAATACTCATTGTGCTTCTGCCCTTACAACAACTTTCTAGCTCTTTGTGCCCATTCAGAATTCGTTTCTATACCTTGGTGATAAATCTTTTTATTTTCTTATCTCATTGATATTTTAAGTTATGTCATTTTCTTCCTACAGTTCCCTTTTTTCTCCCCCTATTTTTGATCCTTGCATTTTCTCCTATTTGGTCTTCTGAATTTCCCTTGAATGTCCCCCCCCCCCCCCCCCCCCCCCCCCCCCCCCCCCCCCCCCCCCCCCCCCCCCCCCCCCCCCCCCCCCCCCCCCCC
>NC_028648.1:63793582-63794684 GCF_001406875.1 Solanum pennellii
TCCATATTGCTTATATTTATATTTAATTGATTTGGTAACTTTTCTTCTTCTTTCTCTCCTACCTTCATATTTCTCATTTCAATTGCTTGTATTTTGTTACTTAGATTTTTCATCTTTTTGTCTTCTTCATTACTGATTTCTCTTAATTGTGATATTCTTTCCCTTTGTTCCTTTTTGTTGGTACCACTACTAAAAACTGTAAAATAAAGGACGGCCAAAAGAGACAGACTCCATCCTTGTTTTTTAACAAAATCGATGGAAAAGCAACGGAGTCATGTCCGTCGCTTTTTTTGGGTCGATCCTTTTCAAAAAGCGACGAATAGTGTTGCGTTCGTCGCTTTTTGATTATTTTTAGGATTTTTTAAAAATGAAGCGACGGTGTCCGTGCCTTTTTTTAATTTTTTTTTTTAAAATTTCCACAATGTGACGTAGTCCGTAACTTCTCTAGAAATTTTATTTTTTTAAATCCCAAAATTTCCACGAATTAAAGGACCTTGACCGTCGCTTTTCTGGAAATTATTTTTTTGAAACTCCAGAAAAAGGGACAGATTAAACCATAGTGTTCGTCGCTTTTTATTGCAATTTATTTGACAGCAGCCACCTGCGAATTCAACTCAATACAATTCAGCCCAATCAAACACACAATATTGTAAACAAGCTACACAAAACATAAAACAACAAACTTAAATTAACATTCAAAAGTATCCAAATCAAACTTTAAAGACTTATAAATTCTTTTAAAATTCGTTCAAAAAGTTTAAAAATTAAAAGAGACCTAAATTAGGGAGTAAGATCTACATAATCATTCTTATCACTATCGTCACCGGTATCCTCATGAGTTGAAGTAGTAGGTGAACGAGCGAGGTTCATCACTTGTTCTTTGATTTTCTCAATGGTATCACTCATGATTTATTGTTCAACTACACTTCGCATGTCTGACTTTGTCAGTGCCACTAAGTTTTTCTATTTGAGTCAACATAGCAACAATCTGAACAGCGTCAAGTGCCTCGCCTTGACCTGACGACAATACCTTCTAAGTCTAACTGGAGTCGTCTTACATCATTTTGAGATCCTAGACTATATCAACTATCGTTGTGTGCCC
>NC_028648.1:63795559-63804314 GCF_001406875.1 Solanum pennellii
TATATATATATATATTATTTATATTAAATAATTTACAAAACTCCGGTCGGCCCTTTCCTCCACCCATATAATCGGCTCCGACTCATTTTCTTTCTTTCTGACATGAGTCTCTTTACAAACCTCTGGTCCAATGAGTTTGCACCCCAACTCTTTTTGCTGTAAATAAAAATTTAAATTTATAACGATATATATTAATCAAGTAACTATTTATTTAAAATTTTGAATTAGAACTTACCATCTCTCTTGCAATTGTTCTAACGGTCTTTGCACCTCCGGTGTGCAACGAGCCACCCTTAAGACTGTCTTTAGCCTTTTTGGCTTGCTCTAACATTGTCTTGAAATTATTTGTGTTCCAATACATACAATTCATCAAAAACATGAGGAAATATCCAATTCGGACGTTGATCAATATCCCAAATTTTCTTTAGCCAGCTAAACAATCTGACAGCTGTCCTCCTCTCAAATGTGATCGAGATGACCAAATTGTACCTCGACTTCCAAGTACACATAGTTGCTTGTTTATATTTGTTGGGATTGTGCAAGTGCACTTTTTCCTAGATGGAAAAGAGACTGGAGGGCCCACGCCATTATACATGTACTTCTAGAATTTCTGGAGGTTTTAATTTCTGCCTCGAAAAAAGTTGTTAAATATTTTCCTAACTTCAGATTAATTGAATTGTTGAGTTATTTATCTAATACATAAATTAATTTAATATGATTAATCATTGTCATATTTTATAATTAAATAACTAATTTCAATACTAATTAATAAATAATAAAATTGAAAAAAACATTTTAAAAGTAGTTTAGAAAATTTAATAATTAAATTAATTTAAAAATAAAAAATATATCAATAATTCATTTAATATAAAATGAAGGGAGAATATTTTTGGTAACTTCATTATAATTCTACCTTTTTAGTTTTTCATGTAAAAGATTTTCTTGCCATGTTGTTTTGTCATGTATACATCATTTAGCTCTATTAAATAAGTTGTCTTTTTTTTTATATATATTATATTTTTTTCTCTTTTAAACTTTTATTTATTTTATTTAATAAGAGTTTGTTTAATTGATCAACACATTTGATGTAATATGGTTGGTATATAGGAGTCTGTAAAAAATATTGTAAGAGAAAGATATATAATAAGAAATATTAGAATAATGAATAATAAAGAGGCATTAAAAATATATGGTAAGAAATATTAGAACAACTAGTAACCAAGGAGCCTTAAAAATGGAGAAAACTTATCCACACCGGGTGTTTATACCAAGCTAATAAGAGTAAGAACAATAGGAGTTTGAGAAAATATGAGAAGTGATTTTTTTGTTCTGCCCTTTTTGCTTTGTATTTATAGTCTTTATACATGTTAACGAGTAATATAACAATCCTTATCTACTATGTATTCTAAAGGAAGAGTAATCATATTGTTACAATGAATAACCTACAATAATCGAATTCTAGTTGATGATGGACTCTAATAGCCCCCTGCAAGATCATGTTCTGGAGCGAACCATGAGCTTGGATCGAAGATTGAGGAATCGACTTGTGCCAACAACTTTGGTAAAGATATCTGCAATCTGATTTTGAGATGAAACATAACGAACCACAAAAGATTGATCTTCAACCATCTCTCGAATAAAGTGATAATCAAGACAAATATGCTTTGATTGTTGATGAACAACAAGATTCCGAGATAAAAATTGTGCACTAAGTATATCACAAAGGACTATGGGAGGTGAAGTGAAAGGAGCATGTAGTTCACTAATAGGTTGCTGCATCCAAATTAATTCAGTAGTTGAAAATGCTAAAGTGCGATACTCAGCTTCAGTACTCGAGCGAGCGACAACCTTTTGTTTCCGCGAAGACCAATTGGTTAAGTTACCACCAAAGAATAGTGCAAAGCCATGTTGGGAGCGACTATCATCAAGATGAGAGATCCAACCAGCATCCGAAAAGGCCACAAGACTAGAATCATACATAGGTCATAGGAAGAGGCCATCATGAATTGATCCTTTTAGATATTGAAGTATGCGTTTGACAATTGACCAATGAGCAATAGTGGGTGATTGCATAAATTGGCATACTTGATTGACTGCGTAGGATATTTTCGACCAAGTGATGGTAACATATTGAAGAGCACCAATGACACTACGATATAAAAAGGCATCAGGCAGATGATCACCAGAAAGAATTAGTCACGATCCAGGTTCAGTCGGACTAGAAATAGACTTAGCACCAGCCATGTTAGTTCGATGAAGTAAGTCACAAATATATCTGCCTTGACATAAAATGATCCCATTTGATGATGGAGAAACTTGTATACCAAAAAATAATTTAAAGAACCGAGATCTTTGAGATTGATAAAATGTGAATAAATGTACTGATGAAATCACTATACTACCAGTTATAATAAGGTCATCCACATAGACAAGAACATATGTTGTATGCTTAGAAGCTTGCTACACAAAAAGAGAAGAGTCAGATAAACAAGAGTGAAAACCAATGCCGAGTGGAAAATCCTTTAACTTATTGAACCAAGCATGTGGTGCTTGGTTGAGGCCATATAAGGCCTTGTTCAATTTGCATACTAAATGTGGCCGATGAGGATCAACAAATCCTTTAGGTTGCTGTATAAACACTTGCTCAGAGATATCACCATTTAAGAATGCATTGTTGATGTCAAGTTGCTGAACAAACCACTTGTTTGTCACAGAAAAAGAAAATATTAGTCAAACATTTGTGGGCTTAACGACGGGACAAAAGGTATCAAAGTAATTAGCACCCTCCTCTTGGTGAAAACCTTTAGCTACAAGACGAGCTTTGTGGCGTTCAATTGATCCATCGACTTTCCTCTTAATCCTTGTAGACCCATTTACAACCAACAATGTTAGAGTTAGACGGTGGAGGAACTAATGTCCATGTCTTATTTCGCATAAGAGCTAAAACTTTTGTCTGCATAGCGTGGTGCAACTCATGAAATTTAGAGGCTTGGTAATATGTTGTAGGTTCAGGAATGTGATAGGATCAGGAGGTAGAGAATGTCGAGATGTTATAAGAGCTTTTGGTTTTAGAGAATTTTTTTACTTCGAACAACCATATGATGACAAGAGGTGTCCGAGGGGCGAAAATAGGAAGGAGTTGTGGTCGGGTGAGAGGAATCAGTAGATGGTGGTAGATTCTCAGGTGGGTCAGTGGATGGTACATGCTCTATTAGTAGAGGAGCGGGAGAACGTACAGAAGAGAGCACATTTGTATGATTAGGTTGCTCAGATGAAGGGATAAATGATGTGACTTGAATATTTGATAATGACCGTGGAGCGATATAGTGTGTAGGAGGATGTGAACGCACTTGTTGAGAAGCTTGATCGAGTAAAGAGAAAGATGTGTTGCTAGAATGTGACGAGAGACAAGAGGATTTTGGGATCGGCAACATGGAGGAATAAGGGAAAGTATTTTCATCAAATACAACGTGGCGAGTAATATTGATTCAAGAGGATGAAACATGATAACAGAGGTAACCTTTTGTGATGAGAACTATAACCGATAAAGACACAAGGAAAAGATCTAAAATAAACTTTATGATGATTGTAGGATCGACGAAAGGGATAACAAAGACAACCAAAAATTTTAAGAAAACCATAATTAAGAGAACTTTTATACAGTAATTGATATGGAGATTTGTAATACAAAGAAGAAGATATGGTAATATTGGATAAGTATGTACAACTGTTAAAAGCATGCTCTCAAAATTGAAAAGGAAGAGAAGCATGAGAAAGAAGAGTGAGTCCTTTTTCAATTATAATTCGATTTCAGCGTTTTGATGAACCTTTTTGTTGAGGTGCATAAGGACAACATATATGATGATGAATACCATGATTTTGTAAAAAAGATGATACATTTCGGTACTGACCTCCCCAATCAGTTTGAACTGATTTTCTTTTAGTTCCAACCACATTTCAATTAAAGCTTTAAATTGAGTGAAAAACAGAAAAACTTGTGATTTATGTGACATGAAATGTATCCAAATAAATTTTGTACAATCATCAATGAAGAAAACAAAGTAGGAATATCCATTAATAGAAGAAACGGGTGAAGGTTCCCAAACATCAGAATAAATTAATTGAAAAGGACTACTGCTAGAAACATGAGAATGAGAAAAAGGTAAGCATCTACTCTTTCCTAGTTGGCAAAGTTCGCAAATAGTAGGAAATTCAAAACTAGAAATAGGTAGCCTAAAGTTAGACACAAGCCGCCAAATTAGAGTTTCATTTGGATGAGTCAGTCGATGGTGCCAGCCAACAAGAGATGTGCATTCACCAAGAAATACTGAAGGTGAGAAAGATCAAGAATGAGGTGATGGAGGCTGAAGACGGTAAAGGTCATCATTAAGTGTTCCTCGAAGTTGTTTCATGCCCTGCAAATCCTTCACATAACAAACATCAGGATGAAAATCCATATAGACGTTATCATGAGTTAATTTAGTAACACTAAGTAAATTCTTTGTAATTTGTGGAACATGGAGAATATTATTAAGATGAATGGGTTTTGTGTGTGTAGACAGAATTGATGAGCTAGTACGCGAAATAGGAATTTTCATATCATTACTAACCGCTAAAACATCATTGCTGGTGTAAGTTTGTGAGGAGAGATTATCCATGTCTGAGGTCACATGAAGTGTAGCACCCGAATGAAAGTACCAAGCTGCATGATCAACAATAGCTAACGGAGAAGCAAGATGTGCTTGTTTGGGAACTGATCGTGATGGTGCTTGCCTTGTAGGTGGAAAATCTTTTTCATTGGAGCGATTATAGCAATTTCGAGCATCATGATTATTTTACAACATATTTTACATTGCACACGTCGCCTGGACTGACGATTATTGGATCGAGTGGAATTGGAATACTGTTGAGATACCATACATTGAGTGTGATTATGAGAATTAAGAGCAAGGTAATTAGAGAGTGGGGGAGGGACAAAAATGGATGATTTTTTTACGTTAAGGGGTGGAGCGGGGTGAAGAAATGATGAATTGTGTGTTAATAGTGCATGAGAAGGAGCTTCGCCGAATCGAGTATTAATAGTGGTAGAACGAAGTTCTTCGGCTAAGCGTTAACCAAACAGTTTTTCACAAGTAATAGTACCAAAACGCATATTAAGAGCAGCCTTGAAAATTCCAAATGAAGAATCAAGTCCATTAAGAATGAATGAGATGAAATCATCATCTTTCACAAAGTACACGCTTTCTGCTAGAGAATCGACAGTTGCGCGTTTCTTCTCAAAGTACTCTAGGATGGAGAGATTGCCTTTTGAAAGATTTTGAAGTTGAGATATTAATTGCATGACTCGAGCACGTGTTTGTGATTGAAACATCCGCTCACTTTTGGTACAAGCATCATAGGAAGAGGAGGCTCGAGTTAAATGACTAAGAAGAGGATCAAAAATTATTTTACGAAGCCAAACAAGAATAAGAAGATCTGTGCATCTCCATTCCTCATAAGCAGGGTTAGAAGAGATTTCTGTTTGTGCTTGGGTGGTAGAGGATTCTGTAGCAGTACTAGAAGTAATAGTTTTTGGAGGATAATTAGAACCAAGAACAAAGGAGTCAAGGGAGAAGGCTTTGAGGATATCCAAGGTATTTTCTTTCCAAAGAGAATAATTATTTCTGTCAAGTTTGAGAGAAAGGTTTTGTTGTTGAATAATAGAGGAAGCAGTGTGTTTTTTTTCTAAGTGACAACAGATTTCCAGAATTTTGAGAAGTAACCATAGGACCAATAGAAAAATTTGATACCATAATAAGATTAAGAACAACGGATGTGTGTTTGAGAAAATATGAGCAAAGATTTTTCGTTCTGCCATTTTTTCTTTGTATTTATAGACTTTTACATGTTTATGATTAATATAAGAATCCTTGTCTACTACGTATTCTAACGGAAGAGTAATCCTATTGTTACAATGAATAAGCTACAATAATCAATTGTTCTAATATTTCTAGTCATATATTTTTTGTCATATAATTTTAAGGCTTCTTAATTAGTTATCTATTGTTCTAATATTTCTAGTCATATATTTTTAAGGGGTACAACATACCCGCATCGAGTGTTTACGCCAAGTCAATACATGCATGTCATGTGTTTAATTTATATTATATATATATATATATATATATATATATATATATATGGAGAGAGAGAGAGAGAGAGAGAGAGAGAGAGAGAGATTGATGTCCATGGTCCTGTAGAAAGCTCACATCTTCAAGGATGTTTTTCCAATATGGTTGTTATATTTATTATGTCTGCTTTCCTTTTCTTATTTTCCACCTCTTTAGTATGGATAATTGTTAAGATATTTCATATCGGTAGAAGGATGAGAATTTGGTCTTTTTTATATAAATTTGGACAACCCTCTCTTCATGAGCTAACTTTTGGGGTTGAGTTAGGATCAGGTGTCATATCTTAACATGATATCAGAGTCAGGCTCATCCCAATTTGTTGTTCACTGATGATAGACCCCTATTTAAACGTGTTCATGCTCCAATTGTGTTAAGATGTCCCAGTGTACGGAGGAGTGTTAAGATATTCCACATCGATAGAGGGATGAAAATTTGATCTCTTTATATGGACTGGAATAGACCTCCCCTCATGAGCTAACTTTTGGAATTGAATTAGGCTCAGATGTCATATATTAACAATAATCTCAATTCACAAACCAACACAAATCCAATATTCAACAACCCACTCATGATTTTCAATTTTTTTTTTCAAATTTCCTCCTTTCAAAGAGGAAAAACTTTCTAAATAAATGTAAAAAAAAGTATGAGTTGATTGGTTACTCATGAACTAGATACATTGCATTCATTTTTCAAGAAATATGTACTTGCACTCGACGTTATCACAAATTTAATATACATATGCTCCATCCGTTTTTACAAATAATGATGATATTTTTAGTTTGAGCAGACATTTTTGTTTTTTAAAAAATAACCTAAAAAGTAAAAAGTTATTTTACTCATATACTTTCAATCGAAGTGAGTTTGAGTTTGAGCAGATTTGTTTTTAAAAAATAACTGAAAAGTATAAAGTGATTTTATTTATATACTTTCAATTAAGGTGATTCAAATTGTTGTAACTTTTATCGCTTCAACAGTATATCTCTTAATTATTTTCTCCATGATACGATAACTAAATTATAATGCATGACACAAATAACTACTTACTAGTAAAAGAGTTCAAACTCTACCGATTATAAAAACATTTTTCTTTAACATAAAATTACTCTCTTTTATAGTGTTTCGTAAAAGACCTATAATATTATGCATTAGACTCTTCTATCTTTCACTACACACCCACGTCACTTTCACCATGCATACTGCAACATTTAACATCTAACAACTCGGGAAAGGAAACCCCTCTATATTAGATATTTGAATTTTTCATAAGAATGAATTAGAGAGTAGTGTAATGCAGAGAAGTAAAATAGGATAATGTGGGTTTCATACCCAAAAGGGAAAAAATTGAGTAATTTCTTTATGAATCAAAAAAATTTGAGTATAAGGCTTATGTTGAGATAACCTTGTAAGGTTCATGTCAGAATGAGTCTTACAAGGCTCATGTTGACATGCTGACATCAGGCTTACAACATTTTTTTTTAAAAAAAATGTGCCTTTCGAATAAATAATGGAAAAGAAATATTTATGTATTTTTTTAAAAAGGTACCTTTTTTTATGTTGTAAGCCTGATATCACCATGAGTCTTGTAAGGCTCATTCTGACATAACTTTACAAGATTATGTCAACATGAGCTTTACAACATACACTTAACGGGATTCATCCTTTCCTACAAATATCATCTTTTGATTTGATCCTCAATTTATGTTACCTTTTTTAAAACATTGTCAATCTTTTTATCATTTTAAGTTGTGTGTGTGCGTGTCGATGTGCACGCGTGTGTGAGCGTGCGTTTGTGTGTTGTGTGTTCACGTGAAAGTGGTTATCGTTTACATTTTTGACATTTCAACTAATTTTGATTTTGTTTTTTCTCTTTAATCTTTTAAAATTTTCAAATGTGTTACATTGAAAATTGTCTCTTTGTGTGCGTTGTGAGTGTATTTAGAGGGGGTGTCATGGGTTCACGTGAAAGTGATTATCATTTATATTTTTTACGTTTCAACTAATTTTGCTTTTGTTTTTTCTCTTTAGTCTTTCCAAATTTTCAAGTGTGTTACATTGAAAATTTCTTTAAATAATTAGCACTATAAATATTTTTATATAATTATATCAAATGCTTATAATAAACTTTAAAACTAGTAGTAGTATATATTTTGGACCTAAAATTTTTAATATTTTTTTAATTCATATTAAGAACCTAAAAGTTAAATTTATCTAAGTGCTCCTAAAACTTATGGAGTCATTTGGATTGGATAAAAAGTTGTTTAAATTGATTCTTGAATTAATTTTAATTTTTAAAGTGTTTAATAAATATAAAAAATAATTGAAATAAAAAAAACTAAAATAAGTTGAAAAGTTTTAGGTTAGATAAATAATAAAAACAATTCATGTAATATGATTTTATTTAATTAATCAACAAATTTGATGTACTATGATTGGTATAAAGGAGTCCAAACAAAAATATAGTAAAAGAAAGATATATGAAAAGAAATAATAGGATAATTAATATTTAAGTAGTAATAAAAATATATGATAAAAGATATTAGAGTAACTAATAATTAAGGAGCCTTAAAAATGTATGACAAGAAAAA
>NC_028648.1:63804735-63805297 GCF_001406875.1 Solanum pennellii
TATATATATATATATATATATGGAAACTTACATAAATATAGGCCCAGGTTCCATTACCATAGAGAGATCACATCTTATAAAAGAGCAATACCCTTACACACAAAAAAATAGTAAAAAAGACTATTATTTTAATTCATTATATTATTCTTACTATATATCCTCTATACATTTTGTCACTTTCTCCCTTTCTTATATTCTTCCTTTTCTCCTTTTTCTTATTTAACTAATAGTTCGTAACATATTATCAAAAATAAAACCTATTATTGTAGGTACACTAAACGCATTCCTTATATATTTCTAGTTACATGTTAGTTCTTCTTTATTTATTAGATATTTTAAGTTAAATTAACTTGGTGATATTTATTTTGTATATCTAACTCATAATTTAATGAATTACATGTTAGCGGAAACGTGAAACTAAAGAACAAGGAAGAACAACAATATTTAACGTGGTTCGGATCAAAATGATCCTACGTCCACCAAAGAACAACTGCACCAATATTTATTTCACTATACAAAGAATATAAGTGAAATACTACAAGAGAGAGAACACAATGCCTTA
>NC_028648.1:63808241-63809537 GCF_001406875.1 Solanum pennellii
AAAGAATATAAGTGAAATACTACAAGAGAGAGAACACAATGCCTTAGAAGATGAGAAGGCAAGTGAAAGGATGATCTGAAAATGAATTAAGAGCTACCTATTTATAGGAATAAATTCATCCTATTGATGTCATCCATGACATCACTATGTGTCAAAATTGTCAAGGTTAAGATAGCAAACCATTTTATGGTTTGCCTAACTTTCACCTACCAAGATACAATCTTTGACTTGTATTTCCTACTAATTATCTTCCTACCAAATATTCATATTAATTCATCTTCCATTTAGTTTGATTCCACAAGAACCAAAACCAACTCTTTCATTACATTAGTTCTAGTATGTATATAATTTCCTTCCAACTATTGTTATATTTAAATAATACATAAATAATAATTTTACAATAATTTTTTCTTGAACATCTTATAATGTTTCTCATAATTTCATTTATGTATGTTATTATTATATCTAAGTATTATGTACCTTGCCATAGAAATTTTATTTGTCTATTTGTATATTGCTAAATTTATTTATATATTTCTATATTCCAGATTTTATTTGTATATTTCTGTATTATTGATTTATGTAAGCGAAATGATCTAATGGATCTCTGCACTTGTATATGTTTGTATTGTGGATTCTTTTACTTAACACTTTACCAGCTAAACCCTTAAACTTAATCAAAAGATGATTTTTAAAATCCTTCTATCATGTGCGAAGTTCACTCTCTTTTAAATAGATGACATGTCAAATTCATGTCATGTAAATTAATAACATGTCATAATTATCTTTATTAACTATTTTAAAAATTACTAATCAAAATATTAAATTAAATATAAAAAAATATTTAAAAACACAATTCTTATTTCTTCACCTGCTTCAACATCCGTCCACATTTCCCAATCAATAGCCACCATCACCACCATCCTCACAACCACCATCATATCCACCATCTTAGTCTCTTTTTCTTCGATTTAAACTTGTCTTCATACGAAAAAAGAAAGTCATACAAAATGAAAGTCTTGAAAAGAAAATCTTGAGTCTTAAATTAGATCTAAATTAATTTTTTTTTCTTTTCAATTCCTTTCTTTGTAAGCCTTTTGTATTTGAATATTTTATTTTTTAATAGTGATATTTGATGAAGCTAAAATGGAAACAAAACAGAAAAAAGAAAAAAGAAAAAAATGTGGGTCTACTAATAGAATGGGGTGGATATATGAGGTTGGGGCAGATATGGAGATAGAAGTTGGTTGCTGAGCTGGAAAGAAAGGTTGGGGCGGGGTTGTGGGGGGGTGGGGG
>NC_028648.1:63810049-63838509 GCF_001406875.1 Solanum pennellii
GTTGTGGGGGGGTGGGGGGTGGGGGATGATTGAAGAAGGTGAAGTGAGGGAAGAAGATGACTTCTCCAAAAAAAAATATTACTTTACATTTTTTTAATTTTAAATATGTTATTTACTTGCCTTTACATGTGTGTGGTTACACTCTCTTGCCAACTCATCCATCACAATGCCACATAAGCATGGTTAATAATATGAGGGGTTTGATATATTTAATTTTAATGAGTTTAAGAGTCCAGTTGATAGAGGATTTTGAAGAATTCATAATACAAACTCATACAAGTATAGGGGTCCATCAGATCATTTCACCATTTTATGTACCTTGAACTCATATGTATCTCTTTGTGTTTCTTTTATAAGCAATTATTTTTTACATGACAATTAATTATTTCCAATTCATCTCTCTTCTTTTAGTGTTCATCAAGTCAAAACATATCAAGGCTTGAGTTGTGGCACTTAATATTATCGAAAAAAATTATTTTTCCTGCTTCCTTGATGCTGAAATTCACGATGACGCTGAAAGTCTTGGTGATACTATTAAACAAGAAAATGAAGAATCAAGTCAGGATAAGGAGAATGCCATGATTTTTCTCCGACATCATCTCCATGAGGGATTAAAAGCTAAATATTTAACTCTGAAAAACCCTCATCAAATATGGATTAATTTGAAAGATCTATGTTACCACCTAAAACTTACGGTGTTTCCAAAAGCTCAATATGAGTGGATAAATCTTCGATTCCAAGATTTTAAAATTCTAACTGAGTAAAATTCCGCTATTCATAAAAAAAATTTGTATTAGTATTATGTGGAGATACTATCACAAATAATGACTTACACTAGAGGAAAAATGTGAAATATGTGAGAATTTTCCTAAGAATTTTCTAGTAGTATTACTTGAGAAAACTTTTTCCATTTTTCATGCTTCAAATTTGTCATCACAACAACAATACCAGGAAAAGGGTTTTAAAAAATATTAAGAACAAATTACATGCCTACTTGTGGCTCAGCAGAATAATACTTTATTACTAAAAAAAATAAAGCGCATCCTACTTGTTCTACTCCATTCGCTGAAGCAAATATTGTAGCAGTACATAATCAGTGTGAATCAAGACAAAATAATTATCCTGATTAGTAACATGAATGAGGACGTGGTATAGGATGAAATAATTATCGCCATTATAGTATGGTAGAATCTATATTTGTCACCAATATGATATGAAAGGTTATTGGGCACGTGAATGTCGTACGCCTGTATATTTTGTGAAACTATATCAAGCCCCTCTCAAAAGAAAAGATAATAATGTAGCGACACACTCTTTTCAGAATGATGAGAATGAAGCAACTCCCTTAAATAAATATGAAAATATAGAGGCAAATCTTACATATAAAGATGATGACTTTGAAGCCTCCTATATATTGCTCATTTCAAAGATGAAAATTTTTATAAGAGTATTGATTGAAGAACTGATCATCTAAGTGAAGATAAATTTATAAGAATAATTATTATTATTTTATTATATTTGCAACTATTTTATTCTTCAAAAATGCTTTTCTTACGGTATTATGTCCTACTAACTTTTACATCTTAGTACGATTTCATAAAGTTGTTGGCTTTCACATTTTTATATTGTATTTTTTATTTTTATGAAGAATATGAAAAATCTCCAATCAATAGTTATATTAAAAATCAAGCATAATGATATATGTCTTATAGATAGTGCAACAATACACACTATTTTAAGAGATATTAGAACACATAATAACTAAGACGCTTCAAAATGTAGGGTGAGAAATATTAGAAAATAATAACTAAGGAACCTTAAAATGTGGCAAAAAATATATCTTTTAATTTTTTAAAAATTGATAAGAAATATTAGAACTATTAATAACTAATGAACATAAAATATATGATAAGGATTAATTTGTCTTACTAATTTCTAAATTTTAGTACAATAAAGTTGTTGGTTTTTCACATTCTTATATTGTATTTTTTATTTTTATGAAGAATATGGAAATTCCCCAATCAATAAATATTTGAACAATTAATAACTAAGCAACCTTAAAATATATGGCAAAAAATTATATTTTTTAAATTTTTTTAAAAAGGAAATAAATATTAGGACTATTAATAATTAAAGAACATAAAATATATGGTATGTAGTATTAGGAGAAATAAGAAATTAAGGAGTACTAAAATGTATGGGAAGAGAAATAGAAAAATTATATGGTAAGAATATTAGAAAACTTTATAATTAAGTAGTCCTAAAATATATGGTTAGAAGTATTTAAGAAAATTAATAATTAAGTAGTTCTAAAATATATGATACGGAGTAATGAGAAAATTAATAACTAAATAGCCCTAAAACATATGGAATGATGTTTAAGAGAACTTAATAACTAATGAGTCCTAAAATAGATGATAAGAAGTATTAGGAGAATTGATAGTTAAGAAATTAAGTGGTGTTGAAATATAGAGATAAATTTCAAAAACACACCTAATTTATATCTTTTTTGAGTTTCATACCAAAACTATTGAGTGTACTGACCCAAACCACCGTGGCACCCACACTAAACCCTCCAGTGAACCAAAACAAGCAAAACTAAAGCACTTAATCTACGGAAGCAGGTTAAATAACTAAATTAATGAAGTTATCATCAAACTCCAACGATATTCTAAAGAACTAACTAATAATGTGGAAGAAACCTAAAACCTGAAAGTAAATTTATCAAAACATCTAAGCAACGAAACAATGTCTAGATAAGAAAGGTCATAATCCTAACTAATGAACTATTTCTAACAACTAGTCCAAGTCCGGAATGTGGACAAAACTCAAAGCAGCCCAAAAGATGCTATCTCACCATTGGATTTGAACGCGATCATGGATTTCCTAGGCAAGATCTGCCGATAGCCACCGAAAGATGTCCTATACTCAGCAAAAATAAGAGCAAGAACAGAATCAGTACGCAAACAGTGTACTGGTAGGATCAGACGGCTATATCATCACAACATTATAACCATGCAATATATCGAATATAAAAGTATTGATTAACACATGCTTAACATTATGAATTTTGTCACAAGTAGTTTCTCCTCTCATAGAACACAAAATCAAACTGTTAGTGCATTGGAACGTGATACTCGATCCAAGTTATCTTGTCAGAATGTTGCAATTCGATCTCATTTTTATGTCGGAACGTGGTAACCGATCCCAGTTAGTTATGCCAGAACATGGCAACAGATCCCAACTACTTATGCCAGAAAGTGGCAATCCGATCCACCATCAACACATCATAATCACATTCACAAGTATATTATCAATAATCATACAATCAAGAAGTGATTCATGACATATAATCATGCGTTCACACTTATTTACAATTAGTGTGATCAAACATGTAACATTCGGATACATGCATGCATCACAATGAATAAAGAACAAATATATATCACAAAATCATAGAATCAGAACCATCACCTACCTTTACACAAGCTTGAAACTCTAAGAAACTTGATTTTGCCTTTCATGATTCGTTCAGCTTGTTTTTATGTCTACAAACAATAAATATAATTTCGGGAGTCAATAGTGAACAATCAATATAATTTCGGGAGTCAATTTAATCACTAATTACCTGGATTACTAATAATACTAACAAACCATAGATCATCCCATGATCCAATTAGGGTGGTTTCTACAATGATTTCTAAAATCAAACCATTTCCAATCAATATTAACCCATCCTATTGCGTTCTACAGATCGAAAAATGAATTTGGGAAATGGAAAGCTTACCTTTAGCCTTAAGAATGGTTAAAAACGAGTAAGAATCACATGGGGGTTCATTCTTTAGCTCTAAAAGTTGAAAAGTGACAAATGCGATGATTTAGGGATTTAATAACGACATTGAGTAGCATCTGGCCCGCCACAGCGGCACCCCTCTTGCCACACAGACGGTACCAAAGCGACTAGAACGCCCGCCAGAGAGGCATTACTAAACCAGTGATCTACTAACGACTTTTTTCCCATCGATCCCACCATAATGCCCAAATGCCGCTGTAGCGGCTCCACCAGAGCGGCAAAACTCAGTGCCAAAGCGGCACAAACGAAGCACTTATATTATTCTTTTTGTAAGCTGTCACGTGTGATTATGAACAATTGTGGCCAAAAAAATTGTATTTAGCTATTAATTTTTTCGTAGAAAATAGTTGAATTATTCACTATATATTTAAAGTTGTCGTTATTTAACACCTTACATATGTTGTGACAATTGTTTTGTTTGTCACTAAATCACAGATTAATTAGAGACAATAATATCTTTGTCACCAATTATTTATATTATTAATGACGAATATAAATGTCATAGTTAAATCTATTTTTTTTATAGCTAAAACTCTAGTTTGTGGATATTGTAACAAAATATTTTCTTGGATGAAACTTTTTGTGTCCAAAATTAATAAATTTTATGACAAAAAATAATTTGTCACGAATTAGATACATCATTAGTGACAAAATAATGTATCACCGATAACTTTAAATTCTTGACTAACACTAATTAACAACTGAGGCCACTTAAATTTTTGGTGGAAAACTTTGCTGGAGAAAACATTGCTTTGAATTTTGATTTTTCGTCACTAAAATTATGTGTCTTATATATTTAAGCGCAAACAATAAATTTTATCACTAAAAGCGAACAATCAGTGATAAATTTTATGTCGTAGCTAATAATTTCACAGCTATTTATCACATTTGTTGTAGTGATTCTAATTTATGTGATGCATTTTAGATTTCGAGATCCAAATAAGTTTATACTTTTAACGTAGTTAGCAAATATATAAATTTTATTTTAAATTTTTTGAAAATTCCATGAGCAATTTCTCAATCAAACTTAAATTGTTTGACTTCCGTAAAATGAAACGTGTCACATCAATTTGAATATAATAGAGTAATACTTTTCTAATTAATATATATAGATTTAATTTGAAGAATACTAAAAAAAATCATATCCCAATGTATACTAAAAAAATTAAAATTAATCTCAAAATCCAACATTTTTTTAAATAGGTTATCAAATCCTTTTAATTTTAGAAAGGGGAAGTTAAAAAGCATCATTCATTTTGAAATGGTGTGTGATACAATCATATACTAGAAAAAAAATATTCTAGAAATATTAGAACAATTAACAATTAAGGAGCCTTAAAATATATGATATATATTAGGAGGAATAAGAAAATAAGAAATGTTAAAATATGTGGTAAGAGAAATAGAAAAATTACATGGTAAGATTATTCAAAAACTTAATAATTAAGTAGTGTTAAAGTATATGGTAAGAACTATTTAACAAAATTAATAACTTACAAATTTATAACAAATGCATATTTTTTTAATGAAGAAACACTTACAATAAGACTCATCACATGCCAAATTATAAAACTTTATAGCCAACAATAATGTTTATCTTTTTTTTTCAATACATTTTTTAATTTAGTAATACAATTAAGCAATAAATTAATTAAGCTCTAGTAGTATATCAATTAATACAATTGATATGATATATTTATATCTTCTTTGCCTATGATTTCCCATCATATTTGCTTTTATATTTTTATACCATTATAACTGATGACTCATCTATGTGACTCAATCTGAGAGTTTTTTGATTTCAGGACAAGAGGATAAAGTATGCAAATTGGAAAAGTTTTTGTGTGAACTAAAACAAGCACCTAAGCAATGGTATGAAAAATTTAATATCACCTTAGTGTATAGTGACAATTAATCTGATACATGTGTTTATCCTAAGATGATAGGTTCAGATTGTATCATTATATGTTTGTATGTAGATGACATGTTAATATTTGGTTCTAATGTGAATGTTATATATTAATGAGATCAAGAACTTGTTGTCTTCTAAATTTGAAATGAAAGATATTGGTGAATCAGATGTGATTTTAGGAGTTAAATCAAAAGAATTGTTAATGGTTTCTCTTTGTGTCAATCTCATTACATTGAATAGATGTTGAAAAAGTTTGATTGTTTTGATGTAGTTCCAGTGAAAACTTCTTATGATCCTAGCATACACTTGAAGAAGAATAAAAAATCCAGTGTTTCTCAAATTGAATATGCTAAAATAATTAGAACTGTAATGTTTCTCATGAACTATACTCGTCCTGATATAGCTTATGTTAGTAGATTAAGTAGATATACTCATAATCCAGTAGTGAACATTAGAATGTTCTTCATTGGTTGCTAAGGTATTTGAGAGGTACTATGAATTGGTGTTTGCATTTTAACAAATTTCATGTTTATTTTAGAAGGTTTTGTGATGCAAATTGGATAACTGACAATGATGAAGTTAGCTCCACCAGTTGACTATGTATTTACATTGGGTCCAGGTGCTATTTCGTGAAAGTCTTCCAAACAAACTTGCATAGCACGTTCTACCATAAAATTTGAATTCATTGCTCTCGAGTTGGCAGGACAATAAGTTGAGAGTCTGAGAAATCTTTTGACAGATATGCTTTTGTGGGGAAGATAAGCATCACCGTCTCTCTTCATTGTGACTCCCAAGCAGCATATATACAAACAAACGTATGTACAATGGAAGAAAGAGACATATTCACATCAGACATGGTGCAATTAAACAGTTGTTGAAACTTGGTGCTATTTCCTTGTAATATGTAAGGTTCGAAAGAAATATGGCGTATCCTATGACCAAGGGATAGAAAAGAAAAATAATTCTTGAAACGTCGAGGGGGGTGGGGCTAAATACCATTGCTTGAGGTAATGTGGTTGACCGTTAGGCCTCAATGTACACCACATTTTCAATCTCTATGGCGTGTGACAGTTTTTTATAATTTAAGCTTATTTTTCTCTTAATGATTCTATAGCTGTATGGTGGTCTATTTGAGATAGACTTGATGGAATCGGTGTAGTCTCCTTTTATGAAAGATTCCGGTCGTCTTTTTGAGAACTCAAAAGATGAAAGGTACGTGTGCAAGACCATGAAAACACTTGTTTGTATCGCGAAGGTTGCTTAAAATTTGAGGATATGGTATGTGTTATGAGGGTCTCAATTCATATCCGCTCAGTTCAAGAGTACTTCACTTTATGGATAATAAGTTATTGCCTCATATCACTACGTGTCAATTCAAATCGAAAGACATTGACACTAAAGTACATGTTTCTTCCTTTTGTACAAAAGTTGTTCTTAACCTTTGTCTTTGCATTGGTAGTATTCTCTTATGTTCCCCAAACTTCCAGGATCACACGTGTTTGAGAGTAACTATGAAACCTTGGACGATTTACACTGGAGTCAGACCAAAATCACTTTCAAGGTAATGGTTTGCCACGACACAGTGTTTGCGATAAATAATTACTACTTTATAATTTCAATATAATATCAATATTGGAGTATTCCAACAGTTCTAACCATGTTTAAATTTATAATTAATTTTCTTTAGTTCAGATTAGTAAATTAATTATGTTTTAAAGTCTGCTAAATGTATTATTGATTGCCTTAAAAGAATTAATGATTGAAACACATTTTTTATTTGATATTTATTATGTTTAAGTCTTTGAACTTTTAAAAATTATGATATTACATGAAAATAGATAAATATAACTAACAGGAGTGAGGGAGGGAGAATGAGGTTATTCTAAAGAAACTATATATGCGCACAACAAATATTATTTATATTTGTTTAGGATTGAGACATAAGTGCGTAGAAATTTTTACGACTACATCAATATTCGTTGTGTGATGATTATTATTACTCATTTTGTATTAAAAGTATATAAATTGAAATTAACAAACTCAAAATACCATACTATTCTTTAATTTTCTTTTTATTACTTTGATAAATAGTATATGTATGTGATTTTTTTTTAATACAGTATGAGAATAAATATTGTGTTCTTTCACTTTTAAAAAATAATAAATACATCACATGTTATTTTCTTATGTTTTTCTCCGTTGAATCATATTGTATGTCTCTGCACATTTATAGCAAGATATTATTATTTTGTTTTATATATTTCTTTAGGTAAGGAGAAATTGTTGAAAAATATGACGAAACCCAACTAGATTTACATATATTAAATATCCTAAAAATAATATTAGATAAATCTATTACCATATTAATTTATAAATACTTCTATATATCATTGCGCAGATGATTTAAAATATAACAACGTTAAATTAAATTTATAATTTTTTTTATTTTCATTTATTTCAATTTATTTAAAATGTCATTGTTCAGGTTTTATCCGAAGATTATCATAATCTAACAAATAGCAAAGGAAAAATAATGCAACCATTTAACTAAAAATTGTCGTAAGATCTTATAATATGTACAATAAAATTTAATTTTTAGAAATAATTCATTGAATTTTTCAAGAATTAGTTTCATAAGCAATTCTCATATAGTTAGTGACACAAACCAACTGAAATATAATATAGCTTTGAATTAAAGAGCAATGTAAGAGGGTAACAATTATTTTAACAGAAAAAGACCTAAAATATCTTTGAACTATTGAAAATGATACATAACTACACTGCATCCACCATCATGACCATTAGGAACTTCATTTCCCATTTTTCTAATTTAATTTGATCCATATCTCTTGTTATGTCCAGTAAAATCATCTTTTTGATTTAATATAACATGCGAATATAAACAAATAGACAACAAATTAAACTGTTCGTACATGAAAGTAAAACAAAAATGTAGTGATAAGCCAATGCATGCATGACATGTGTTTAAATTTTGTAGTTCATATTATTTCATTAAATCACATAGTAATGCATTTTGCATTGACTTGGTGTAAGCACTCGGTGCAGGTAAGTTATTTTCAAGTCATTGTGTTGTATTAGAAGGAACAAACCTATATTTTTAGAGTCCTAAAACATTTTCCTACTAGAAAAGGACTAACCACTTCAAAATCTTTTCCTAAAGAAATAATAAATCAAGTTTGAAAGAACATTATAGTAACCTCTCATAAAAAAGTAAAACAATTACGGTAATGTTTTATCTTATCCTTAAGTAAAAATAAATCTTCATTATGAAAAGAAAATCAGGGTAAAATCTAAAAATTATCATCGATACAAGTTTTATTTTTAAGTTGGTATTTATTTATTCATATTTATTCATTACTAACATATTTACTAAATGTCTTTACAAGGGTACCCGGAGTTGCTTCTCATTGAAGCTATTCGAATTAAGTTCGAACTATATTCTCAATTCATTATTATATATTATCGATGATAAATAAATTTAGGTCGATTCTTATATTATTGTTTTATAATATTACTTGTGTATTATTGAAAGTTTATTATACTTGTACATTATTTTCCTCCTCAATTTGAAAAAAAATGAATTCAATCGGAACACACACTTGTGAATTTCGAAGAATGTCTAACCCCTTTCCTTCGAAAAAACTTGAACCCCACCTAGAATATATTGATTTGTAGACATATTTTCAGTTAATTTGCTAATTGGTTTTCTAGTTTTCCTAGAATTAGGTGGTGACTCTCTTTAACCCCTTTTACCCCTTAACTCTTTATAAATTGAATTACTATTTTGGTGAGTCACCGCGACGTTGCACCCTCTCGAATGAATGTCAACAGAATTACAACTCGACTAGGGAATTAGAGGTTCTAACCATTAAGAGTTCATCTTTTCAAATTAAGGAGCATTTTGTATTTTTTTTGTTATACCTTGTATCTTGTATATTTTGTATATTGTTTGTTGTTGTACTTGTTGTTTATTCATTATTCATGAAATTGTATGCATATTGTCATTGCATTTCATGGAATAATTTCCATCAAATGACAAATAGTATGCATTAGACGATTACGTGGCTTTCCACGGTTGTCCTTCAGAAAAGCATCTTCGAATTCTTTTGAAGTGATAAAGGAATAGTTGACTTGTGGTCATCAAATATCATTTATTATACTTCACCCCGTAATTTATCCAACTTGGCTAATCATATCTCTTTTCAGAGTCTACTCTTAGTCAGCTAGTATAGAGTGAAGCCAAAACCTTGTATTTAGCGCATTTGCTTGAGATGACACAACAGTCAAAGCACATTTGTATAAGATATGCATTCATTATTTATATGTTATGTGATATACCTGTTATACATGAATATGTTGTGTGATAGTCCACTTTCAAAGTTTTTCTTGCTAACCTAGTTTTTAAAATATTCATAATTCAAGTTCAATCTTTATTTTAGAAATTGTTGGAACTATGTTTGACCTGATTCCTGCTTTAACGGGATACGTAGGCGCCATAAGGGCTCGATCATGTTCCCTGTAAGCTATCCATCTATTTCAAAACAAAATCTGGGGTAAATTTTCTTGAGGAGGTCTCCAAATATTTTAGAAAGGATATAGTTGTTACAAGATTGAATATCAGAGGTTGCTAAAGTTGAAATAGGGGCCAAATTTTTAAGGAATGCCATGAACAATTTCACCAAGATTGTGCTCTCTAACTCCATATTTATGAGGCATCACATCTAATTTATTTCTATCTTTTGCATTAGATTTTGTACATGATGTATATTCATTGTATATCTTTGATTGTTTTGTTTGACATTTTAAAGTTTTGGTTGCCACCCTTTAATGCATTTCATTCATTTTTTATTTCAGTAACTCCATTTCAAAAATTAAAATAAAATTGTTTGGTTCTTCCTTCAATGTGATTCATTATTTTTCTTTATCTTTTGCTAATTGTTATTTAATTAATAAAAAAGATTTTTGTTAAATTTTGGTGGTCCGCCCTTCTAAGTGACTCGACGATTTCTTCATTCTTGTAAAGTTTTCTTTAAATAATAAAAATATTTTTTAAAAATTTTTGGTTGCTCGCCTTTGAATGTGGCTCATTGTTTTTTCATTCCAAATATTTTTTTCTTTCAGAAATTCATTTGTTGTTCAAAATGTAGGTTTTATGCCATATTTGAACAAACTACGCGAATTTGTTTATCATCAATGAGATATGTAGGCATCCCATATTGGGTTCGGTATTCTTTATCCAAAAAATTTTAATTTTTATTCTTTTAAAATTATTATATTTTGGAATCATTTTTAACATGGCCAACACAGTTCAAGTGTGCCTATGAAAAATAAGTGTACAATAGGGAAGATTGACATCTTGTTAAACCATATATTATTTTGATAGCTTTTATGCATACTATTGTTACACTTAAAATATTATCTTTCATTCATTCAAGATTAGAACAAAACCAGATTCATTGTTGCATGTGCATTGTGTGGTAAACTTTTAAATAAAATTCAATTGTATTGCTTTGTTGATCTAGAACTTGGCCTAAATATTTGTTGAGATGAAATCCTGAGTGACCTTTGATTTGAAAAATGATTTTAGGCCTTTTTTGGCGTGTTTGAGCCTACCAAATGACAATAATCCTTAGTATGCTCTACTTTCAGCCTTAAGACTTTTCCTTTTGATAACCACTTTTTTAGCCTATAGCCTTTCTCAGTGTTTCTACATACTATTCCTCTTTTGACCTGACTTTTTTGAGTACACTGAAAACGTGCAAGTTTCAAAAAAGATTTAAAATTTAAATTAGTCAAAAACAAAAGTTACCAAAGTCCCTGAAAGTCAAGAATACAAAAATGAGTTCAAAGGAAAGAAAGAAGAGCTGAAAATTCCCCACAAGTTCAAACAAACCAAGTTACAACAAAAGAAGAAGATTAGTCCAAACAATTAGGAGAAACTTCAAAAATTGATGAGATGGGGGAAAAGGTCAGAAAAGCAAAGCTTCAAAAGAAGTCAAAAAGTATAGAAGAGAAGGGACAACAAAGAGGATCAAGTGCTAAAAGCATACCAAACATTGAAAGTACTAATTCACTGAAATGCTCAAGAAAGGAATATGTCACTTTTATCCAAAATGACTATTTTACCCGACCTGAAATCTACTTTACAAGCTATTTACAAACCCTACATGATTTCACTTCAAATGGTCTCACATTAGTTGAGATTTACATGAAGGCCAAGCTTATGGTATCACAATTGCATTTGTTGAACTTTTTTTTTGGAGTGTGAGTGTGTTTTTCAATATGTCCTCTAATCAATGTTTGCAAATTGTGATTTTCTTTCTTGTGACGGCACTTGAAATATGATGTTAGATCTAGTTCAAAACCTTTGTTGATAGCAAGATGAATAAATCTTGTTGTTGCTTAAGTACATTTAGGGTGCCGCTTGAATCCAGAGGAATTACCTCTTACTCAATTTCATTTCAAAGAGAAAGAATTGTGAGAAATTTTTGTACAATAATAATTGTTGGCTTTAATCAAGTTAAAATATGTCTCATTGCCCAAAGAGTAAAAATGGGTTGATGCCCACTTTTCAATACTTGTCCAAAAAGTTTGGGGACTATTTCATCGTTAATATTGTATTTTTGGTCCTCATACCTTTAAAACTGACATCAGTTTAAATTTATGTCGCTACTTGTCCAAACAACCTTTGTGAACCATTTCATTGTTGATACTTGTCAAAAAAAATTGTGGATCGTTTCATTGTTAATATCATATTTTTGGGTAGTCATACCCTTAAAAATGACAGAGAATACGGCGTTGTATTATTGTAAGTTCTCTGATCCAAACATTTCCTTTTAAATTTAGGTCGCCATACATTTTAATATGACATTTTTCATTAATTTTTTTTATTTTTTATCTCAAATAAAATGATGCTTTTTAAAATTGGTTTGTCATGTCATTCAATATGAGACCTTTTATTTTGTTATTCCATTTCTAATTGACCTTTGCTTTTATTATTCATGATGTTATTAAGTTTGAATTGTTGCATTGACTAATATCTTGTTCATATGAGGTCATGTTTGCATAATTTATGTTGCATTTATGTTATATTTTCTATTAACATTGTTATTGCAGATTTTGTGATACATCATTCATATTAAGTATAAGACTGAGTTGTCATCTCCCTTCAAATGACATATTAATTTCAGGTGGGGTCGTCTGCCTTTTAAAGATACATATTGGATTGTCACCTCTTTCAAAGTGACATTTTATATTCAAGATTGGTTTGTAATCTCCCTTCAAATGGCACGTTACATTCAAGTTGATTTGTCCACCTTTCAAACAGACAGATTGGGTTGTCACCTCGTTCAAAGAGATATCTTAAATTCAAGTTAGATTTTCATCTCCATTAAAATGACACATCACAATCAAGTTGGGTCATTCACCTTTCAAAGAGACAATTTGGGTTTTCACATCATTCAAAGTGACATTTTATCTTCAAGTTGGGTTGTGGCGCACTTCACAACGTGACTTAGATTCTACAAATACGGCTTCATAGACTCTCTAGGACTCTTGAACTTTGTGCTCTGATACCAAGTTTGTCGCGCCTGGAGCCTACGGTCGGCACTCGAAGACCATTTGTGGCCCCCAAGTGAACCCTTTGGCCTGACTTACTTAACTCAACAAAGACTTACTCATCTTAGATAAAGAATTTACAACATTCTCATCAAATTACTTAGATAAATGTCTTAACCAAAAATGGCATTCAAATCTCAACACTTGAAAATATGAAATATAAAGTAAAGGAGACTCCAAAATTGGAATACTACATCGTCTATGAAGCCTCTAAACTGACTGAGATGGATGTTTGGGATAGACCCCACAACATGCTAATAACTAAGCTAGAAAAGCAAATAAAGGGATGTCCTCCGGAATGCTAGGAGGCTTACCAAATGAATGCGGAGTGTTCAACTAGATCGACGGTGCTATGTTGATCCAAGTTACCTGCATCTCCATCATAAAATGATGCAGGCCAACTGGCATCAGTACATTGAATGTACGAGTATGCGAGTTGGAAAGCTAAGCACAACTATAAAGCTTGAAGTTGAGTAACGATGAACTTACCTTGGTTCTACTCAATTCATAAGATAAAAACTCAATATAAAGCAATAAGGACATATGCATACATACATACATACATACATACATACATACATATATATATATATATATATATATATATATATATATATATAATACTGAAAAACAGTGTAACTCTCAGTTGATTAAAGATATAACAATAATAAACTCAACTTTACTTATATATCAAAGTAATATAGTTATCTGTGGAAGATTCTCTAACCGACAACCACCACTATGATCCTAAGTGGTGATACAACGGCTTGCCTACGCTGTAGAACTCTCCTATACTTTGTCGTCGCATAGGACATCCTCTACCTAGTCGATCACTGGCTAACCTTACGTGATCATCTAAAATGTATGACATGAATACCCATGATGGGTACATGGTTTACATGGGGACTTGAGTTATCTGAACTCTCATTCCCACATCGGTGCTCAATACTACTCCCAAAACATAGTTTAGCTCATAGTTTTAATATAACTTCCTTCCTTTGGATTGAGATAATTTATTGAACCCTTTATCTCTAAAAAGATCCTTTTTGGAATCAATGGTTCCCTTTTTGTTCAAAACTCTTTTGGAACTTCTTAGTTCCCTTTTTACTTAATTGTAAAGCATTTATCAACCTTTAGGGAATACTTATTACCCCCTTATAACTTTAGAGAATTGAACTCAACTATTATTCTATACATAACTTGAAACTTTAACTCTTAAGGAATACTCAGTTCCCTTATTCCTTTTTGTGAAATGAACTCAACCTTTACTCTTTTCCTTAACTCAAACCTGAGACTTAAAATGAATTTAAAACATTTAAGTAAGACTCAATGAACTTTTGAACAGTTAACTTTTACTCACTTCATAGATTTATACTTGACTTCTTACTTTCTTGACTTCGATTTTAACTTTCCTTGAATGGATTATGGATTGAAGGTTTCAATTTGAGTTATTGGATGATTTCTAGGTATTTAGAAATCATTTGAAGTGATCACAATTCATTGGAGGTTGTTAATGTACCTTGGAAGGACTTAAAAGGGCTAAACTATGAAAACTAGATAAAAACACCGGGTCGGGTGTACAAGTGGCGCACCGCGTTAGCCTCAGTTAAATGAGGCCTGATTCTAGTGCACTGGTGCTGCTTCGCGCCAGGCCTTGGTTGATTGAGGCTATTTTCTGGCGTACTGCAGGCGCGCCACGCCTGCCCCTACCCAGGTGTGTCTGACAAATTTTTCAACTTGTTTTCCATCTCTAAACTCTTCAAAACTTCCTAGATCTTTAACTAAACGATTGGAAACATTGGTACTATCAATAACTAATGAATTCAACTCAAAATAACTCTAATCAACAAGTATTTAATCAACAATGACAACCAACAATCCAATCAACAAGAAATCAAACATTCTTTCACTAACTTAACTCATAACATGAAATAAATCCAAAATTCACTGAAATGAAACAAATTGATGTGTGGGTGAACTAACACAACACAAAATATCCTACATATCTCAAAGGGATCACCCCCAACGAAATCCACGCACAATCCTTGGCGTTCTTGGACGATTCTTGGTCTTCCTTTTCTTTTCTCCTTTTCTCCCAAACACTAAGCATTCTTAAATTTGAAAAACTGATTTGGGACTTTTTTTTACCCCTAAAATAACCTTAAAATTAATTAGAAAATACTAGGATGAAAAGACAACTTTGCCCTTACTAGAATTTGGATTGGACGTTCCTCATCCAACAACCCAACTTCCGAAAGGCATTTTTTCCTCATACTACATCGGATTTGTGCAAACTCGTCGGCGTTGAAAAGATCTTCTCAAAGGCTTTCCAACCAGATAAAGAACTCACCCAGACTCCTCTTGAGCTTAAAGTTATGGCCTATCTCACTTTTGAAAGCTGAAAGTCTTCCAGATTACCTTACATATTCTCAAAATTGATTATTCTTATTTTCTTAGCTTAAACTTAGTTAATTCATGTTACATATGTTACAAATATAATTTATTAAGATGATCCTTCAAATGTGAAGGTAATTTTTTCCATTAAAGTTGTATGAAAGGTTATTAGTCCATCAAATGGAATGATAAATTTTTATCCATCAAAGTGGTATGAAAAGTTATTGACCATATTGTTGTTGGTGCAACCCAAATTTTAAAAGATAGTTAATCCTCCATCAGATAAAAGAATACAAAGTGATAGTACATTTGGTACATTTGATCTCTTAAAGTGATATTGAGGTGAGTCACATAAATTTGATAAATGTGAAAGTATGACAATGAGTTTCTAATAAAAACTCATGGAGCATGTTCAAATGGTTATGGTCTATTCCTTAAAGAAAATATGACTTGTGTTCTTATGGATAAGAACATGTCCATGAATTATTGGATAAATGTCACATCTCACTTCTACGGGAGGTTTGAGAGTATAACTCAAAGATTGGAAGGCAAAAGAAAGAAATAATTCTTTTCTATAAAGATTGTGGTCATGTCCAAAATAAATGTTGTTATGTAACAACACAAAATTATCGTTGGTTGTCATGAAATAAGTCTTGTGTATAATAATTTTAACCATGAAATTAATAATTTTCTCCTCGAAGGTGATGGTAACCATAAGAATGATATTGTGAATTTTGTGGTATAAAATTAATTATGAGTTCCGAAAGGGTTATGTTTAACGATTTGTTCATAATATTGGGGTTGTAGTAAGTCTCAGAAGAAACTTTTTAAGTTTCAAAGCAATTCAAAAGAAAAAAAGTTATTATACTGAGACTGCAAATTATTGAAAGATTTAATATCATCAAATTACTACAGCGGAAGTGGTTTGTAAATAGTTATGTATAAGACTACCCATTTTTTCTTGTTGTTTGTTGTATACAAACATGGACATGATGATGGAATTATATTCAAAAGTAAACTAGAAGTTTACTACAATAAATATTAGTTGGCAGTCATTCTATTTCACATGTGATGTAAAAGGAATTGAGAATTCACGTGTCTATATGTTGAAGAAATAAAAGATTCTTTATGAATTATCTTTTGTAGCTTGTTCTCATGATAAAATGATAATTGTACTAGCTAAGGTTTGGATTGTATCCCCTGAAATTATTTGGAACACATAAAAAGGTGAATATGGGTCCGTTCACCTGCCATGTGGACAATTTACTATTATAATTTAATAGATGCATTTAGGGTATGATCACATCTGCATTTGTATCAAGTCACAAATAGATTTTTATAAGGTTGTTTGCTCGAATTGTTAACTTAAGAGAACAGTTCCGAACTATAAAATCATGTTGATAATGCTTGTTGGTTTAGCAGAAATGGTGTGCCTCCAATTATAGCTATCCCGTTGATTATGATAACAAATCTCTCAAATAAAATCTTGTTTGAGATGAGTTTATTTAACATGTATGCATCAAGTCAACAAGGTTCTCCCAACACAATTGGTTCAGGGTAAGGAACCAAATAATTTTCATCTAAAAATTTGATGTGTGACATATGATTTCATTACTCCACCACGCACAAATATGGATCCCAAATGAGTTTGAGGGTGAATAATAGATTTCCTAACATTAGGGGGAGATATGTGTAGAAGCTGAAAATTATGTGTGGGGTGAATTATCTAGATCCTCGTTCAAAAATGTGAACTTGAAGTTCAAGAGATAATTCATTTGCGAAATGTTGCAAGTAAGTTGCTAGATGTATTTGTTGATCCAATATTTTAATTAAGATACTATTGCTCCAATAAATAGTCCTTGAAGAACAGAGTCTATGGTACGCCAGAAGCGTGATAGACCAGTCGATTCTAAATATAGAACTCCTTGAGGAAGGTGAGGAGAAAATTATAAAAATGGTCATTTATAATCAGGTAAGTACTTTGAAAGAGCACCGTCATATAACATTTCATAAAATCTTGGTAAAGGATCAGGTACCTGAAAATGATGAAAAATGAAGAGATCTCGATAAGTTATGTCGTGTTGAATTCGATATCAAAATGGCTTTAGAAGGTATATTTGATATGAATTAGTACTCAATGCTATAAATGGTTATGAGGATCTTAAATTCGAATATGTCATATAGTGTGGACATATAAATGATTTGACACTATCCAAGTATATTTTGTTTCACTTAGAAAAGTGATGTTTTTGATCTTATAGTTCATGAATCAAAATATAATGTCATTGTGGTACAAATGAATCATTGTGTGAAAGTACAACCGTAAGATATAAAGTACAATTTCTACATCGGGCATAAAGAGTTTTTGCGAAAATCTTGACATTATTAAATGAAGATATATCTCTAGTGATGGATGCAATGAGACTTGTTTGAATTTGATAATAGATGAAATACTTGAATATTATAATGAATGATTATCATGTATAACTAGATGATTGAGGTCATATGAAAATCCTTGAAGGATTTAAAAGGTCTTAAAACAATTCTATCGAGTACCCAATGGCTTTGAGACTGCTTAACATACGGAAAAAATCTTTTTGATCTAATGAAAATGATTTAAAATGACATGTATCAGTGCAATTGGTGCACTTACAGATTGTTGGTTATGCTAATGCTAGAGGATTATTTAATATATATAAAGAAAGTTATATGTCATATTATCATTCAAATTATGACAAGAAACTAACAAAGAAAGTGACTCAACACATAGGAGATGTGTGATTTTATTTCAGAAGAAAAAATAAGCTTCAATTAAATTGAAATGAACAATCCCCGTATCAGAAATGACTTGGTTATGTAGATGCAGAATATTTATTTGATCTGCATAAATCTCGATAAAAATAGACTATTTATTTACATATAAAGACACAACAATATCTTGGAAATTCAAAGAATCATACTAGTAACCACTTCCAAATCATGCAGAAATAATATTGATCAATGAATTAAATTGGGAGTGTGTTTGGTTGGAAACATGATCTATTATATTCAGAAAATATGTGATTTTTAAAAAAGAATATTTCAGCCACCATATACGAAAATTATATAAAGCTCATTGAAGGGAGGGTACAATCAAAGGAGATGAACAAAATATATTTCATTAAAAGTATTTTCATACATGATTTTCAATGAAATGGTGAGACAGAAGTTCAAAGACTCATTCAAGTGATACTCTTGTAAGATTATTCACTAAGGATTGTCAAGATCAATATTTGAGAAGTTGTGATATAAGATTGAAATGCATTGTCTCCAAGATAGCGGGTAACATTTTTATCGAGGGAGAAAAATATAGGTTGTACTCTTTTTCTTAACAATAGCTTTATCCCAATTGGATTTTCCTGGTAAGATTTTGAACAAGGCAATATTCAAAACATATTAAAATATTTGTGTATTCTTTTTTCTTCAGTACGATTATTTCCACATGATTTTTTCGTAGTAAGGATTTAACGAGACACATTATCAATGGACATCCAAGAGGGAGTTTATAAAATATTATAGTGTGGATGTCCACTACACCAAGAAGTTATACTCATTATCTCCATTACTTTCTTCCATTATGAAGATAACCATAACCTCCATAACCTCCAACTTTATAACCATAATTTTTGTGACCTTTCACCTCCTCCATTATATTCATGTAAATTTAATGTTTGTGACTAACAATTTTGTATGCCTCTATGTTACACTACAAATAGAGACATAAGGGTTCATATTGTACACACGTGAAAATTTGGTGAATACTTTGAAGAGTTGGAATAATAAGAAAAGCTCTCCTCTCTTGTCTCCCCATTTGTATTGTTCACATCTTCTATATTTTTTGTCTTATTTTACTCTAGTTTTACAACACTTTATTCATTTTGTTTGAGGTTAATTTAAGATATTTTGTGCTTTATTAAATAGTTTTATTTGTTAAAATTCTTCACTGAGAAAATATCTCCGTGGATTTTAGAGGCCTTCCTAATGTTAAAAGCTGAAAATTTAATTTATGTCTATATTTTTCTTATTAAAAATGGACGATGAAGAAATTATTGGGTTCTGAAGGTGATTATGGTGTCATGTGCAAGCGTACAATTACAAATCGTTAATATGGTAAATTAGATGACAAACAAAATTATTCTAGAATGCATAATTATCCCAACCCAAATTCACAAGTCGTGATGGCACATATGTTCCCAACCAATAGGTAAGTCAACCCAACATATTTTACTAACTTTAACTAACTAATAACAGAAACAGTAAATAACGAGTAAAAATCTTTGACATTTTCTTTACAAATACGGATCTCGGAAAAATCTAAGAATACCACCAAAGAATTGGTGTCATAAGTACAACAGTTTCTAAAACACGATGCAAGTCTGAAACTAAAATGAAAAATCCAACATAAATAATATCTTGTCTAAAAACTAAATATTTAACAGAATAAATATAAGATAGAGAAAAGTGTGAGCCACAAAACATCCAAACATCTCATCGCAACTCCAAGACACTCCAATCTCGGACTCAAATTACTCCACGAGATGAGCTCGAAATACTTGGAATCGTATCTGCACCACAAAGAGTGCAACAAGCGTAGTATGAGTACGAAACCTCATGTACTTAGTATATCTCATTGACCGACAACGAAGAAGTAATGACGGGAGTTTATATAATGAAAAATCAATTTTTTAATTATACAGGTCTATATTACACTTACCAGTCAAATTTCATCAAATAGAGGTAATCAAAAATCAAGTATCTTCCAACCACCAATAAAAACACATAATTATCAAGAATGAAGGATGTCATGAGATGAAATGCAATATGACACCATGAAATGATAAGCCTCAGAATACCTAGTAGTCTCTCGACCGTATATACATGATACTCCTCAGAAATACATCGAGAGTTCATGACCCATGGGGGACTCGCGAGGTCCATATACTGACACGTACGATCTCCACGTGTCTGTACGGACGATCTCAAAGCACTATCATAAAATCGAACAATTTTCACACGAATAGTCTCCACGTTCCAAAATTATAATCTTAAGATCTCATCATCCCCAACACAGACCATCTCCACGTGTCCAACTTATATTGAATCTCATGTAAATGCATGTACACAATATTATTTCAATAAAGGGAATAATGATGCATCTCAATCAATTAATATCAGCATAATACATAACCACCACAATTATCACAACTATACGGGTACAATAAAGAAAAACACAATCACACAAAGAATCAAGTCAATAATAAATCAGCTAATAACCATATGCTTTGGCATTCTCGGGTTACAACCCTCATTCTATAGTAATAAATTTTCCCTCTATATCCCCGTACTCGTACCAATGCCCGTCACACCATTGGTACGATACCCCATCTTTCGCCCTAACCCATTGTCTATTTCGGTTTTAATCTTTAATTAGGAAAATTTCGTTCAACAAAGTCTAAAAGTCTTAACATACCTTGAATGTCGAACACGTGTCACGACTCCTCAAGATTTGGCCTTTCCTTTTCGTAAAGTTTCAGAACGTTCCAAATCTACCAATAATGTAATATTTATAAGTAAACAAATATGTAGACACACATATGTTATATGTCTATCCTACTCAAAACTCAACAAAATTTATAATTAAGTTCATGAATCTTAGTGATAACAATATATGTCAAGTCTCATACTCCTAACCTAGGTTAAGTCTAATTTCCCAAAAAAATTCATAAGTCTAATAGTATTCAATATAATGCAATGCAATACAATATCCCTACATTTAATAATCTATTCCAATATACTAATAACTAAATTTGAAATATTAGAAACAATAAAAAAAAATTAATCGGAGCCACTGGTTGCAAAACTAGTAGCATCGACATGATAATCAAAAGGGTAAATGTTTCCCCTTTACTTAACTTTTCATCCATTCTAATTATTCATTCCTAATAACTAAATAAAAATAATATTTACACCATACCTCAGGGACCACATCGAACAACAACTACCCACAATTGATTTATCTATTTCGTTCAATTCAATAAAATTTCCAGCAATTCTTACTAATACTAAGATCATCCAATCATGTACAATTTTACAGCATAATTAATCTCTTAATTGCATTATTTATTCACTATCATGCTTGCCCCAAAAATTTGTAATCCTCACCCAATTAATTCCCCTTAAAATTTTCCATCAAATTGAAAATCTCCCCCAACTATCCTTTTGAACTTACGCAATACATATTAATTAAACACCGAGTACATTAAATTCCATTACGAAGAACTCAAAGTTAGAAACCTAACCTGAATAAAGTCTTCTCGTCTGCAGGTTGGTTATCACCTCTTATTTTTTTTTAAAAGAAATTTTGTACACAATTTCCCTACAATTATATTATAATAGTTGGGTCAAACGACCAACATATTATAAAACTAATATTCCCTACAAAAAAAGGGTCAGTTTGTGGAGGATTTTTTATGGACTTGTGGGAGTTTTTGATCCACACAAAATTAATTGAGGCGGTTTTAGAAACTGTCACAAGTACCTATGCCACAAGCATAAATGTGACGACTTAATAGAACCTCCATTACTTTCCACCACAAAATGAATTATCAATTTGTCATGGTTCTTAAAATCAATTTGTTGTAATTCGTAACCTGTTAAGAATGATTTTAGAACTTTAAAATGATTTTATTTAATTCTTTTGAAATGGTTTTTACCATTTTCTTATTTTTATTTTTATCCTCCCTAGGAGCTCCCACCCTTTTTGCTCCCTTAGTGACTCGAACTCGCAACCCAACTCCTACCCCTTTTGCTCCCTTGGTGACTCAAACTCGCAACCTTTGGGTTGAAAGTGAGGGGTGTTTACCATCAGACCAACTCTCTCTCGTCATTAAGAAACTTGAATTCTATCATTTATAACATAAACTACATTTAAAATATAAGTTACTGTTATGCGGAATTTGAGATAATACGAGAAAATATAAACGCGAAAAACAAGACAACAGATTTACGTGGTTCACCAATAAATTGGCTACGTCCACGGGGAAGAGGGAGAGCAGTTTTATTATGGAGAGGCAAGAACAGAATTACAGAATAGGGTTTGCCATAGCGTCTATATATAGTGCTAAGCTACGCCCTAACAGGCTTGGGCCCAACATACAGAATTGACAGATAATTAAGGGCCCAATACAACAACATTGTATACCCCCGTCCTTTCTGTTTGTAACGGGTCCGATTCAAGGCATTCAACAAATCTCCACCTTGACTTGAATTCTCCGAACAGATTCTTCAGACGCACTATGATAGTGCCAGGCCTCCCCCTCTTCCTCAGAGTTGCCCCGCAGGGCAATTAACAGCTTCTGATGTTGAGCAAGTCCAAACAGTGTTGAAACTTGCTCTGTGGAACCGGCTTTGTGAACATATCAGCAGGATTATCAGCAGTTCCTACTTTCTTCACCTTGATTCTCTTCTCACTTCTCAGAAAATGATACCTTACGTCAATATGCTTGGTTCTCTCATGATGGACTTGATCCTTGGCTAGACAAATTGCGCTCAAACTGTCACAATACACCGTAGCCTGATCATGATGCAGACCAAGATCACTAACCAGCCCTTTCAGCCAAATCCCTTCTTTTGCAGCCTCTGTCAAGGCCATGTACTCCGCTTCCGTAGTAGACAAAGTCACTGTAGGTTGCAAAGTTGCCTTCCAACTGACGACAGATCCTCCAAGGGTAAACACATAGCCAGTCATCGATCTTCTTGTGTCAACATCTCCAGCATAGTCAGAATCAGAATAGCCAGTAACCAAGCACTGAGTATCACCTCCATAAATGAGACCAACGTCAGATGTACCTCTAAGGTACCGGAAAATTCTCTTCACAGCCTGCCAATGTTCTCTCCCTGGTTGTCCCATGAATCTGCTCACTACACTGACTGCATGTGCTAAATCTGGCCTTGTACAGACCATAGCATACATCAAACTTCCTACGGCACTGGCATAAGGGACTCGTGACATATACTCCTTCTCTTCTTCTGACTGTGGAGCGAACATGGCAGTGAGATGGATATTGGCAGCACTGGGGGTATCAATAGGCTTAGATGAAGACATGCCAAACCTCGCCAAGACCTTCTGAATGTAGCTTCTCTGTGACAAGAAAAGTTTCCTTCTCTCTCTGTCTCTAATGATCTCCATCCCTAGAATCTTCCGAGCGGCTCCCAGATCCTTCATCTCAAACTCAGCACTAAGTAAACCCTTCAGCTTCTGAATGTCATACTTCTTCTTTGCAGCTATCAGCATATCATCTACATAAAGCACCAGATAGATGAATGAATCATCCTTGAGCCTATTGTAGTAGACACAACAATCATATGAGCTCCGAGTATAGCCCAACTTCACCATATAGCTGTCAAACCTTTTGTACCACTGCCTTGGAGACTGCTTAAGTCCATATAAGGACTTCTTCAACTTGCAGACGTGATTTTCCTTCCCTGGAACTTGGAAACCATCCGGCTGAGTCATGTATATCTCTTCCTCCAACTCTCCATGTAGAAACGCTGTCTTCACATCAAGTTGTTCAAGCTCCAGATTCTGATGTGTAACAATCGCTAGTAACACTCGGATGGAAGTATGTCTGACCACTGGTGAGAAGATCTCATTGTAGTCCACTCCCTCTCTTTGGTTGAAACCTCTGGCAACAACCCTGGCTTTATACTTGACTCCTTCTGCTGGTGATATCCCTTCCTTCTTCTTGAAAACCCATTTGCAAGTAATAATCTTTCTCCCCGAAGGCTGTATGACCAGATCCCATGTCTGATTCTTGTGTAGGGACTCCATCTCATCTCCCATAGCGGCAAACCATTTTTCAGAATCAGAACTTAAAATGGCTTCTTTGTAAGTAGACGGCTCAGATGTATCTACCTCTTCAGCAACCTGCAGTGCATAACCCACCATGTCCTCAAAACCATACCTCGTAGGTGGCCGAACTCCAACCCTCCTTGGCCGATCTTGAGCTATACTCCGATGGATATCTGATGGCATAGATTCTGGAATATCAGTTTCTGTCTGTGGCTCTTGATCCTCCTCTTCAGGTTCTTTCAAATCGCTCTCGTTCTGAATGACTTGAAACTCCACCTGTTTATCAAGACTCCCAGTTTCTGACGTAGTTGTAGGCTTCACAATGGTTCTAAGCAGAGAACTTTCATCAAAGACAACGTTCCTGCTCATAATAACCCTCTTTTCTGCTGGAGACCAGATTCTGAAACCTTTCACTCCATCTCCGTAGCCCACAAATACTCCCTTTTTAGCTCTTGGTTCTAACTTACCTTCACTGACGTGATAGTAAGCCGTACAACCAAAAGCTTTCAGATTTGAATAATCAGCAACTTTTCCTGACCACATCTCCATAGGTGTTTTGCACTGTATGCCTGTATGTGGTCCGCGGTTAATCAAGTAGCAAGCTGTACTAACCGCTTCTGCCCAGAATCTTCTATCTAGCCCAGCATTAGAGAGCATGCACCTTGCTCTCTCCAGAAGTGTTTGATTCATCCGCTCAGCTACACCGTTCTGCTGTGGTGTATTTCTGACTGTACGATGTCGAGCAATCCCTTCATCCTTACAGAATTGATCAAATTCAGACCAGCAGAATTCCAGCCCATTATCAGTTCGCAACCTCTTGATCTTCTTCCCTGTTTGATTTTCCATCAAAATTTTCCACTCCTTGAACTTCTGGAAAGCTTCACTTTTATGCTTCATCATGTACACCCAAGTCATCCTTGAGTAGTCATCAATCATGGACACAAAAAATCTGCAGCCTCCCAAAGACTCAACACGGCATGGACCCCAGCAATCAGAATGGATATAATCAAGAGTGCCTTTTGTTCTGTGAATGGCCTTTGGAAACTTGTTGCGATGTAGTTTTCCAAAGACACAATGTTCACAAAACTCTAGGCTTTTAACCTTATGACCAGCAAGAAGATCCTCCTTTGACAGAATTTGCATCCCTCTTTCACCCATATGACCAAGTCTCATGTGCCATAACTTAGTCATATCCTCCTGGTGAACTTCTGACGATGCAACATGGGCTGAACCTGTAACCGTGGAACCTTGTAGAAAATACAAAGTACCACGCATGACACCTTTCAGAATCAGATTTGAACCCTTCCAGACCCGCAAGACTCCATCTTTTCCCGACCAGCTGAATCCCTTGCTGTCCAAAGAACTGAGAGATATCAGATTTTTCGTCATCAATGGAACGTGCCTGACCTCGTTCAATGTGCAGAAGCTACCGTCATGTGTCCTTATCTTGATCGAGCCTGTCCCAACCACCTTGCAGACAGAACTGTTGGCCATCGAGATGCTGCCTCCGTCTATCTGCTCATAAGTCGTGAACCACTCTCTCCTAGGACAGATGTGATAGGATGCCCCAGAATCGAGAACCCACACATCTGAATGATGAGTGTGCTCATCCGCAACTAGGGCAATGTCTTCTTCAGAATTGGTGTCTTCTTCAGCAACAGCAGCAGAAACTGATTGTTTTTCCGATTGCTTCTTCTTCTTCGGACAATCAAATTTCCAATGTCCCTTCTCCTTGCAGTAATTACAAACATCATCTGGCTTTGCACCCTTCGACATCGGCTTATTTTTCTTTCCGCCGTTTTTCCTTCCCTTTCCGCTACTGGTGAACAGACCGGAAGGCTGTATGTCCGTACTTGTGCCGTTAGCCTTATGCCGTAATTCCCTGCTATGAAGGGCCGATCTGACTTCTTCCAGCGACACAGTATCTTTCCCAACAATGAACGATTGAACAAAATTCTCAAACGACATTGGGAGAGATACTAACAGAATTAGGGCAGCATCTTCATCCTCGATCTTCACATCGATATTACGCAATTCTAATAACAAAGTATTCAATTGCTCTAAATGTTCCCTGAGTTGTGTACCTTCAGCCATTCGTAAACCGAATAGACGTTGTTTCAGAAGCAGCTTGTTGGTTAGAGATTTTGTCATGTACAAACTCTCCAGCTTCAACCACAGACCAGCAGCAGTCTCTTCATCCGAGACTTCCGTGATGACGTCATCCGCGAGACACAGCATGATCGTCGAATGCGCCTTTTCCTCCAGAATCGCCATCTCAGGAGTAACGACGGCATTCTTGTCTTTCGACAACGGCGCCCAGAAACCTTGCTGTTTCAACAAAGCCCGCATCTTGATCTGCCATAAACTGAAACTGTTCCTCCCTGTGAATTTGTCGATTTTCACGTTCAAAGCAGACATCTCGAATTCTCCAAGAACACCGATTAACCGAGAGGCTCTGATACCAATTTGTTATGCGGAATTTGAGATAATACGAGAAAATATAAACGCGAAAAACAAGACAACAGATTTACGTGGTTCACCAATAAATTGGCTACGTCCACGGGGAAGAGGGAGAGCAGTTTTATTATGGAGAGGCAAGAACAGAATTACAGAATAGGGTTTGCCATAGCGTCTATATATAGTGCTAAGCTACGCCCTAACAGGCTTGGGCCCAACATACAGAATTGACAGATAATTAAGGGCCCAATACAACAACATTGTATACCCCCGTCCTTTCTGTTTGTAACGGGTCCGATTCAAGGCATTCAACAGTTACAAACAACATAAATCTTAATTCATGACAAATTGAAAGAATTAGTAACTACGTTTGATAACTTAAAGTTTAAAACATTAAAATGTGATTCCACATCAAACAAATGTAAGAAAGGTAATATAGTAATTTGAGTTTATTATTTTTATTTCATATTTTCTTTCATCACAACAACAACATATATTCGTATAACATAATAATATTTTGTTGATATAGTATTAGATGAATTTCATTAATAAATTTATATTCATTAATTTTTAGATAAAGACAAATGTATACATTCATAGGTAAAAATAATCTTAACTATATAGTATTAATAGAACATCCTATTGTTTAAACCTGTATTTAAAGTCAAATATTAAAATTTAAGTGCACAACTTAATTATTTTCAGATTCTGACATTTTAATCTTATTAAAGTCAAAACGTGCTACTAGTATCTTATGGTGAAGGTTGCTATTTTTTAATATTACCTAATCTTGTATAACTGCACATTCAACATCCACCTTTTTGAAATATTCATCACATTGAAATATATTAAACTTTACCTATCTAGTGCTTATTTTAATATAATTGTCATCATATAAATTTACCTTTCACTTTAGAGTGTGCGTATGTCTGTGTGTGTGTGTGTATATATATATATATATATATATATATACCAAACTAGGTAAGTTAGTCATATAGCTTGCTTAGCACAAAGTTTAGCCTGCTTGCTCCTTTAAATTACTCGTAGCGTAAGCGAGTCTTTCTCTGCCGTCAACTCGACGTCGTCGTCACCTGCAAGATAAGGCCAAAAACTTTACTTGACTAAACAAGCGACAAAGGCCCCGGTATTTCTAAAAATACTTCAGTTTTCAAGACCGACTCTTTCAACCGCTCAGACATCCATCTCCTTCGCGCTTCGCCCGCCCTATCCATCCGCGCGCTGGCAGGTAGGGGAATCCTTTCTTATCTTCTTTCCCTCTCGGGAAAGAGAAAGAGGGTCTTATGGAGGGAGGGGGG
>NC_028648.1:63839955-63842294 GCF_001406875.1 Solanum pennellii
TATATATATATATATATATATCTTTTTCATTTTTATATATATATATATTTATATGTATATATATATATATATATATATCACATAAGACCTCAATAAATTTTTATTTAACCATTCAACTACAAATACTTTTATCTATTATTTCATTTTCTCGAAAGATTGAATCTAAATATCTAAATTGTTTGCACTTTGATACCGCAATTCAATTTAAAACATAAGTTTCTATTCTCGTGCTAATTAAACACACAAGACATATAATCAGTTGTATTTCTACTTTCCATGATTACCTTCTTTTCAAAAATGTTTACTATATTTCAAGTTTTTCGATTTATTTCCTATTTTGTACAATGTAATAAATTGTAATGAATTGTGGCATTTACAAAGCTTTACAATTTGATGTAATTTGCAGAGGTTTCACAAACCTCCACAATAAAATTGCTACAAATTATAATAAAAGGCGGCTTTCACAAAACCTCATAAATTGATGCAATTTGCGAAGGTTATCATAAGCCTTCACTATAAAACTGTCACAAAATAAATTATATTGCATGGGTTAAAATAAATGCTACAAAATGATTTTATAGTGGAGTTTCTTAAAACAAAATTCTCTAAAATTTATTTTTTGATTTTCAATTTTTTAAATTCATTTCTTTCTTTCCATTTCATACTATTTAAATACTAGTTAATTTTTACTTTTCAAATAGTTTAAGAAAAATTGAAGTCATGAGCAGTGATATTTTTCCAATACTCAACGTCATTTACTGCCATTGTTGATTGTCACTGCTCTTCATTTTTTATTTTTTATATAATAATCAAGTTCTAATTCTTAAATAATTCAAAAAAGAACATTTATTTGTAGTGATTCTTTTTTTTAAAAAAAACGTTTCTACCCATTGCTTCAATCGCCATTGTCAACCATTAACATTATTGATCGGTTGACAAAATGTTATCTTCTTTTATGCCCAAGTCTTTGTTTTTTAAAAAATTACATAACATTTTAAAAAAAAATCAAATCTCCAAAATAAATAGTAAAAAAAATTATGTTGGTCTTGAATGTGATTCTTTTTATTTATGTGTTTAACGAGAAAATGTACTTTCAATGTAGAGTTTGAAGAAGGAGAAAGAGAATGGGTTGGGAGTTTGACGAAGAAAACACAAGCAGGTGCCAGGTAGAGGGGGTAGGTGGGGTTTTGGAAAAGCGGGGTGGGGAATTTGAAGAAGAAGAAGAATGGGGTGGGTGGGTTTCCTTTTATATATGTGTGTGTGTGTGTGTAGAAGGGGTATGTAGGGTTTTGAAAAAGCGGGGTGGGGGATTTGAAGAAGAAGAAGAATGGTGTGTGTGCGCGCGCTAGCTACTTGAATGGACAGGATTCATAAGGGAATGCAACGAGTGTAGTTTAGATGTTGTTGTCATTGATTCCAGTCACGTTATTTGAATTAGCTGAGCTTCTTTCTTGATTACTACATTGACCTAGATTCCTTTCAACTTTGTGTTGAGATTAGTGTTGCTTCTCTTTTAATTATGATTCCACAAATTTTTGAGTGTCAAAAAATGTTTTTTGCATACAATGTGTTGGTCATGTCCTTAGTTGTTGTGATAGTTTAGGTATTATGATATAAGGCCAATCCATGAAAAATCATAATGAAAAAGTGTGAAAATTATTGTTTGTTATGTGTACTCCTTGTTGTTTAGAAATGGAAGGATTTGACTTTGTTAAAAATATGTGTTTAACTTCTAGTTATTTAAGAAAGTTGGTATCTGCTTTCAAATCAACATAAACCAATTTGCTGCCTTTTGATGAATTTATACCATTAAAGTTAGTTTAAGATTTAGATAATATTTTAATCTTCTCTTTCTCCAATCTTGTTTCATTATTTTGTTTTCCTTGCAATTTACTTCCCTGTTACTGTTCACTTATGTATATTTAAGTGTTGTTCATGTATAGGAGATTTATCACTTGTTCACAATTAAGTCTCATGCTAATGATGATCTCTTCTTATTTTTTTTCTTTTCTTTTCTTCTTTTCTTCTTTTCTTTTCTTCTTTAATCCTCCCTTTAAGTGATTTATGTCCCTTAATGTACATAATTCATAATTATATAAGCCTTAAGCACTCTACTATTTAATCTAGTATAGCATTTGTGAGTTTATTAATCTTTATCCTTTTTATATGTGTAACGACCTGTTTAGTCGTTTTTAGCAGCAGATTTTATTTCTGGAAAAACTGTCTGAGTCGACGGAACCCACGACGCACCGTCATGGGCACGGCGGGCCGTCGAGGGGGTCTCGTTCCAAAACACTTAGAATTCTGAAATTTGGGTACTGAAATCGACTCTCTGAACT
>NC_028648.1:63844132-63853659 GCF_001406875.1 Solanum pennellii
CCGCAACTCTAGCCAGTCTTCATCAAGCCAGATTTCAGGGTGAGCTATTGCTTCTAGCTTGGACTGGATCTTCCTCTTCATGTCTTGATGCCTTGAGATTCCGGCATGGACTAGCTTTTTACTTATTTTAGCTTCTTAGATACTCTTAGATTAGTAATTTGAGGATAGATGTTCTTGTGCTGATGACTTCCAGGTTTTGGGAATAAATAGTATTGAGTTTTTATAAGTTATTTAATCGATTTTCATTAATGAGTTTTAAGTCTTCCGCATTATATTTTGTTATTTATGGTTGAAATGTTGGGGATTAGATCGGTTGGTTCGCTCACATAATAGAATAAGTGTGGGTGCCAGTCGCGGCCCGTTTTGGGTCGTGACAATTTGCATGTGATGTGTATTTGAGTCCAATATGGACTCTTTTACGTGCATTTTTTGAGTCGACCGACACCAAGCATCTCCATTTTCTCGAGTCAGCCTGTATACAAAGATTAGAAGCTGAAATCTAGGGCTCTTGGAAGCAAAAAACGCAGGTGGAAAAAAGCAAATATACATCAATATACATGCTGAATATAAAGGGTGAAGAAATGGCCAACAACCCAATTTTTCAGGCAACAATGAATTGAGGTCAAAAGGACCCAAATTCAACCTCTCCCTTACTAACATATTGTTTAATTGTGATTATTTATTGTTTGATGTATATTAATTCTAATTTTAGAATTATTAAATAATTAATTTATTTGAATTTCCAAAAAGATGAACTGTATTCTTTATGTCCGTTTACATAAAAAATCATTTTTATCAACTCTTATGCTTTTGTTGAAAATTTAGTCAAAACTTTATATTTATTCAAATTGGTTCAAAATTATTTCGAAATTGAATTAAATAAATTCTAATTAATCTAGTTTTTTTAAAATTTTAGTTACTTGAAAATTAATTCAAACATTTTTATTAATATCCTCTTTCTAAAGAAATAAAATTATTCTTTGTTAATTATTTTCTCAAATTAATCATTTTCCTGAGAAATAGTTAAAAAACCTTCTTAAAGCGTAAATGAGAATCTCTTACCCATTTTTGTGAATTTTTCAGGTTTATCTGTTAAAATATTTTTAAATTAAGTTTTCTTAATTTCTTTAAAAAAATTAAGTGGAGAATCTTTCCTGAGTATTTTTCTTAAAATGTTTTTATACTTAGAACATTTCAAAAGTGATTTTTCTAAGGATGGTAAAATTATGGCATAACATCAGGTCCTATATAGATGGCATGGTGTAGGATGACCCTGACAGCGTGAGGTAAAATGTTGTATCATCACTCTAGCTCTTAGTGATGGTTGTCGTTACAGAAACTCCCACAAAAGTTAAATGTATTTATATATATATACATCAGTTTATTTGTATTTTCACATATCTCTCAGAGTTATTTGTATCCTTGTATACCTTCAGAATTTACAACATGTTTTTGAAAAATCTTTTCTTTATATTGCACTTGTGTTTGAATTGCTTATGTTAAAATGAGTCTATTATGTTGAGTTGAGTTGAGCCAAGTAAGTTCTTCAGTTTCATTTGGACTCTTTCTAGCCTACGTTTTTTAGTATTTTAATCGCATACTTATGCATTCAATGATGTCAGTTGGCAAACATCGTATCATGATGCAGACGCAGCTCACTGAGATCGGCATTCACCGTATCGTTGATCCAGTGAGCAACTCAGAGTCAGTTGGTGAGACTCCTTACATTCTGGAGGACATCTATTGTTGTTTGATTTTCAGTTTTAGTTGTTAGGATGATTGGGGGTCCTATTCCAATATTTATCTTTGTTTGGACGCTTCATAGAAAAATAACATTAGTTCTTCAGTCTTATCCTTTCAATTGTAATCGTTTAAGACATGAGTTGTTGTTTTGGGTAAGTTATTTCTTTAAGATATCTTTCATTAATTTTATCTCTTTTATTTAAGTCTTCCGCTGAGTAAGTAAGTCAGTTCAAGGGTACGCTCGAGGCCATCAATGGCTTCGAGTGTCGGCCACATCCAGGGTATAGCCTCTGCACATAACAAATATCCAGCAAAAACACCTGAAAATAAAAGAAAAATGTGAAAGGGGAAGAGGGGAAGGTAAAATTGTTTCACGTTTATCGTCGGACCTTTGTACACCTCATCAGAGCTGCTGCCAGAATCGTTGGATTGGGGAATTAAGAAAGAAGAAGTAGGGGTCATTTTACTGATGGTGTGTCAGGTTTTCTGATTTGCTCTGGGTGATCGGAGAAAATGGAGGAACGGGGCCTGATTTGTGTTGTTCGTTCACTTGTTGAGTGGGTGAAGGACTATTTGGACAGAAATAGAGAAAAAGGGAGATATGAGCTAGGTTTTGCCGGAAAAATGAAAATGGAGATCGGGTTTTGATGTTGTCTTGGTCGATTTTGTTTTGAGTTGGTGGTTGTTGAGCTCGCTGAAGCAACAATGGATCTTGTCGAAAAATGTGGCGGGGTTTTGGGGTCTGAAAAGAATTGGAGAAACGGAAGGAGGTGGTGGCTGTTCAAATGGATTTGGTGGCTGTTCGAAAATGGAAGTGAGGAAAAGGTTGAGGGTTCGTTGATGGTGGTGGAGCTCCAGTGAGCTTACCGGAAAAATAATAAACAATGAATACACAATCTGAAAGTCTTATTCCTAAAAATATCCACCACCCTTTGACCTAATGAGCAAACTGTTATTAAATAAAGAATATAAAACTACCAATAATACAATACCATTATCTTAAAGTCATGGGTCAAAACCAACGGTTAATAAAATATTTGTGTATGAAATCATATTCATATCTGAATGAATTTCTGAACTATGCAAATATCAAAATGAATATTAACAAATCTAACAAATAAAATGAATATGAAAAAAATATTACGAACGTAATCAACAACATGTAAAAAATGCAATTTAAGAAAAATAAAGATCTTATAATAATGAACAAATATTTGAATGAATTCAATCAATTGTGACAAAATAATATAAATATAATGAACTGATAAAAATCCTAATATTTTGAGAATAATAATAATTATCAACAAATTGCATTAAAATTGCAAAACATGTCTTTTAAACTATTTAAAAGATATTAACTTTAGAAATATCGAACCAAATTTTGGTGTCAACAAGTTGCCCCTTTGTTTGATTAGGACCGATGAAAGAGATTCAGGTCGAACAAAGTTGACGAACCCAGATTTGGTTTGATAAACTTTGAACAAAACAAAATGACACATTACCAGAGCTTTTGAGCAAGATTATATGTCCATCAATGGGGCTGAAAATAACAAACATAACGCAAGGATTGATTGTAAACTGGAAAAACATTCACATACCTTCGATATCACTTTCATAATTGCACAACGAGGGTATTTTACCTCTTTGAAAGGAGGACGGTGTGAATAACATGCCACTTTGAGCAAGGTGACAACTTAAGTTGTCTTTTGAAGTCATACAAAACCAACTTTTACGTAATGTACTACTTGAATGGAGATGACAACCCAATCTTGAACTTAATATATTACTTGAATGGATGTAATAACTCAACGTATCTCTTGAGATGCAAACATCCAATTTGAACATAACATGCCACTTTGAACGATGTGACAATCTAACCTGTCTCTTTTAATGGAGGATGAAAAAATTTGAATATAACATGTCACTTCGAAGGAGGTTAAACCCAATGTGTCATTGAAATGCGGACGACTGAACTTGAATATAGAATGTCACTTTGAACGAGGTGACAACACAACGTGTCTCTTTGATTGGAGGACGACCTAACTTGAATATACCGTGTCACTTTGAATGAGGTGACAACCCAACGTGTCTCTTTGAAAGGTGGATGAACAACTTGAATATAACGTGTCATTTGAAGGAAGATGACAACCCAACTTGAACTTAATGTGTCACTTGAAGGGAGATGACAACTCAATATTGAATATAACATGTCACTTTGAACGAGGTGACAAATCAACGTGTCTCTTTGTGAGGAGGACGATCCAACTTGAACTTAACATGCCATTTGAAGGGAGTGACAACCCAACTTGAATATAACATGTCACTGTGAACGAGGTGACAACCCAATCTATCTCTTTGAAAGGCAAACGACCCAACTTGAACTTAATGTGTCATTCGAAGGGAGATGACAACCCAATTTTTCTCTTTGAAAGGCTAATAGCCCAACTTGAATATAACATGTCACTTTGAATGAGGTGACAATCCAATCTGTCTCTTTGAAAGGCGGACGACCCAACTTGAATGTAACGTGTCATCTGAATTGAGATGACAACTCAACTTTGAACTTAACATGTCTCTTTGAACGATGTGACAACCAAATCCATCTCTTTGAATGGTGGACGACCCAACTTGAATGTAACGTAGCATTTAAAAGGAGACAACTCAATCATGAATATAACATGTCACTTTAAAGAAGGTGATAACCCAATCTACCTCTTTAAAAGGCGGACGACCCCACTTGAAATTAACGTGTCATTTGAAGAGAGATGACAATCCAATCTTGAACTTAATATGTACGCTATTTTACAAAATCTTTAATAACAAATGTTAGTAGAAAATGTAATATAAATGCAACATAAATTATGCAAACATGACCTCATATGAACAAGGTATTAGCTAATGCATCAATTCAAACTTAATAGCATCATGAATAATAAAAAAAAAATATCAATTTAAAATGGAATAACAAAATAAAAAGTGTCATATTGAATGGCATGACAAACCAATTTTAAAAAGCATAATTTTATTCGAGATAAAAAAAAATTAACATTTATTATAAAAAAATGTCATTTTAAAAGACATGACGACCTAACATTAAAAATATGTTATTTTGAAGGGTATAACTATCCAAAAATATAATATTAACAATGAACCATTTCACAAATTTTTTGGGCAAGTATCAACAATGAAATGGTCCACAAAGTTGGTTCAAACAAGTATGATGACATAAATTTATATTGATGTCAGTTTGAAAGGTATGACGACCCAAAATATAATATTGACAATGAAACACTCCATAAGTTTTTGGACAAGTATTGAAAAGTGGGTATCAATCCATTTTTACTTTTTGGATAATGAAACATATTTTAACTTGATTAGCGTCAACAATTAGTATTTTACAAAATTTTCTCACAATTCTTTCTCTTTGAATTGAGATTGACGAGGTAATTTCTATGGATTCAAGAGGTACCCGACAAGATGTGTTCATCTAGCTACAAACAAAGGATTTGAACTAGACCTAACAGTATGTTTCAAGTGTCCTCACCAGAAAGAAAATCACAGTTTGCACACATTTAAAGTGTTTTGATCGGAGGACATATTGAGAAACATACTCACGCTCAAAAAAAAATCAATGCATGCAATTGTGATTCCATAGGCTTGGCCTTCGTGTAAATATCAACTAATGTGAGATCATTTGAAGTGAAATCATGTAGGGCATGTTAATGGCTTGTAATGTAAGCCTTGGGTCGGGTAGGATAGTCATTTCGTATAAAGTGACTTAGTCCTTTCTTGAGCATTACACTGAAATTGTACTTTCAATGTTTGGTACACTTTTAACATTTCATCCTCTTTGTTGTCCCTTTTCTTTTATACTTTTGACTTCTTTTGAACCTTTGCTTTTCTGAGCTTTTCCCCTATCTCATCACCTTTTGAATTTTCTCCTTATTGTTTGGAGTAATATTTTTCTTTATTGGTAACTTGGTTTGTTTGAACTTGTGGGGAATTTTCAACTCGTCTTTCTTTCCTTTGAAGTCATTTTTGTATTCTTAGTTTTCAGGGACTTTGGTAACTTTTATTTTTGATAAATTTGAACTTTGAATCTTCTTTTGAAACTTGCATGTCTTCGGTGCGCTCAAGAAAGTCAAGTCAAATGAGGGATAGTGCGTATAAGCACTGACAAAGTGTATAGGCTAAAAAAGTCAGTGGCGGATCTAGGATTTTAAGGTTGTGGGTGCTATGGAGTGAAACTATAAAAATATGTGTTAACAATGAGATTCAAACCTTGGTACAACAACATTAAAAGAGTCTTAAGTACCCATCCTAGAACCATTGGGCCAACTATATGATTTATTCATTGGGTGCTCTATGTTAATTTTATACAAATACCTATCAATTTCTACATAGATATATATATTTCGTAACGAAGTTAATGGGTGCTCGAGCACCCAGTGGACACCATGTGGGTCCGCCCCTGAAAAAAGTGGTTATCCAAAGAAAAGGGTTTAAGTCTCCAAGTAGAACACACTAGGGATTATTATCATTTCGTAGGCTTTGAAAGTATCAAACTAACCAAAGAAGGCCTACAATCATTTTTCAAATCCAATATCACTCAGGATTTCGCTTTCAAGAAACATTTAGGCCATGTTTTAGGTCAACAAAGCAACACAATTGAATTTAACTTAAAAGTTCACTGCACAATGCACATGAAACAATGAATCTGGTTTTGTTTTATGTTCACACACTTGAACTATGTTCGCACCAATCATGTCAAAAATTATTCCAGAATTTAAAAATTTAAAAGAATAAAAAATTAAAAAACTTTTGAATAAAGAATACTGAACCCAATAGGGGTTGCTTACGTTTCTCATAGATAACAAACATGTTTCCGTAGTTCGTTCAGATATGACATATAGCCTATATTTTGAACAATAAATGAATTTCTGAAAGAAAAAATAACGGGAATGAAAAAATAATGAGCCACATTCAAAAGAGAGCAACCGAAATTTAACAAAAATTTATTTTTTTATTATTTCAATAAAACTTAACAAGAATGAAGAAATTAGCGAGTCACATTGAAGGGCGGACCACCCAAATTTAACAAAAGATCTTTTTTTCTTAATTAAAGAAAAATTGACAAAACATAAAAAAAATTAATGAGTCACGTTGAAGGAAAGACAACCCAACTTAAAAATGCAAACAATTTTATTTTTTAAAATTTTTGAAATTGAGTTATTGAAATAAAAAATGAACGAATCGCATTAAATGGTGGGCAACCAAAACTTAAAAATGTCGGACAAAACAATCAAAGATATACAATGAATATACATCACGTACAAGATTTAATGCACAAGATACTAATCAATTAGGAGTGATGCCTCATCGATCTGGAGTTAGAGCATAATCTTGGTGAAATTTTTAGGGAATTCTTTAAAAATGTTGCCCCTGTTTAAACTTTAGCAACTTTGATATTCAATTTTGTAACAACTATCTCATTTGTAATAATTTTGGAGACCTCCTGAAGAAAATTTGCCCCATATTCTGTTTTGAAATAGATGAAAAGCTTACGGGAAACATGATCAAGTCCTTATGGCGCCTACATATTCCATTGAAGCAGAAATCAAAGTCAAACATAGTTCCAACAGATTTTGAGTTCAATAATGATTAGACTTGAATTATGAATATTCTAAAACTAGAATAGCAAGAGTCAGTTTGAAATAATGAACTATCATACAACATATTCACATATAACAAGATATCACATAACATACAAACAACGAATGGATAGCTTATACAAATGTGTCTTAAGTCATCTAAAAAAAATACGCTAAATACAAGGTTTTGGCTTCGCTTTACATTATCTCACTAAGAATAGGCTTTGAAAATAGACCTGATTACTCGAGTTGGACAAACTACGGGGTGAAGTATAATAAAAGTCGTTGGATGACCACAAGTCAATTATTCATTTATCACTTCAAAAGAATTAGAAGGTGTTTTTATGAAGGACAACCATGGAAAGCCATGCAACCACTTTTGTCCTAATGCATTTTATTTGCCAACTGACGGAAATTATGCAATGAAGTGCAATAAGAATATACATACAATTTCATGAATAATGAATAAACAACAAGCACAATAATAAATAATTAACAAAATATACAAGATACAACGTATAATACAAAATAACAAAAAATTCCTAAATTTGAAAAGATGAATTCATAATGGTTAGAACTTCTATATCCCCGGCCGAGTCATCATTCTATTGACATCCCTCTGAGAGGGCGCAACATCGCCGTGACTGACCAAAAAATAGTCATTCAATTTAAAATAAGTTAAGAGGTTAAAGGGAGTCCCCACCTAATTTTAGGAAAACTAGGAAACCAATTACCAAATTAACTTTAAAAATGTGTCTACAAACCAATAGATTCTAGGTAAGGGGGTTCAAATTATTCCGAAGGGAAGAGGTTAGGCATCCTACAAAATCCACAAGTGTGGGTCCCGATTGAATTATTATTTTTTCAAATTGAAGAGGAGATAACAATAATATACAAGTATAATAAACATGCAATATACACAAGTAATATAATAAAACATTAATATAAGAATTGGCCTCAATTACCTATCGTCAATAATATACAATAATGAATCGAGAATACAATTCGAACTTAATTTGAATAGCTTCAATATGAAGCAACTACTGGTACCTGTAAAGACACTTAATAAATATGTTAATAATGAATAAATATGAGTAAATCAAATACTAACTTAAGAATAAAATCTGTCTTATTAACATGAAAGGTCTTGAAAATCAATGATAATTTCTTCATCGGTCATTTTTAACAAGCAAAATACAAACAAAAACTAAATTTTTATCTTTTGACATTGGGAAGGCCTCCAAAGCCGATGAAAGATTTTCTCATTGGTCAATTTTAACAAATAAAACTATTTAATATAGCACAAAATATATAAGATTAACCTCAAACAAAATGAATTACATAATAACAGTAATAATGATAATACTAATAATGATAACAACACCAACAATAACATTAATAACAAGACTACTATTAATATATAATATGAACTTATGTCAAAAAAAGTAAAACAACAATATAATGAGTTAAACAACCAACCAATAGATAGACTAAAGAAATAAAATTAACAATAAATAACTAACCCAAAAATAGAACGACTAACATAAAAGAAACAATAATAAATGGAACTGAAGAAAAAGTACCCAGATTACTTAAATTACTATAGTCATTAGAAATAAAATCAAAACAAACCAATAATCAGTATGAAACAGAGCAAAAAATATGAACTTTTGCTCGTTGGAGCTCCTTGATATCGAGCAGAAACACCTGAAAACATAATAAAAATGTGAAAAGGGAAGAGGGGAAGGGAAAACTGCTTCGCATTTAGCTCCAGATCATGGGGGTGAACTTTTGCTCGGAGTTGCTGCCAGAATCGCTGGATTGGGGAAGAAAGAAGAAGTAAGGGTCGTTTTGGTGGTGGTGTGGCAGGTTTTCTGGTTTGTTGCAGGTTGTCGGATAAAATGAAGGAACGGGGTCTGGTTGATGTTGTTAGCTCACTTGTTTTGTGGGTGAGGACTATTCGGCCAGAAACAATGGAGAAAAGGGGAGATATGAGCTGGTTTTTGCTAAAAAAAAATAGAGATGGGGGTTTTGAGGTTGTCTTGGTCGATTTTGTGTTGAGCTGGTAGTTGTTGAGCTTGCTGGAGCAACGGTGGATCTCTTCAGAAAATTTGGTTGGGGGGGGGGGGGGGG
>NC_028648.1:63857257-63862795 GCF_001406875.1 Solanum pennellii
ATAGTCACCTTTTTTTCATGTTTACTTGGTGCTTGAAAGAACATTTTTCAGCTTATTAGATCAAGGTAGTATCACACACATTTTACCAATAGGTTCTTTTCATTAAAGATTCATAACATAAGTATATGTGCAAAGTTACAATATCACAATGAGATATAAATATATAATAATACAATCAAATTAACCTCAAACACCTCCTCAATGATCTAACACATTTAGTTTTAATAACCAAAAATAAATAAATTTACCTGGAGATGGAGGCACTGCTGAGGCGACTGCTGCTGCTGCAGAGCTGGCGATGAGCGAGAGGGTCGCGAGGGCAGTGCTGCTGCTGCGAGACTGGCGGCGGAGAGGGTCGCGACGGCAGTGCTGCTGCTGCTGCGAGAGCTGGCGGCGGAGAGGGTCACGAGGGCAGCAGGAGCTGGCGGCGGAGAGGGTCGCGAGAGCAGCAGGAGCTGGCGGCGGAGAGGGTCGCGATGAGCGAGAGGGTCGCGATGAGCGAGAGGGTCGCGAGGGCAGTGAGAAAGAGAGAGAGGCGGTCGCGAGAAATAGAGAGAGCCCGCGCAGTCGTGAGAAAGAGAGATCGCGGTCGCGAGAAAGAGAGAGATAGCACGCGCAGTCGTGACAAAATTTTAAGAGAGAGGGAAGAAAGAGTTATTTTAATTTTGGCTAGGTTTTTGGTGTTGTTTAAGAGACCTCATGAGGTCTCTACATTTTTAAATATTTTAAATTATTATTTTTAATTTAACAAGTAGAGACCTCATGAGGTTTCAACTTGTTAAATTAAAAATAATAATTTAATTTAATTGAATAGTTAAAAAATTAGAGACCTCATGAGGTCTCCAATTTTATGAGAATTAAATTAAAAATTTAAAATTTTTAAATAAGTCAGATAAAAAAAAATTATTCATTATATTGACCTCACGAGGTCTCTTCCACATTAAAAAAAAAATTAAAAGATATTAATTTAAATAGCGACCTCATGAGGTCTCTTATTATTGACCTATTTTTGAGGTCTCCATTTTTAGGTCTCTTTTTGGCCTTTTTTTAGTAGTGAATGGAAGTGAGGAAAAGGTAGAGGGGTCGTTGGATGTGGTGTGATGGTGGAGCTCCGTTGAGCTTACCGGAAAACTAATAAACAATTAAAGCCCCTCTTTTGTGAATAAACAATCTGAAAATTCTTATCCCTAAAAATATCTAACACCCTTTGACCTAATGGGCAAACTATTCTTAAAATAGAGAATAGAAAACTACCAATAGTACAATGTCACTATCTTAAAATTGTGGGCCAAAATCTCTGGTTAATAAAATATATGCATAAGGAATCTTATTTCATATCGGAATGAATTTTTGAAAGTGCAAAATACTAAAATGAATACAAATGTAACAAATAAAATGAATATGAAAAAAATTACGAACGTAACCATACCATGTAAAAAATGTAATTTAACAGAATAAAGATTTTTTAAAAATGAACAAATATTTGAACAAATTCAACCGGTTGTGACAAAATAATATAAACAGAATCAAATGATAAAAAGTCTAATATTTTGGGAGTAAGGATAATTATCAACAAATTGCATTAAAATTGCAAGACATTTATTTCGAAATATTTAAAAAATAAGATACTTAAAGAGTATTAACTTTAGAAATATCAAATCGAATTTGGTGTCAACACAACTTAGGATTAACCAGACTTTATTATCACCTTAATGCTTTAATATACCTTGGTTCATATGTTAAGACACCTTGGAGGGATGACTCAGACGGGAACATTGTGTCACGACCCGAGCCTACACCCTGGATGTAGCCAGCACTCAAAGACCATTGCTGGTACCTAAGCGAACCCTCATCCTGGTTGACTACAAGCGGAAGACTAACTTAAGCATACAGAAGCTTAAAACAGATTTAAATCATGAAACTCAATTACAATGCTATAACTTAAATGAAAACATTGAATAATCAAATACTCGCCATAAATAGCAACTTTAGTCTTTAAAACATTTAATAAAATAAATGATTAATACAGACTCCTCAACTATACTAACTATCTATGAAGCCTCTAACTCATAAAGATGAAAGTCGGGACAAGACCCACGACCTCCTAACTAAACTGAAAAATAAATGAAATCCTCCGGAAGCAAGAAGGCTCACCATAACTAACTTGAATCTCGGATGTATCAATGAACCTCTTGTTGATGATCCTGAATGCATGTGTCTGCATCATGAGAAGATGCAGGACAATTTGCTCAGTACATGAATGTACAAGCATGTAAGAGGAATTTTAAAGCATAACATAAGTTTGATACATGAATAAAAATATGGAAACATACTTACCTCTTCTCAAACTTGAAACTCAAGAATACTTAAGAATAAGATAGAAAACTCAGAAGTTAAATATTGAACTCATAATTATGATACTCAACTCAATATAAAGTAATAAAGATATATGCAATGTGTATAAAACTGGTAAAACAGTGTAAACTCTTAGTTCATTAAAGATGAAACAATTATAAACTCAACTTCACTTATATATGAAAGAATTATAGTTTTTGTGGGAGATTCTCTAACCGACAACCATCACTATGAGCCTAAGTGGTGATACAACATCTTGCCCACGCTACCAGAACTATCCTATACTTTGTAGTCTCATAGGACATCCTCTACCTAGTGGATCCACGGGCTAACCTTAAGTGATCATATAAAAAGTATGACATGTTAACCCATGATGGATACATGGTTTACATGGGGACTTGAGTTATCTAAACTCTCATCCCCATATCGGTGCTCAATACTACTATCAAAACTTGCTTTAGCTCATAGTTTTTAATAAATTTTCTTCCTTTGAATTGAGATAATTTACTGAACCCTTTAGCTTAAAAAGCTCCTTTTTGGAATCAATGTTCCCCTCTTTAGTTCAAAACTCTTTTGAACGTCCTTAGTTTCCTTTAAACATAAATGTAAAACATTTATAAAACTTTAGGGAATACTTAGTCCCTTTTATAATTTTAGAGAAAGGAACTCAACTCTTGCTTTTTACTTAACTTGAAACTTTAACTCTAAGGGAATACTTAGTTCCCTTATACCTTTTTGAGAATTAATTCAACCTTTAAGTAAGACTCTAAGAACTTTGAAAACATTACTTTACTCACTTAATAGCTTGAAACTTGATTTTTTATTTTTAAACTTGACTCTTAACTTCTTGACTTGACTCTTAACTTTCCTTTAATTCAATTATGGATTCAAGGTTCATGATCTCATGTTTATGGATGATTTCATGATTTTCAACTTTGAGAGTTCATGCGAAATTAAGAGGGTGAACTACTCAACTCGAGTACTAGAAGGTACTTCTTAACTCAAGATAGGAATAAGGAACTCAATACTCACGACTTAGAACTTAGGATACTCCTCCTCTCAATGATGCTCAATTTATGAAATTAATGCGGAAGTTATGTGCATGAATAACTCGACTCAAGGGTCTAAGTAACTAGATGGAACTCATGTATATAACTCTCTAATTCTATTATTTACTTCCTCAAAACTTAGTTCAAATCAATGACGGATCTCAAAGAATTCACAATTGAACTTAAGACTTTCTTGAACTCTAATCTTAACTCTGTCTTGAACATGAATTACGAATTAAAAAGTTTTGGTTCTTGACGTGGATGATCTAGGTGATATTATAGAGTCATGAATACATTCTCCTCACTCTCATGCTCACTTACCAGAGTCTTGAAACAAGTTAGTAGAAATTGTAGAAGACTCCTCAAAAGGGCTCGAAAGGATTCTCTCAAAAGGTTCGGAAGAACTCTCAAAACTTAATCTTGACTTTACCTTTAATTTGAATTATTTTTTAAAGGTTATGATTCATGATATGAAGTATTTATAAGTGTTTAGAAGTATTTAAGAGTGTTTATAATCAAAAGGAGTGAATATACATTTAAATGAGCTCAAACGGGACAATCGACACAAAAGGAGTGGGGGTAGGCGATTCTGGCGCGTTCAGGCACGGACCGCCAGCCCCTAACATCAGAGAGTACATTTGGGAGCACTGTAGGCCCACCTCCCCAGCGCTCTGGGCGCATCTGGGGTACGCCACACCAGCCCTTCTTCAGGCAATGTTTCGACGAATTTCGCCTTTCGTTTTCTGACCCTCAATAGCTTTTAAATCAATTTCTTTTCTAAAGTTTCCTTAGATTCAATTACCCAACCTAAGTAAACACTAATACACTAATTTCATCTCAAGAAATCATCAAAACGCCAACAAGACAGGATCTACAATGAACCTTAAGAACACCTAACAAGAACTTGAATCCTTCAACCTTTTGAGAATGAAGTTACACTGAAAATAACAAGTTTGGCATATGGGTGAACAAACCCAACACTATGGAATCTTATATACCTCTTAGGGATTAGACCTATGGCGAAATTCAGCAACAAGACACAAGAATATCGACGAACACTTGATCTTCTCCTCTTTTCTCTTCTTGCCTCTTTTTGAACTCTCAAATAAAACCCTAAGCGTATTATTGGATTATGAAAATGAAAGTAAATGTATTATGACCCTAAAATATAACTAAAATTGAGTTAAATCTGATTGGGTAAGGAAATGACCAAAATACCCTTCACTATTTTTGGTTAACTTTCCTTAACTGGACAGCCTAACTTCAAAAGGTTATATCTCACTCATCCAAACTCAAAATTTAGCAAACTTTCCAGATTTGGAAATATAATTGAAAGATATTTTCAATGGTATATTGTATCACACCTAACTCATCCTGTACTGGGAGTTATGGTCGTTTGAAGTTGACCCAAAACTCATACTTGGCTTAACTAGCAAATTTTCAGATTTTTGCTATTTCTAATTTAATTCTTTTTGGAAGTAAAGGCATTAAATCTAGTGAAATGACCTTAATACTTGAGAAATTTTTAATTCCTTGGTGAAATCTCACTCACTACGATTAAAGGCTCAAGTCTTAGTTCGAATTTTTTTTCTGGGGTGTTACACATTGTTTATTACATCTGATGGCTCACACACTTGTTTTTTAGGTCAGTATCCAAATTAGGTAGTTGCTCAAGGTTCTCAGAATCCATGGACTTAGTAAGCTATTATAGCTCCTCGATTAGATGATTTATGCCTCGTATTTTTATACGTAGTGCGCGTCATGAACTAGTAGATGTAAGTCCGGGGAATGAGATTTTATTTTAAGTTCCAAGTGATTAAAGAAATATTAGACAAGGATGTTAATTCCAAATGTGATATTAAGTATGATTTGGCTAATGTAAGTGCAATTAACTTTAAGTGAGGGATTAATTAGTGGCTGATTAGAATTAAATTAATCTAGTGGGCCCCACCACTCAAGGCAAATTAAAAGGAATCAGATTGGGAGCTGGCCTTAGTGGGGCACGTGTAGAGGGGGGATGCCTCCACTTCATATTATAAATGAGGTGGTGAAATGCATTGCAAGCATATCATCTTTTTCACCACTTGGCTTAGGCAGCCATGGAAATGGAGAAAACCAACCATGCAACTCTTGG
>NC_028648.1:63863983-63872591 GCF_001406875.1 Solanum pennellii
TATCTAATTGCGGCACGATTGTTGCTTGTTATAGATTAATAGCTTGAGCAGTAAATGTTGGACGTGCGACTCGACTATACGGTATGTAACGCTATCCTTTCTTTCGTTGTTTGGCATGACTTTAAAAATGAGCGAATAACGGACAGGTTTGATACTTACTTCTAGAGCGTCTAGGTGACGTATATTCTTATTTCCACAACTATTCCTCTATATATCAGCTATGTCTAAGGCTATGGTGATTTCTCATATCTATGGTAGTGCTTCTTAGAGTCATTGAGATTTTACGTTTCCATATCGTATTAAAGGTTCATAATCTTGATAAAACGTTAATCTTTGGTAATACTCCTTGCTGGTTCATGTTGATTGTTCTATTGAGTTATAAGAAATGATTTTAATTGCATATGGTTGCTCATAATATTCTGCTCGTGCATAGAGTCATTTATCATTTCACCGAGTCCCTGGCCGGGTAATGTTCGTGCGGAGTTTCTTGCATATGTCACCGAGTCCCTCACTAGAGGGCCGGGTATGTATATTATATATATGATTGGTGATGAGGATGGTTATGATGATGATGATGACGGAGATGATGTGATGACTATTTCACGAGTCCCTCACTAGAGGGCCGGGTACGTATGATGCATATATATGATGATTATTTTGCCGAGTCCCTTACTAGGGAAGCTGGGCACCTTATATGTTAAAGATATGCATGATTTTCACTTAAAAGGTACATGTGTAGCTATATCTTGTTTCAACCATGTTGGTATCCTATCATCTTTACCTTATGCTTTACATACTCAGTACATTGTCCGTACTGACCCCCCTTTCCTCGGGGGGCTGCGTTTCATGCCCGCAGGTGTAGACGCACAGTTCGGTGATCCTCCCGCCTAGGATATCTACTCTGCTGATTGGGAGAGCTCCACTGTTCCGGAGCCCAGTCGTTTTGGTACATAACTTTTTGTGTAGTCTTTTGATTGTCTATGGGTATGGCGGGCCCCTGTCCCGTCGAGTTTCACTACTATACTCTTAGAGGTCTGTAGACATTATGTGGGTTGCATACATATGTTTTGGATAATGGTCTGGACATGGTTTGTTTGGGATGTCTGCTTGTACAGGGGCAGCCTTGTCGGCTGCGTACATCATTGTGTATTGTGTAGTAGTCGTCTTGTCTGCTTGCGTATGCTATTATGCTTTGGATAGTGGCGGCCTTGTTGGCTCGCGTGTGCTGTTACGGTTGAATGGTTATGACTCCTTATGAGACAGGTCCACTTTATATATATATGGCGTTGGGGTTGTCTTGATTTGATTAAATTCCATATTGTCTTAGTTTCAGTTGGTTATACTTAGCAGGTTTGTATGTGAGTGTCCAAAACGGGCACTAGTCACGGCCCATCGGGTTGGGTCGTGACAGATGATATGGTATTGCTAGGTGTTTCATCACATTTGGCTAACAGGACTTCCATGACTATTTATGAGCAAACGATGTTTCGAAGGTTGAAGATGTTTAATCTTTCGACCTATACGGGTGACTTGAATGAGTATGAATATGAATTTATTGTTACCTTCAATGGGAGATTGCATAACCTTAGATTGGTTGAATCTTGTGGAATTGATTACACGATGTTCCAAATAACTGGTCGTACCAAGCAGTGATGGAGGGATTATATTAAAAGTAAGTCAATTGGATCATCTCCACTATCATGTTTCTAGATAAGTTTGTTTCATGCTATGAGAGGCAGAGATAGAGGGTTCAACTTGAGTGTTTGCAGCAAGATGGTATGTCAATCGCATAGTGTGAGGTTATATTTCATGCCTCGACTAGGCACACTTTTATGATACCTCTTACCGAGACTGAGAGATTGAGAAGGTTTGTTAAGAGTCCGATTATTTTGATTCATATGGAAATTTCTCAGGTTACCGTTTCTGGTGTTCCATTTCAGAAAGTAGTAAATGTTGCCAAAGAGTTGCAAATGATTCGACGTAAGGGATACGAGCAGTGTGAGGGCAAGAGGACCCATCATTCATGTCACTTTGGTACTGCTTCTCCTAAATGTTGAGGTTACTCGAGGAGAGGTTATTACTTTTAGTCTAACAAACTCATTCATGTTGTGATACTAGTGTCTAAAGGTGATTATATTGGGCATAGTTCTTCTAGTTTGATACATACTTCACACCTTCAAGACCTATATAGGTCGTGGAGGGCATTGCGATTATTTAGGTTTCTCTCATCAGCCTACGTCTCATATTTATCATAGTACCCTTATTTAATATTTTCTTAAATTAAAGTTTGGAATTAATGAACATAAATTATTTTCTAGGCTAATAATTTTCAAGTGTAAAATAGGAAAAATAGCGTCATTTATGTATTGATTTTGTAGTTTGACAAGTCTTAAAGAACATCTATTTTTAATAAAGACAACATGTTTTATAGGAATGAAGGGAGTATTTTTCTATTCATTTTTACCATATATTTCAACACTACTTAATTTCTTGACTATTAGTTCTCCTAACTTAATCATCCATCTTAGGACTCCTTAATAATTAGTCCTCTTAAACTTCTTAGCATATGTTTTAGGGCTATCTAATTATTACTCTCTTTGTCCACTTTTACTTATCATGTTGCACTTTTGAAAAATCAATTTCACTAATTTTTAAAGTTAAATTTAGATACGTTAATTTAATCTTTTTTTAAAAAATAGATATTCAAAAATATAAAAGTACTATAAATTCTTATTTTTTGGACATCAATATGATGAAAATATATATCATAAAATATTGGTAAAAGTTTTTATGATTTGACTTTAAAAAAAAGGATTAATTGTGGAAGGAGAGTAATTTTCTCACTACTTCTTACCATATATCTTAGGACTACTTAATTATTAATTTTCTTAAATAGTTCATTCCATATATTTTAAGACTACTTAATTATTAAGTTTTCTCATACTCTTACAATATAATTTTTATATTTCTATACCATACAATTTAACACTCCTTAATTTCTTATTTCTCCTAATACTTTTATCATATACTAGTGAATTCATCCGTATATAAGTTACTTAAATACTATTATAAATACTAGTGAAGTATTTATAAATTACTATGACAATATATTTATCTAATATTATATTTAGGATATTTAATATATGTAAATCTAAGTTCCGTTTCGTAATATTTTTCAACAGTTTATCCTTACATAAAGAAATGTATAAAATAAACAATAATATCTTGCTATAAATGAGCACAGACATACAATTTGATTCAACAGAGGAAAAACATAAGAAAATTACTTGTGATGTATATATTTTTTTAAAAAGTGAAAGAACACAATATTTATTCTCAAACTGTATTAAAAAAATCAGATACATATATTATTTATCAAAGTAAAAAGAAAATTAAAGAAAGGGTAAGGTATTTTGAGTTTGTTAGTTTCAATTAATATAATTTTTATATAAAATGAGTAATAATAACCATCAAACAATGAATAATGGTTTAGTAGTGAAAATTCCTACGCACTTATGTCAATCAAAAATAAATATAAGTAATATATGTTGTGCGCACATAATTTCTTTAAGAATAATCTCATTTTCCCTTCCTCACTCCCGTTACTTTATATTTATCAATTTTCATGTCATACCATGATTTTTGACAGTTCAAAGAACTTAAACATAATAAAAATCAAATAAAAATTATGTTTCAATCATTAATTTCTTGTACGCAGTCAATTATACATTCTAAAACTTCATTAATAGTTAGCAGACTTTAAACATAATTAAGCTACTCATATGACCAAAAGGAAATTAATTATAAATTTAAACATGGTTAGTACTTATAGTAGAATTCAAATCATAATTGAGATAAATTCATGAGAAAGTAATATCTCTTTAAGATCTACTCCATTCTAAAACTTCATTAATAGTTAGCAGACTTTAAACATAATTAAGCTACTCATATGACCAAAAGGAAATTAATTATAAATTTAAACATGGTTAGTACTTATAGTAGAATTCAAATCATAATTGAGATAAATTCATGAGAAAGTAATATCTCTTTAAGATCTACTCCATTCTAAAACTTCATTAATAGTTAGCAGACTTTAAACATAATTAAGCTACTCATATGACCAAAAGGAAATTAATTATAAATTTAAACATGGTTAGTACTTATAGTAGAATTCAAATCATAATTGAGATAAATTCATGAGAAAGTAATATCTCTTTAAGATCTACTCCATTTTAAAAATATTAATTTGAATCAAAAGAAATTTTAAACTTACAACAATCATATATGTTAAACTTAAAAGTTATTATAGTAATATATAAAAAATGAAAGAATAAAATACATATATCATTACAATTTTAATCATAAAAATAGAACGAAAAATGAAATCAGGTGTGAGCTCTTGTCGATATCCACTTCACAAGTTTATCACTGTTCAAGAGTTTTCTTCTTTTTACTCAAGTCAAACAAAATTATGAGTATAATACATTAGTGGAAATAAATGATAACTTTGAATCGGATCTTAAAAAATAAAAATTAAATTTATATAGGAAAAAAGGAGACATATCATAAGGTGTCTTATCTTTTATGTTAAATATTTAATGGTTATGATTATGAAAAATTAAAAATTATGAGAATTATAAATATTATAATAGAAAATACTGAGCATATGAGTTATGACTTATAATGGTATAAAAATGTAAAAGCAAATATGATGAGAAATCATAAGTAAAGAAAATATATAAATATATCATATCAATTGTATTAATCGATATACTACTTGAGCTTAATTAATTTATTACTATTGTATTTAATAAATTAAAGGAAAAAATATACTAAAAATTTAGGAAAAAAAGATAAACATTATTATTGGCTATAAAGTTTTTATAATTTGACATGTGAAGAGTCTTAATGTAAGTGTTTCTTCATTAATAAAATATGAATTTGTTATAAATAAATAAGTTATTATTTTTCTTAAATAGTCCTTACCATATATATTAGGACATTCTAATTATTAAGTTTTTAAATACTTTTACCATATAATTTTTCTATTTCTCTTGTCATATGTTTTAGCATTTCTTATTTTCTTATTTCTCCTGATATATATGTCTTATTATATATTTTAAGACTCCTTAATTATTAATTTTTCTAATATTTGTAGCCATATATTTTTAAAACTCCTTAATTATTCATTGTTTTAAAATTCCTTGCCATATACATTTGAAGGCTTCTTAGTAATAAATTATTCTAATGTCCCTTGCATATATTTATGGATCCTTAGTTATTAATTGTTCTAATGCTCCTTGTCATATATTTTAAAACTTCTTAGTTATCAATTGTTCTAATATTTCTTACCATATATTTTAAAACTCCTTTGGATTATATAAAAAATGGTGCAATTAAATAAAATCATATTACATGAAATTTAAAAAAAAAGGCTTAAAAGAGAAGGAAATTTTAATTAACAAAAAAGGGAACTTATTTAATAAAGCTAAATGATGTAATACATGACAAGTAATTATATAAAGAAAAAGCATAAATTGACGCTTAAAATTTTTTTTGGCCTTTTACAAAAGAACTTATGGAGAAATATATTTAATACAACTTTTCAAGTTGATAGATATTCTAGAAGCACATGTGTAATTCCATAAGGGAAGTACACTTTCACAATCCTATAAATAAAATCCAGCAGCAGCTCAACAGAAGAAAACAAACAATTCTCTTTCACTCAAAATGAAAGAAAATGAATATTTGTGCCTCAGTTTCAACAATATTGGATTTTCATCAGATATCGCTGCAAAGATCTCTGATGAATTTCAGGCGGAGGAGGACCATAGCGAAGAAGATTTTGAATTCTCTTTAGTCTCTAATAAATCGAATAAATTCATCCATGACGATCAGAAAAAAGTGCAGCAATCAATTTTCCCTCTTTTCAATCGGAATCTATTGCTAAGCGATTCAGATTTGAAGGATAAATCAATTTTGATTCTTAAGAAGGATTTGTTTCTAAAAAATAGTGAATCAACATCATCATCGGAGGCAGATGAAGTGGAGACGATACCTGCCGGAACTTACTCTATGAGGAAGCCGAAGATAAGCGAGTCATCACCAGGGAAATGCAAAAAGAGTAACTCAACTGGATTTGTATCGAAGCGATGGCCGAGGATTCGAGATCTGTTATGGAGGAGTAACAGTGAAGGGAAGGACGTTTTGTATTTTTCAAACCAAAAAGACAATAGAAAACAAAACAAGAAAAGCAAAAATAAAAAATTCCAGTGAGGTTGTGAAAATGGCCGAAAAATTGAAGCAGACGAAAACCAGCGAAAGAAAAAAGGGTTTACCGGCGGCGTCTGCAGTGCATTATGTTAAGAATAAGAGAAAATCATATTTAGCTTATAAGAAAGAGCTAATAGGATTTTTTACTATTAGTTTGAGTAGAAGTTATCGGTCATTCTTGTTAGGATATACTATTAACCATGCGTTTTGATATAGTATTAATATTGAACAATTGTTTATTTATTTATTCAATTCAATAAAGTGTTACATTAAATAGATCAATTGTCATATATGTGTCCTTAACTTATATAGTAGATGATTTGGTGTATAGAGTTTAAGCTTATACACAGAAGATTAAATCATCAGTTCTTATAAGTTAAAATTTATAGTTCACAATCATATATGGAAATTTGGACAAAATCATCAGAAAGATTGTAGCACGAGATTAAATGTAATTTATCTTGATTATGAGAATGGCATAGTTCTAACTTCTCGTGCTAGTGCATTTGGTATGTATTGAACGGGATCAAACAGAGATAGTTGTTTTAGACTGACTGATAAAAACATATTCTCTAAACTATTAAATGTACTAATATTCTTAATCTTGATATAACGATTATGATCTGTATATATTATTTAACATTTTGATTTATTAAAAGGTGAGAATCTGAGATGGGTCAATATGCCTGGTAGATTGGATGATAATAATATATATTGGTGAAATAATTAGTTAGTTGATGGAATCCATGTCTCAGTATAGAGATTGATGATACACCTTTTATGAGAAGCTTGTAAGTTTTCATGTGTAAACCCGGCCGGTAGATTTATGAATCTGGCACATGAAATAAGTTAAGTATTGCTCTAAAAGAAGTTAATCATTGAATTAAATTCGTCAGTAATTTAATTTATTGATTAGTATCGGTAATCTTAACATGGGGAATCAAATAAGTGTTTAGTGGTGAATTTCGAAATAAATAGAGGAGTTCAATTACGAATTTTTAGTGGAATGATTTGTAATTTATTATGGTAAGAATAATTCAAATTAATTATTTAGAATCATTTCCATAATAGGAAGCCTCAGTAATAAATTCTGTGGTCCATCCAGTGCCCAATTTAACTAAAACTCAGAATCCTATTTTCTAGTAGAAGATGGAAAAGTAGCGTGACTTTTTTTTGAAGGGAGAAACGTGTGTTTTCAGGTTTTCTTGAAAAAAAGGATTTGCTTTCTTCTCCGCTTTGGACTAGGAAGACATCTCTATAAATAGGGATTCTTCTAATCTAGATTGTAGAGAGTATTACATATACAATACTTGCCCACCCAAGTATTGAGGGAGTTCAATTGTTGATTGGGATCACTGTAGAAGACTATAGAGCTGGAGTTGGATTTACTTCAAGATATCTGCACACGCTTCAAGAGGTAATCCTGAGTTAATTTTCAGCATACTTTGTATGTGATGACTATTTGTGGTTGTTGTTTATATTCATGCAAGATGTATGATTCTGGAATGCTTCCGCTGTGTATGCTATTTTCCAACAATTGGCATCAAGATCCATACTTGCATTTTTATAAACAATTGAAAATATGTATATGTGCAAGTGAATGTATGCATCGTGGTTTTTTTTTTTTAAAAAAAAAGAAGAACAAAACGGATAAAACTTGAATTGTTTTATTTTGTATAGTGCATACAGTAATAATGTCTTGAAAATTATCCACTAAGGTTTGATAGAATTTTCATGAGATCTTGCATAATGTCCTGTAAGTTAAATAATATATATATAAATAAAAAAGGAATTTAATGGATGCTCGGTTCTTTTTTTTTTTGTGGAAATTTTGCAAGAGAGCTCACAAATTTTTCTCATGTTAATGTTGGCTGGTTGTTTTCTAATATATTAAGAAACGAGGAGAAGGCTATTTTATGAGATGAATTTTTTAATGTTGGCTGGTTGTTATCTAATATATTAAGAAAAGAGGAGAAGGCTATTTTATGAGATGAATTTTAAGTGTTGGCTGGAATTTGTTCTCATTAAGTTATTGCTGGATTATTTTTTTTTGATTCACAAAAGATAGAATAGTAAAAGTTGGTAGTGGGACCGATGAATGATTTCTTTTAGTAATGCATGTTGATACTATTTCTATAAGGCCACAATTTTTTAACAGTAAACTATAGTACTCATATGCATGTAATTGTTCATATGTGTGAGATATTTTGGTGTCCCATGATAGAGGATATTGTTTATGCTGTATGAATTAAATGGCACGTTGAATAAATTGAACTAGTGATGTTTATGTTTTATTTTTTCTGGAATTTTTTGTATAAATCGAATATATATATAT
>NC_028648.1:63876989-63885381 GCF_001406875.1 Solanum pennellii
GGGATCAAGGTTCTACGTGATCGCAAGAAAAGGATGTTAGGTTTATCTCAAGCTCTTTATATTGATACAATTTTTACCAGGTTTAGCATGCACGATTCCAAGAAAGGTTTTCTTCCTTTTAGACAAGGAATTTCTTTATCTAAGGATCAATGTCCTAAGACAGATGAGGAAATAGAAAGCATGAAGACAGTTCCTTATGCATCAGCGGTAGGAAGTCTCATGTATGCTATGTTATGCACTAGACCTGACATTTGTTTTGCCGTAGGCATGGTTAGCAGATATCAGTCTAATCCTGGACGAGAACATTGGACAGCAGTTAAGCATATGATCAAGTACCTGAAAAGGACTAGGGATTACATGCTAGTCTATCATTCGGATGAGTTGGTTCCCATAGGGTACACAGACTCAGATTTCCAGTCTGATATGGACTCTAGAAAGTCGACCTCAGGAAATGTGTTTACTTTGGGAGGTGGAGCCATTGTTTGGAGAAGCATCAAGCAAACCTGTGTTGCTGATTCTACCATGGAAGCCGAATATGTTGCAGCTTCTGAAGCAGCTAAGGAGGCAGTGTGGCTCAGAAACTTTCTGAAAGACTTGGCGGTTGTTCCTACAATATAAATGCCACTTACAATGTTTTGTGATAATAGTGGAGCGGTTGCAAATTCAAAGGAACCACGAAGTCATAAGAAGGCAAAACACATTGAGCGAAAATACCATTTGATTCGAGACATAGTACAGAGAGGGGATGTGATGGTGGCGAAGATTGCATTAGAGAACAACCTTGCAGACCCTTTCACAAAAGCTTTACCGTAAAAGTCTTTTGATAGACATGTTGAAGGAATGGGTGTTACAGTTGTAGGTACATGGTTATGAGTCTAAGTGGGAGATTGTTAGGATATACTATTAACCATGCGTTTTGATATAGTATTAATATTGAACAATTGTTTATTTATTTATTCAATTCAATAAAGTGTTACATTAAATAGATCAATTGTCATATATGTGTCCTTAACTTATATAGTAGATGATTTGGTGTATAGAGTTTAAGCTTATACACAGAAGATTAAATCATCAGTTCTTATAAGTTAAAAGTAATGTTCACAATCATAGATTAAAATATGGACAAAATCATCTGAAAGATTGTAGCACGAGATTAAACGTAATTTATCTTGATTATGAGAATGGTATAGTTCTAACTTCTCGTGCTAGTGCATTTGGTATGTATTGAACGGGATCAAGCAGAGATAATTGTTTTAGACTGATTGATAAAAACATATTCTCTAAACTATTAAATGTACTTATATTCTTAATCTTGATATAACGATTATGATCTGTATATATTATTTATCATTTTGATTTATTAAAAGGTGAGATTCTGAGATGGGTCAATATGCCTGGTAGATTGGATGATAATAATATATATTGGTGAAATAATTAGTTAGTTGATGGAATCCATGTCTCAGTATAGAGATTGATGATACACCTTTTATGAGAAGCTTGTAAGTTTTCATGTGTAAATCCGGCCGGTAGATTTATGAATCTGGCACATGAAATAAGTTAAGTATTGCTCTAAAAGAAGTTAATCATTGAATTAAATTCGTCAGTAATTTAATTTATTGATTAGTATCGGTAATCTTAACATGGGGAATCAAATAAGTGTTTAGTGGTGAATTTCGAAATAAATAGAGGAGTTCAATTACGAATTTTTAGTGGAATGATTTGTAATTTATTATGGTAAGAATAATTCAAATTAATTATTTAGAATTATTTCCATAATAGGAAGCCTCAGTAATAAATTATGTGGTCCCTCCAGTGCCCAATTTAACTAAAACTCAGAATCCTATTTTCTAGTAGAAGATGGAAAAGTAGTGTGACTTTTTTTTGAAGGGAGAAACGTGTGTTTTCAAGTTTTCTTGAAAAAAAGGATTTGCTTTCTTCTCCTCTTTGGACTAGGAAGACATCTCTATAAATAGGGATTCTTCTAATCTAGATTGTTGAGAGTATTCTATATACAATACTTGCCCACCCAAGTATTGAGGGAGTTCAATTGTTGATTGGGATCACTGTAGAAGACTATAGAGCTGGAGTTGGATTTACTTCAAGATATCTGCACACGCTTCAAGAGGTAATCCTGAGTTAATTTTCAGCATACTTTGTATGTGCTGACTATTTGTGGTTGTTGTTTATATTCATGCAAGATGTATGATTCTGGAATGCTTCCGCTGTGTATGCTATTTTCCAACAATTCTAACATGCAAATGCTTCTTAGCATATATTGCTATAGAGTTTTTACATTCAAATGCTTCTTAGCTATAGAGTTTTTTCATGTTCCAGCATAGGATTTTATCACACCATTTTGAAATGGATGTTCCTTTTTTTTTATATGAAATTAAAAAGAAAAATAGAAAAATAAATTAAAATGAATAAAGTAATATACAGATATAAAAATATATGTAGTATTGCTTTATATTTTCATTCTAATTGAAATTGTAATTAATTATGTTGTATTATTTATTTTCTCCAAATTACTGTATTTGTTCATTTTTACTTTTCATTAATTTTTGAAATAGATTTTTATTTTTATTTGTCAGTTTTAAATATCAAGAAAAAAGACAATTATTTTTTTTCATGTTTTACCCTTAAAAATTAAATCATATTCTTCATATCATTTTTCAAAACTCAAAAACTACATATTAATAACTCGGTCCACTTTTAATTGTCATATTTCTTTGTTAGAGTCAAATGATAGCAACTTTGACTGAGATTTTGCGTTATATTTTTTCATCATACTAATATGCAAAAAAAATAGAATTTATAGTGCTTTTATATAGTTTGTGAATATCTACATTTTTTATTTAAAATATGAAATTAATGTAATCTAATATAACTTTGAAAGTTAAATTCACTTTTGAAAAACACAACGTGACAATTATAATTAAGTAGACATATGAAGTAATTAATAGGGTCAAATAGTATGATAAAATACTTATATCAATAATTATTTTCTTAATAATTGTGAGCCAAATCAAACAATAACAAGTAAAAATAAAGGAAACAAGTGCATCGAAAAATGTTATGTACATCCGGTGATTATACTAAAAAGTCAAAGTTGGATTCCTAGTTAGGTTATGAAATGAAAAATTAACATTTCTAAGTTATTATGAGAATCTTCCTACTTTATTCTTGTTTCTCTTAAGTAAGGTCCTTATGTAAGTGGGAATGAATTGATGACAGCCTAATTTTACTAATTATTTGCATTTACTAAGTACAAAATTACTTTGAAATACTTACATATAGTAATTCCAAAAATATGAATACGCCACATCAGCTATCAGAAGTTCTCTATTTTGTTTTATTATATGACTCCTTCTTGTTAAATATATATATTCCAAATAATTTTAGATTTTTGAATTTAGAAGATCTTTAAAATTAAAAACTTAGTCTTAAAAACGCTCTTTAAAAACCTAGTTGCCAAACCCTAGAAGTTTGAATTCTACGACCGGAATAGGGATTTGGAATTTGTTGTTGTTGGGAAATTCTCATATGAATGGCTTGATATTCACGAATTGCAAAAGATTATTCATAAACAATGTGAATTGAAGGGGGATGTGAACGCAGCGCTATTATGTAATCGATGTGTATTACATAAGGCATCGAGGATGGAAGACTATGTTAACCTTTATCAAAACCCATCTTTTACACAGCTCACAGAAATGGCTATTGCCTAATGCAGACCTTTAAATGAGATTCTTTGTTTGACCCAATGGAAGAAACATCAATAGAGATTGCATTAATATCGCTATCAGCTCTACAATGATCAAAATTTCATTGGAAAAGAAACAATTTTCTCATTAGTTGTTGCAGTTGGAAAGCCATTACAAGTTGATATGGCTACTAATAACAACAAAACGAGACCATGTCACGTGAGAGTAAAGATGAAAGTAGACCTTTTGGGTGAGTTTTCCAAAAGAGTCAATGTGGAATCAAGAAAAAGACAAGGGAAATTGTGGCTAAATCGATTACCATCAAATATAACTATCTCCCTAAATATTGGAGAAACTATAAACTATATAATGTATAATGAAAAGAAGTGTTTTGTATCACATCCAAAATTATATCCAAAGAAGGAAGGGGTGAGGAAAATGAGGAAGATAAGAGTTATAATAACAACAAAGAGATCAATACAGGACATGACTGAAAATATCAATAAGATAAGAAAATAAAGAGATCTATAACCAAGACATACAAAAGAATTATGAATAGGCAGAAAGAGCTATGAAGCTACTGGTAAGGGAAAAAGCACAATAAATGGTATAGCAAAACCACAAATATGTAAATGACAATAGACAAACTCTTATTCTGAAGTATTAGATTAGTTAGGTCACAAAATTCTTTTGAACGATTAATTAATCCGAAGAAAAGAAATAAATCTGCATTCATTTCCCTTATAGAAGTTTAAAGGTCCTCAACAAAATAGATACATATAGAAGAAAACTCGAAATGACAAATGTTATGACAAATAGCTCTTCCAAAATTTAGATGTGCAAGATTATGTTGATGGATATAGACCAACTCAAACTTCACCCGACTTTATTACCACCTTAATGCTTTAAGATACATTGATTCATATGCTAGGACTGCTCGAAGAATGACTAATGAAAAAATACTTTGTCACCTCTAATGGCTCACACACTTGTTTTGAAGGTTAGACTCCAAATCAAATAGTTGCTTCAAGTTCTCAGAATCTGGGGTTTCAATCGACTGCTATTATAGCTCCTCGATTATATAATATGATATTGTTAGGTGTTGCATCACATTTGGCTAACATGCCTTCCATAACTATTTATGAGCAAAAGATGTTTGAAGGGTTAAAGATGGTGAATATTTTCATCTATACGGGTGACTTGAATGAGGATGCATCTGAATTTACAGCCGGTAATGAAAGACTGCATGACCTTAGATGTGAGTCTTATGGAATTGACTACACGATGTTCCAGATGACTGACCTTATATACCAAGTAGTGATGGAAAAATTATATTAATAGTATTTCAGCTGGATCACCTCCACCACCATGTTTCTAAATAAGTTTGTTTCATGTTATGAGAGGGAGAGAAAAAGAGTCGAGTTCGAGGATTTGCAGCAAGATGATATGTCAATCGCAAAGTATGAGGTTAAATTTCATGCTTCTGCTGGGAATGCTTTATTGATCCGTCCCACTGAGACTCAGAGAATGAGAAGTTTTCCTGAGGGTCTAATTATTTCGATTCATTTGGGAGTTTCTCAGGTTACAACTTCTCATGTTTCATTTCAAAAACTGGTAGACGCTGCCAAAGAGTTGGAAATGATTCGATGTGAGGGATTTGAACAACATAAGGCCGATAAGGCCCATCATTTAGTTCATTTGTTTAGTGCTCCTCCTAAGAGTCGAGGTTACTCATGGAGAGGTTGTCACCCGTAGTACCTATCATGCCGCGATACCAGCTGTTGAGGCTGATTATATTAGGCATAGTCCGTTTTGTTTGATACATACTTCACATGCTTCATCTTTCTAGACCTGTAGGTCGGATACATACTTCACATGCTTGATCTTCTAGACATGTAGGTCATGGAGGGCATTATGGTCATTCAGGTTCTTCTCATCAGCATATGTCTCATATTTACTGTTGTACCTTTATTTAATATTTTTCGTAAAGTCTAGTTTTCAATCAATGAACATGAATTAATTTATTTTGAGCAATTAATTAATTTTACCAATAGACATGAATTATTTTCTTAGTTTTTCCATGTTCGTTAAATGTATATTTTATATGCTAATAACTTTTAAGGGAAAATTTGGAAGAATAAATTCATTTATTCATTGATTTTGTGAAAGGATAAATACTAAAAAATACCTAATTTTAGTAAAGACGACATGTAAATAGGAATGGAGAAAGTATTTTTCTATTCTTTTAGCCATATATTTTAACACTACTTAATTCCTTAACTACTAATTCTCCTAATACTCTTTTGGTTCAATTTTACTTGTCAAACTTGACTTGACACACCAATTGAGAAAATAATTATTGATAATGTATTTTATCAAACTATTCCTATTAAATGATGTCTTGAAAAATGATTTTTAAAAAATAAGTATTTAATATTGACGGTAAAACATGAAAAAAATATTATATTTTCTTGATATCTCAAAAGTGAGAATAGAAACAAAAAAATCTATTTCATAAATAAGTGACAAGTAAAAATGAATGTAAGAGTACTTCTTACCATCTATTATAAGACTGCTTAATTATTAGTTCTCTCAAAATTTCTAACCATATATTTTAGGACTCCTTAATTGTTTGTTCTCTTAAAACATCTTACCATATGTTTTAGTACTATTTAGTTATTAAGTTTCTTAAAGAGTTCTTACCACATATTTTAAGAGTATTTAGTTATTAATTTTCTTAAATACTTCTTACCTATATATTTTAAGACTACTTAATTAAGTTTTTTAATATTCTTTACCATATCACCCTGGGTTACTGAAGAGTCGTCCGACTTCTCGGTGACCGAATAAGAGAGGTTTTTTATTTCTTTTACCATATTACCATATAATTTTTCTATTTTTGTACATGTATTCCTTACACGAAATGATATAAAAGGGAAAGGAAATGTGATAAACAAAAAATGAAACTTATTTAATAGAGCTAAATGATGTAATACATGACAAAAGAAAATGGCAAAGTAATAATAAATATATAAATATAAAAAGAAGCAACTACCAAGAAATGTATTTATCAACTTTCCAACTTCACACTAAAACCTTCAGAAGTGACGTGTGCAATGATGGAGCCCTCCAGTCTCTTTTTCCATCAATGGAAGTGCACCTACATATAATACCCAGCAGCAGATAAGAGAACAAACCATTCTCTTTCCCTCAAAATGAACCGCAAAACAAATATGAAGGAAGTTGGAGTAGATAAATTGTTGTGCCTCAGTTTCAATAATTTTGTACTTTTATCAGATATCGCTGTAAAAATCTCCGTTCAGGTGGAGGAGAATCGTAGCAAAGAAGATTTTAAATTCTCTTTAATCTCTAAGAATTCGGATAAATCAATCGTGAAATTAATCTATGACGGTCAAAGTAAAGTTCAGAAGCCAATTTTCCCTCTTTTTAATCGCAATGTATTTCTAAGCGATTCAAATTTGAACGATGTTTATAAATCAATTCTTATTCCGTTGAAAAGTCGAAGGCAAAAGAATTGGAGACGATACCTGCCTAAACTTACTGTATGTGGAAGCCGAAGATATGCAAATCATTACCAGGAAAATGCAACAAGAGTAAATCAACAGGATTTGTATCGAAGCGATGACCAAGGATCCAAAATCTGTTACGGAGGAGTAATAGTAAAGGCAAGGAAGAGGACAGTTTTGTATTTCTCACACCAAAAAAGACAATAGTACAGAAAAAGCAAAATCAAAAAGTTTCAGTGAGGTGGTGAAGGCAGCAAAAAAATTGAAACAGACAGAAGTGAGCGGAGGAGAGAAAGGTTTGCCGCCGGCGGTGGCTTCTCAGCAAACACTGTATTATGTACGAAATAGAGCAGATAAAGAAGGTAATAAGAATAATAGAAAATCATATTTATCTTACAGGAAAGAATTAACTGGATTTTTTGCTATTGGCTGGTTTGAGTAGAAGTTATCGGTCATTCTAACGTGCAAATGCTTCTAAGCATAGATTGCTATAGAGTTTTTTACATGCAAATACTTCTTAGCTATAGAGTTTTTTCTTGTTCTATTATAGGATTTTATCACCAACCATTTCGAAATTGATGTTCCTTTTTCGTATTCTGAAATTAAAAAGATTTTGATAACTCCCTCTATAAATTAAAAAACTAGCCACTTTGAGAAATAAAACACTTCCTAACAAAGACGACTCCATATTCAAGGAGCCTCAAATTCGAAACCTCTTAATTAAGGATGAAACAGTATTTACCAATCCACCATAGATGGAGTATAAGTTACTCTCCACCTGTTGCTTTTTAATTAGTCACAATTACTTGTACTAATATTTTAAGATATATTTAATATAGGGTGTGTTTGGTATGAAGGAAAATGTTTTCATCGAAAACAAGTAGATTTATGACTTATTTTCTCATGTTTGATTGCTGAGTAATATTTTTAGAAAATGATTTTTAGTGTTTGATATATGAATGAAAAATATTTTTGATAAATATCTTTTATTTCTACTAGAGTAGAAAATAATTTTTGAAATTGAAAATATTTTCTTTACAAAAATAGTTTTTTTTTTGGAGGGGGGATGGTAGGGGTGAAAAAATAAAAATTTAAAGTTGAAAATATTTTTTAAAAATAAAATTACTTTTTTTTGGGTGGGGGGCTGATAGGGGGTGATAG
>NC_028648.1:63885762-63886561 GCF_001406875.1 Solanum pennellii
GAGGGTATGAGTGAAATAACAATTTTTGACGTTGAGAATATATTTTTGGGTGGTGGTGGGGTGGTGGTAGGGGGAGAGGGTAGGAGTGAAATAACAATTTTGACGTTGAAAATATATTTTTAAAATAAAACTTCATTTTATTTTGGGACTTAGGGGTGGGCGCCGAGGTAGGGATGAAAAAATAAAAATTTGAAGTTGAAGATATTTTTTAAAAACAAACTGTCACGACCCAAAACGGGCCGCGACTGGCACCCACACTTATCCTACTATGTGAGCGAACCAACCAATCTAATCCCCGACATTTCAACCATAAATAACAAAATATAATGCGGAAGACTTAAAACTCATTAATGAAAACCGATTAAATAACTTATAAAAACTCAATACTATTTATTCCCAAAACCTGGAAGTCATCATCACAAGAACATCTATCCTCAAATTACTAATCTAAGAGTATCTAAGAAGCTAAAATAAGTAAAAAGCTAGTCCATGCCGGAATCTCAAGGCATCAAGACATGAAGAGGAAGATCCAGTCCAAGCTAGAAGCAATAGCTCACCCTGAAATCTGGCTTGATGAAGACTGGCTAGAGTTGCGGTTGAGTTGAAGACGATGGCACGTTTGCTGCACTCCACAAATGACAAAGAAAGAAACATACAAGTAGGGGTCAGTACAAAACACAAGTACTGAGTAGGTATCATCGGCCAACTCAAAATAGAAAACAGTATATATCAGATAATATCATAAATCAACTACAATACTCAACATGTAGCAACAACAAGTTCTATAATCATTAATAAG
>NC_028648.1:63887720-63919775 GCF_001406875.1 Solanum pennellii
TGGTGGGGGGTGGCGGGGGAGGAGGCTAGGGGTGAAAAATAAACATTTGAAGTTGAAAATTTTTTTTAAAAGCAAACTGAAAATTTACTTTGGGAGGTGGGGTGCGTTGAGTGGGGAGGTCGAGGGTGTCATGACCCGAGTCTACACCCTGGACGTGGCCGACACTCAAGAACCATTGTTGGTCCCCAAGCGAACCCTCATCCTGGTTTACTTTTTTATATTTTTTGGTTCGACTTTCAGTACGTATTATTTTGGTTTTTGATATTTTGGTTTAAACAGAAATATTATACTATAATTTATATTATATTTATATTATATTAATTAATAATTATTAATGTTAAATAGTCTTTTAAAAAAAGAAAAAAGAATGTGAAACCCTACGCAATGTCCCTATTCCTAATTTAATTTTTAATATTCATCTTGCAGCCTCCTCTTCCTCTTGCAGGCAGCAGCTCTTCCTCTAGCAGCAGCAGCAGTCGCCGCCTACAGTGACTTCAAGTCTTCAACCTACGACCGGCGTTCGGCGGCCAGGCTAGTCAGGTTTGTTTTTCTAATTTTCTTCTTTGTTCTTGACTGCTTTTACTTTTTTCTTTCTGATTTTGTTTTTGTTACTAGTTAGTGTGAGTTTATTGTGAATTTTTTTTATATAGATGGTTGAACAAAATCAATTAAATATGGGTGTAGCTGATCAAAGTCGAATAAGTATGGCCGATTCTACAGATAATACACCTAGTAATAGCAATGATCCGTCAATTGGCACAGAAATAACAAAAAAGCAAAGAAAAGAAATGGATCCTAGATCTCCTTTTTGGCAACACTTTGAAAAGGTTTTTGAAAATGGTGTATTAGTTAAAGCAAAGTGCTTACATTGTAAACAATACTATGCTACCAATATAACAAGAAATGGAACAAGTGAACTAAAACAACATTTGACTTATTGGTGTAAAGTGTATAAGCCTCCGACTGTTGCACCCGGTATTTAAAAATTATTAAATATTCAAAGTAACAATTTAGAGACTTGGAAATTTGAGCAAGAGCTATGTAGGAGAGCTTTAGTTGAAATGATAATTTTGGATGAACTACCTTTTAGTTTTGTTGAAAAAGAATGCTTTAAGAAGTTTATGAGTAAACTCCAACCTTTGTTTCATATTCCTTCTCATAGAACCATAACAAGGGATTGTTATGAATTTTATGGTGAATTGAGAATAAATTTGAAACAATCTTTAAGAGAAATACAATCAAGAATTTGTCTCACAACAGATACATGGACTTCGGTGCAAAGAATCAATTATATGTGTTTGACTGCTCACTTTATTGATAGGGATTGGGTCTTCACAAAAGAATATTAAATTTTTATCCTATCACTAGTCATAAAGGTGAGCATTTGGCTGAGTCTATTAGTAACTGTTTACTTGATTGGAAGTTGGATAACGCTTTTACTGTTACGGTTGATAATGCCTCTTCAAATGATGTGGCAATTTTAGAGTTGTCCAAAAAATTAGATATGTGGGGAACTAATTTTATGGAAGGTAAGAATCTCCATGTGAGATGTATGACACATATACTTAAATAATTGTGCAAGATGGTTTGAAAGAAATTGGTCCTTTTACCAAAAGGGTGAGACAAATGGTGAAATATGTTAGATCATCTTTTCAAGGACAAAAAACTTCTTGAAATGTGTTGAAATTCAAAATATAGAATGTGATAAGATGTTGTCTTTAGATGTGCCTACTAGGTGGAATTCCACCTATTTGATGTTAGACAACAGAAAAGTTTGAGAAGGCTTTTGAGAGCTTTGATTCTTATGATGGTAATTTTAATTCTTTTCTTGCTACTGATGTTTGTGAACATGGAAGTATTGCAGGTTCATTCAATATGAAGATTGGGCTAATGTGAGGAATGTCGCAAAGTTTCTTGAAAAATTTTATGAGCTCATTTTGAAAGTTTCAGGTTCACGGTATGTTACTTGTAATGTTCATTTTGAAGATATATGTGAACTTAATGCTGATTTGAAATTATGTATGGCAAGTGATGACTTTGATTTGAGTAAAATGGCTTCCGGGATGAAAGAAAAATTTAAGAAATATTGGGTTACTCCTGAAAAAATGAACAAAATGATTTTTATTGCTTCCGTTTTGGATCCTCGCAATAAATTTGTATGTTAATTTTGCTCTTGAAGAATTACTTGGGGAATAAACGTGAAATGTAGTGAATACGAAAGTAGAGGCTAACTTGAGGGATTTGTTTGCGATATATGTAAGTAAGTATGAAAAATGTTCCAAAAGTCAACCATCTTCATCTGACTCATCTGATTCTTCTGCTTGTGGTATTTCTCAAAATGTGTCCAAAAATTCTTTGAGAACTAAGTTGCACATGAAGAAACAAAAGAAAGATTTGGAAAGTTTAGGTGTTAAATCTGAGTTGGATAAATATCTTCTTGAAGACCAAGAGCCTGAATCTAGAAATTTTGATATTTTGAGTTGGTGGAAAGTTAATTCTCCTAGATTTTCTGTACTTTCACAGTTGGCTCGAGATGTATTGTCTATTCCTATGTCGAGTGTGGCATCGGAATGTGCATTTAGCACCGGTGATCGTATTCTAGATCCCTTTAGAAGTTCATTGACTCCCAAATGTATGCAATGTCTTATTTGTGTCCAAGATTGGCTTAGACAAGAAACCAAGCCTATTTGTGTTGAAGAAAGTTTGGAGTTTCTTGAAAAATTGAACTTGGTAATACTTTTTATTTTTTATTTATTTTTGAAAAAAATAAAATACTTTTTGTGTTGTATCTTGTATGACATGTTTCTTTTTCTTATTTATAGAGATGGCAAATAGTGGAAGAAACTCTTCCATTGTTGATCTATGATTGACTTGCAAGTGGTGAGTTTAATAAATCATTTATTGAATCATATCATTTTTTAATCTTAAAAGTAGTATTATAACATTTGATTTTATCTTAAAAGGTCCAAGGGTCAAGACAATGAAGAAATAATTTTGTTGGCACGTGAAACTTGAAAGTTGAAAGCGATCTCATGGAAGAAAGTCAAGAAACTCATTATTGTTGTTTGTTATTGTTGACATTTGAATTAAAAGTAATCTCATGGAAGAAGACGAGAAGTTTAAAATACATTGTTTGTTGCTTATTATTGTTTATTATGAGCTCATGAAAGACTTTATTGTTACTTGTAAGATTGTTATTATGTTGTATTTCTGAAGATATTAACTACAATTCTACAATGCAACTTTTGTTTTAGTGTCATTGTTAATTAAATTGTGTGTTTTAGTGACATTGTGAATTTAAAATTTGTGGTGTTAATGCCTAATGGCATATTGATATTTGGTAGTAAATTAGTAATGCACTTCTTTGATGTATTGTCTATTTTTACTAGCCCATTAAGTTGGAAAATCAAACAAAAAAATTGTAAAGTTTAAAATTTTAAAAAGCCTACTGAGCAGGCCCATTAAAAAATCGAATCGAATTAATAAAAACTAAACCGGACCGAAATATTTCAATTCGGTATTCAGTACACAATTTACAAAAACCAAAATAAAAAAATGAAAAAAATCGAAATCGAACCGAAAATATCGAATACCCATCCCTATAAAAAATCTACCATTCTCTATTCTCATGCAAGAGTTTGTAAGGCTCGTGCTGAAATCATTATATTGAACGTAAAAAATATACTGATGTTGGCATGAGCCTTGTGTAAGGCTCATTCTATCATGAATCTTACAAGATTATGTCAATATAAGCCTTACAACATATCACTTAACGATATTCATTCTTCCATTTAAATGTTGCCCTTTTGATTTAATACTCAATTTTGTAACACTTATAAAAATAATTCTCAAATTTTTTGTCCTTTAAGCTCCGAAATCCACATTATTCTATCTTACCTAATATTACACTACTCTCCAATTCACTCTATAAAATCTTTTGTATATCTAATATAGAGTTGTTCCCTTCTCGACTTGTTATATGAGAAATATTCAAGTATGAATGGTAAAAGTGACGTGGGTGTGTAGTGAAAGAGAGTTGAGTTGACTGAAGAATTTTATAGGTCATTTACTAAATACTATAAAAGAGAGTAATTTTATGTTAAAAGAAAGATATTCTCATAATTGTGGAGTTTGAACTCTTCAACTAATTAGTAGTTATTTGAGTCATGCATTATAATTGAATTATTGTATCCCAAGTTATACTATTGAATCAATTATAAAAAGTGAGTCTGAATCACTTTGATTGAAAGTATATTAGTAAAATCACTTTGTACTTTTTAGGCTATTTTCTTTTTTTTTAAAAAAGAGCCTGCTCAAATTCAAATATGTTTGAACTTTGATCGAAACAGTTAATTACAATTTCAAATTTTGGGAAGGACATTTTACCTCCATGTATTATTTAATTTAATAGTATATTTTAAAAGTATATATATGTATCCACGTGGACACCATAATATTGCATCATTATGTCACAGTTTAAAAATGGACGTGATGACACTCGTCTTATCCCACCAAGACAAATCAGTCTAAAACTCAACAATTACAATAATATGCGAAAAAATTTACAATCAACTTAAAAATACCCGCCAAACCTGATTGTCACGTGTACAAGCCTCTAAAGTATTACAATTGATTCAAAAGAAAAACTCAATTCTCAAATGAACTTGTTTCTAGAATAGAACAATATCATAATTAAAAGAAAGCATGCTGAGACAACAAACAATTAGCTCACAAATCTCCAAGAAGCCTCGTAAAAGAAGAGAATGACAAGTATAATAAAAAAATTCAGACTCATAACCTACAAAAATTTGTAGAAGCAAGGGGTGAGTACCTAACCACACGGTACTCAGCAAGTAAATCCCTAACACAAGCTAAGGGAACAGAATATGGGTACTCCTACCACCCCAACCGAACCTCCACAAGTATAACTTGCATAAAAATCAGCCCAACCTAACAATTCACAATTTACATAGCACATAGCTCAAGAGCAACACTTAGACAAATACATATCCTCCACCACAACACTTTAACAAATTATATATCCTCAACAACAATACTTCAACAAATTATATATCCTCAACAGCAAGCTCAGTATTCATCAATCACATGTTCCACAGAAAGGCATTCACAAGATCAACAAAACATAATTTCAGGTTCACTAATGATAAGTATGTGCAATGCAATGGAATGCAATGTCAAGTATAATGATGCATGTCTGACCTAGTGATACACACCCGCTCTCTATCAGTCCGGGACCCATGGAGGACATATCTGTCCATGCATCTGTCGCGGCGCACGACGTAACCCTCGATAATAGTTACCATCGCGGCGCGCGATATGTCCCTCAAAATATAGTATTCATCACGGCACGTGATACGTCCCTCAAAATGGTACATGCTCTTTAAGTTCTCATTCTTTCTCAATGCACAAAACACTTGTCACAACCATGTATCAGATAATGCAGATGACATGCTCATACAAATAATGAGAAGATGACCATTTTCATAATATTGCACAATTCACAACAACACAAACATGATATCACATCAACAATGATTCAACAAGCCTTCAAACCTTTCTCAACAGATCACACATAAACAATAAATCACGTTGCCTTTTGTTACCCCTTTTTTATTTCTTCATTAGAATTAATAATGTGGACAAGTCAATCCATCACCAATTCCGTTACTCCCAAACATATACCACAAGAAAATACACGCATTCCATACACTTAACAAGAGTTTAGAAATCCACTAGCCTTAATTAATTGAACAATCACTCCAATTCTTGACCTTCCCCTTTCACTGGACTTCAAAATCCATGAAATCTGAATGTTTTATCGTCCCCTTAGGTTGTGCCGCCATAGTATTCTTTCCCGGAAGCTATGTTTGTTCTCGTTAATTTGTCACTTACCACTATAAAAATCTTATTGACTTATTTTAATATGGGTCAAATAGTATAAGGTATTAAATATATTATGACATTGACCTGTTAACCACCAAGTAAATAAATAAATTATTTATTATATGACCATCAATTAAATAATCGTAGTTACCGAATAATTCAAAATTTCCAAATCAATTCCACTAGCCAAAAATTACTTGAATCAACTATTAAGAGGGGTAAAACGGAAACTTTTTTTTATGAAAATTTATAAGAACGACAATTCGGTTCATTACACATTATAAATAGTAAGTTATCTACGTGAGCATGTATATATCTTTAATATACACTATTAAATAGTACAAGAGTAATATGTTATGCTTAAAATTTGAGATTGTTATAACAATTTTAATTAAAGTTCAAATATATTTCGAACACTTTTCTCTTAATAAAATCACTTTTTACGTTTTAGGTTATTTTATTTAAAAAAAAAAAAAGGAGTTCAAACTAAAACTGACAAGTGGTGGATCATATATGTTGATTTTGTGAAGGTCGAGTGCAAGTATATATTTCTTGAAAAATGAATGCAATTTATCTAGTTGACTACTCAATCAACTCACACTTTTTAAGTTTATTTAGAAAGTTTTTCCTTTTTAACAGGAGAAGACTTAAAAAAATCTGAAAATTATGAATGGGTTGTTAAATATTGAATTTGTATTAATTTGTGATTGTGATTATCCATATATACTATAAAGGTGGAAAGTTAGAAAAGGTAAGCAGACTTAATAAATATAACAATCATATTGGAAGCTTCATTAAATAAAGTATACATTGCACTTATCCCTTGGACAAAAGAAATCAAGAAACATGTCACATCCTTTGATGTTACAACGTACAATGACATTTATTAATGCATTTCATCTTATAATTATTTGTTTTTTTTTTCTAATAATAACCATAGTTTATATTATTTCATGGCACCTGTGAGTTTTCTTAAAGAGCATATTTAGTTCATCATTACTTTTGAATTTTCTGAAAGTTAATCACTTATCTCCTAAATATTATAGACGGCTGTTAAATGAAAAAGAACACGTGACTAAATTATGGGGATCCAAATAACAAGATATTATGCATAAATTAACAAAATAGATGCAGAACGATAGTAAATCAGATAATAATAAATTAGACTTATATGATTTTGCTAATTGACTTAAATTCAAGAAAACTAATATAAAACTGTTAAGAGAGTAATCTTTCCATGAACATGATTTTTTAAATGTAATTGCGAATGCTATTGTGTTGTTGTGTTCTAAAACTTTTCTCAAAAAATAAAAATAAAAATTGATCAAATATTGAAGAAATCTTTTCCACAAAAATAAGTAATTCTAATTAATTATTATAATTGTAGAAATCACGGCAAATTCTTACAACTCTTTCCTTGCCTAAATTTTCTTATACAATAAATTTGATATATTTCTACATAATTTTTATTATTACTGCTTATCATGGTTAAATAAAAGAGAGATATTTTAAGTGAAAAGCTTTTTACTCAGAGGAGTTAAAAACTATCACCTACCTCTTTAAGACTTATTTCAACAACTTATCAAAACTCGAATCAAACTTCAAATAGATTTATAACTGTCCATGAAACCCCTTAAGAACTATTTCCAGCGCGTAGTTCTACCTCTACCCTCTTATTCATCGATGCCATAGTCATTGACAATAGCACCTAATGAATCTGTTAATGCAATTAAGATCCTATTTTGGAATAACTCCAAGAAACTAACTATTACAACTAATGAACTAAAGGATAAAAAATAATCACAAGTTAAGGGATACGTCTTTGGGGTATTGTCCAACCTTCAATGTATATGTTGTATTGTTGTTATAGGAGCAAGTACACGCCTTCAAATTTAAGTTAAAATTGATTCAAAGTCTGACTATATCTTCTGTCCTTATTTGAAGTTAGTTTCATGTGCATGTTTTATGGTAACTTTCTTTGTATAGATTTTAAGTTCCCTGTTGAATTGAATTATCTAGTATTGTCATTCTTTAATAAATCTTGGTGTACACGTGAACAACTTTATTCTTCTTTTATCTTGGTGCACGGAAAAGTTCTTACCTCTTTTTTATTATCTTGGTGATGATGAGTTGACGCGGTCTATTCATGAGGAGGTTGTATAGTGTATGTTATTTGTAGACGACGTAGTAATGATTGATATTAGTGTTAGATTGGAGGTTTGGAGATAGATTTTTGAGTCCAAACGCTTAAGGTTGAGCAGGATCAAAATAAAATATTTGAAGTGCGAATTTAGTGTTGAGTTGCATGAAGCGATTGCAAGTAAGACTTACCACATAGACATATCAAGAGAGAAAGTTTTAAGTATCTTAGTCCGTAATCTAGGGTAATGGGAACATCGATAAAAATGTCACACATCGCATTAAGGCAACATGGATTAAATGAGGGTTTTTCCTGGAGTCTTGTGTGATAAAAAGATTCCACAAACTTAAAATTAAAGTAAGTTCTACCGAGTGTTGGTTAAACGTTCTTGTTATATGAGATGAGTATTGACCAGTCAAAAACTCATATTGTTTAGAAGTGTCACGATCCAAAGTACACCCTAGAGGTGACATGACGTCGTATAAGACCTCGAGAGGCCCTACACAAGCCACTTATCACACATCGTAAGAGATAATAGAATTAAAGAATTCAAAAGAGATAGTCTTATAACATAACGAGTTTGATAAACCCAGAAGTCTAACATAAGTCTCAATCGACATCTAATACATCATAAGGAAAGTGATTAGGATGTAACTCATACATCACATACAAAGTCCGAAACGAAAATGACATAAAACAATAAAGGTATCTGGTACTCGAAACATGAGGACGTACTCGCCACTCTTCGAAGCCAATGAAACTAACTAGCCACGAGTATGGGAGGTAGGAGCGTCAGACTCTACATTAGTGAAACAGTGTAAGCACAAATATACATTAGTACATGGAATTTACTAAGTATGGGGCAGTATGCATAAACATAGACGTGATATCATGAATGGCTTAAACATGCGGGCACGGTCATTCTTTGACATTTAAAGACCTTAAAGACATGTGAATCATGAAATATGGTAAAATACGTTAGATAAAGGACATAAGAAAACTTTGAAGAAACATAATCATTTTGTGAGATATTAGATTTAATCAACAATAAGACCATAAGAGCTATATTATGAAATCTGGTCACTACAAAAAAAAGCCCACATAGCAGGGGTTTATTTTACACATTTCGGGGGTTAGGAACCCCTACAATCTGTTGTAGCAGAGGTTTCAATAACTCCCGCTATTAGGTCTGCCACAATTAATCTTTGGAGGATTTTTCACTAACCCCTGTAACAAGAAGCAGGGGTTATCTTGCAGCAGTTTGAACCCCCACAGATTCATGGAAAAGGAATCAATTATACACACACCAGTGACTGAAACCATTCAATTGAAACTAGATTTAGGCAAACTAAATTCCTTTGAACAAAAACTATGAGAAACAACACATATAGTGGATGGCCAGGAGACACCTATATAACTAATTTCGATTTACGTATATGAAACCACTTTGCCTAGAACTTAGGAAAGGCCAAAGCAACATTCATCTTGCTGGAACATATTAAGCACATGGAAATTACACAAATCAGAATTACTTTGATGAAGTAGATACTCAGAATTCCAGCCCCAAATGCTTTATAAAAAATAATATGTTTATTTGGATTTAAGGGTGTGAAAAATATTTTTCGATTTTCTTATGTTTGATTTATCAAAATTTTGAGAACATATTCTCTAGAAAAATAAATTCCTTAACAATAAGGAAAATAACTTCTTCACTGAAAGTAGGAAAACATGTTTCACAAATTGCTTCGACATTGATTGTGTAATTCCAACCCTCCAACATCCTTCATCGTGATACACTGATTACCCCTACCCCTGCCCCCATCTCCAATAGTATTTGCCTAGATTATATATACTTCCTATTTTAAAATAATATTTTTTGGTTACATATCAAACTCACAAATTTTCTAGATAACACCATCATTCAAGAAAACATTTTCCTCAATAAGGTAAAGGTGAAAATGTTTGGGTTAACATATATATACAAGCAGGAACAACTGAAAAGAAGAAGTTAAATCACAATAACTTCATCTTAATATCAAATACCTATTCAGTCGTCTAGCAAACTGAGATTAATTACACATAAAAAATGTGTAATAAGATGCATGTTTTAGGATTCAACTCTATATTGTTGTCTAAACAAGTAGAGCAAGCACCATATTTCTCCAACATGACCACCTTAAAATGTAGAAACTAATATCATATCTCTCAAATCTACCAGATTCACTATCAACAATCAATTAAGAAGTTAATTTTCTGATAAAAAAATGAGTTACTCTCAAGTCATCCTCCATGTAAACCTTATTTAATCTGTTTATCCACATTGAAACTCTAAAAAATTGAGATTTAGGGAAAATTCAAAAAGTACAATAGCAAGAAACCTTAGTGGAAGCTTCTCCATGGTGTCGGACATACAACTGCGCAGAGTCATCTTTTGCTCCAAAATTGACAATTACACGAAACTGTTCTAGAAAAAATTCAAAGTTGAAAAACAAAACTCAGTTGATTTACATAATGATAATGTATGAAATTGATGAAAGATAACTCACAAATCTAGTGCCTCACCCTCGAAGCTTTCAGTGTCTAAATTAGGGCGCAATCATTAAATTGAAAAAACTGTCGAAAAAAGAGATCTATCAAGCATACTGAACCTCCATTAATGGAGGTGAGATGAATTCTGTTAACTGTAAAGAGATGATATGAAGAAGATGTTCATCTTGTATTCCAAACATACTTAGAACAAACTTTGAACACTTTGTAAGACAACAAAGTTTAAAACATTTTCACAACTAGAAAATTAAAACTAGTTGCGAAACTAGAATCAGAAACAGATTTTAAAAAAAAATATACAAAATATTTTTCTTAAATAAGAATTGTTGTTAATATGTGTCTAAAGAATCTTACTGATTCCAACAAACTTTGCAGAAACACGAAGTTACCAAGTTTAATCAACCAGTGAAGAACAAAAGAATAGAAGAACTGAAATTAATTCACAAATCTAAAGTTTGTAAAACACGTACCAGAATCTAGAAAATTTTTTAATAGGAAAAAGATCAAGTCCACTGAATTCACAGTGTCCCCTTAAGGAAATTATTCCCCACTAGTATCCGAGGTTTGANAATCTAGCTCTTGGGATCTCCAGTCTGCTAGATAGAGTTACCGTCATGATGACTTGTCCTAAGCCGTAAATTCATTCCCTTAGATGATTTTTTAAATTTCTCTCTAGTTAGGCCTTTTTGTAAGTGGATCCGACACATTATCCTTTGACTTTACATAGTCAATTCTGATAATTCCACTAGAGAGTAGTTGTCTAACAGTATTATGTCTATGTCGTATATGACGAGACTTTCCGTTATACGTCATGCTCCATGCTCTACCTATTGCATCTTGACTGTGACAGTGTATGCATACTAATGCCAATGGTTTGGGCCAAAATAGAATTTCTATCAAGAAATTCCGGAGTCTTTTAACTTATTCACCGACCTTATCTAGAGCACCTAGCTCAAAGATCATTGTAGAGCTAGAGATACATGTCTCTTTTGAAATATTTCTAAGAGACTGCTCCTCTACCAATAGTAAATACATATCCACTCGTGAATTTTACTTCATTCTTCCGATGATTCAATTTGCATCACTATATCTTTCAATATTGTTGGATATTGTTATAATGTAAGACATAGTTTTAAGTATTATTTTAAATACTCCAAAACTCTATTTATTGTCATCTAATGAATTTATTTGGGATCACTTGTGAACGTACTCAGTTTAAAATAGCAAATGCTATATCTGATCGCACACCCAAAAATCTAGCACAATCCAATTGTGAGTCACTTTTGTTTTCACTCTTTCGAAATGCAAAGCTCACATTTATTGGACACTTGACACTATTTACATTCAAATATTTGAACTAGTTAAGTACCTTTTCAATGCAATGAGACCGTGAAAATGCTAAACATTGTGGAGTTCTACGAATTCTTATATCTAAGATCGCATTAGCAACTCCAATAATTTTCATTCCACTTGCTTTATAGCATACGTTTAGTAGCATTTATGTCATTAATGTCTCTATTGATGATCAACATATCACCAATATACAAAAAAACAATGACCTTATGATTTTAATGTGAACACATTTATCACTTCCATCATTCTTCAATCCATTTGCCGACATGGTTTGATTGAATTATGTCATTGTTTTGGTGCTTCCATAATGTGACTTAACAAGTTCACATACTTTCTTTTATTTTCCAGGTACCACAAAACCCTCGGATTGTTCCATGTAAATTTCTTCCTCCAATTCTACATTTAAGAAAGTTCTTTTCACATTCATTTGATGAATTCGGAGGTCATATACCACAGTAATAATTTTTGCACCCGAATGGATGTAATTCTAATTACTAACGAGTATATATATCGACAAGATCAAAATCTTATTTTTTTTTCTAAAGCCTTTGACACAAAGTCTTGCTTTATATTTTTCAACAATTCCATCAACTGTTATTTTTCCTTCTAAAGATTCATTTTGAACCCAAAGGTTTATTTTCTTGAAGAAGATCAATTAACTTTCAATATTGTTTATTGACACCATCTTTTCAAAGGATGAGTCTACATAAGACACAGAAAATGTTACAAAATCATATTCGAAGGAAGTAAATGTCCTTGAATATTTTACTAAGCCTCTGAATCCCTTTATTAAGTACATTATCCTTTTCATTTCCTAGGCCTTTTAGACCCTTCTCTAGACTACTCAAGTCTAATTTTACAGTCCACAGTCATAGGTCCTATTTTAATTCTTTTAGGAATAGGATCTTGGACTTTGACTAGATACCCCCACACTTTGAAATATTTCAAGTTGGATTTCCTTTCTTTCCATTTTTCATATGGAAAAGATTGTATTCTGATCAAACAAAATCGCTCTCTTTTTGAAAGGACAAAACTTTTTGTTGATCCCTTTTGCAGTAATAGTTCCTCCACACAAGTTTTGTGTAACCCGAACTTATAAATAATGCATCCATCATTTCTTTCAACGTTCGGTTTTTTCATTAGATTGAGGTGAATATGGCAGTAGTTTGATATTTCACTTTCCAAACATATTTCTGCACAATGAGATTTATACTCTCCATTCTTATCACTTCTTATATATTTACTTCATATCATAAATGTCGGTGTAAATCAATTCTAAGGGATTAGAATTCCTTTCAACGGATTTATAAGAATGCTCAACATACTTAGATTCCACAAAAACTTGACATTTTTATTTATTGCACTCGAAGTTAGGCAACACTTCTAAGTTGATCAGTTTTTCTTACAAGGTTTTGTAATTGACATGCCCCAAGTGTTCATGTCACAAACATTAACTCAAGCAAGTAAGAACAAATAAAAACATTGAGTTTGAAAAGCTCTTCGCGAGGTAGTTTTTTCCTCACTAATATTTTGTTCCTATTTCTTACAATTTGTGTGATACAAACATTGTTTAGATCGTCAAATATCCTTTTCAGAAGGACATTTCCATAACTTTCAATATGATTGTTATAGAACTACCTATGAACAAAGTTTCATCGGGTTCAATAAGGACAATATAGTCCAACTGTTATTTTTACAAAAACATAACAAATGACTATTCACCAATATTCAAAAGTACAACATTGACTTATTGTGTGAAGTTTTTATATTCTTCAAACCAATTGCATAGTCCAATTTATCCAGAGTATAAAATCACAAAAGTTTTTAGTCTACAAAAATCAGACACATTAACATTCTCATGGAGTACAAAACTACAAAAGTTTTTTTCCTCCAAACAGAATAACACATATTCTTTATCACATAGAAATGTTTTTCTTATCAAATAGTCTTCCAACATTAACATTTTGACATACTATTTTATCAAACAAAAAATATGCATCTCTCAATTTTGCAAACTAAAGAATTTTAAAAGCAACAATATTTGCGAAGTAAAATTCATTCCACAACATATTGTTTGCAGATCTTTTTCCAAAAATACACATAATAAAAAAAATAAAAATCAAAGATGATAACTCTTAGAAACTATTTTCCTCCTTAGATAATTTAATAAGAAGGTTACATGGTAATCTTTAAGCAGAATACCATAAAAAATTTTTGTTACATTCTCACTTCGACCTTGCTAAACAAAGAAACGAATTATGGAGAAGTAATGCATTTATCTTCTACTCCATGATCAGATTCTCTCAATAAGTAGAATACAAAAAATACTAACAGTATATTAATTTCCTTAAGATTGTTGTTCATCTTGTATTCCAAACATACTTAGAACAAACTTTGAACACTTTGTAAGACAACAAAGTTTAAGAACATTTTCACAACTAGAAAATTAAAACTAGTAGCGAAACTAGAATCAGAAATAGATTTTAAAAAAATATATACAAAATATTTTTCTTAAATAAGAATTGTTGTTAATATGTGTCTAAAGAATCTTACTGATTCCGACAAACTTTGCAGAAACACGAAGTTACCAAGTTTAATGAACCAGTGAAGAACAAAAGAATAGAAGAACTGAAATTAATTCACAGATCTAAAGTTTGTAAAACACGTACCAGAATCTGAAAAAATTTTAATAGGAAAAAGATCAAGTCCACTGAATTCACAGTGTCCCCTTAAGGAAATTATTCCCCTCTAGTATCCGAGGTTTGATTTGGAATATGACCTCCCAGGGTAAAATGATCTCAATCACCAGAGTATAGATACCAAAAACTCCGGTGTCAGCGAACCACTCAACGGCAGTAAAGTACACTTAGAATACTAGATTTAGTAGTTGAAGAAGAAGTCCATGAATTCTATTTAAAATGAGAGGAAATCCCTCAATTTATAGAAAACAAAGGATAGTGCGAAAAGGTTCTTATTGTGCCTTACCAGAAAGGTCACAAACCTTTGGAAAAGTCACAATCTTTCAGAATGGTCGTCACCTTTCATAAAAGTCACAACTTTCCATAAAAGTCACAACTTTTCATAAAAGTCGCAACTTTTCATAAAAGTCACAACTTTTCATAAAAGTGGCAACATTTCATAAAAGTCACAACTCCTCATAAAAGTCGCAACTCTTCATTTTCCATTCACACCTTTTTAAAATCCAACAGAAGATTGATTTGGGGAAAAGAAAGTATCTTATTCCAAGTACTATCATCCATATATATACACGTAAAAGAGATCAAGTAAAATATCTAATTTGTAGAATTTAATCCTAACCGACTCAACTAACTCTGTATGGAACAATTAATTTACTGTATCTACCAATCTGATCCTCTAACTAACTCAAATAGTGCATCATCTCAACATCCCCTCTCAAGTTGGAGGTGAGGATGTCACAGCCAGATTGATTAAGAGATGCGTGTGTTTAATTCATGTGAGAGCCTTGGTTAGAATGTCGGCCAACTCATTGACAATAGAAATGTGGTGCAAAGATATGAATCCATCTTGTAGCTTATCACGAACAAAGTGATAATCTACCTCAATATGTTTAGTTCGTTCATGAAATACTGGGTTTCGAGCAATATGGACAGCAACTTGACTATCACAAAACACTTGTATAGGATAAGAACATGGAATGGTTAGTTCAATCAGCAATCTTCTAAGCCAAACCAATTCTCCAACAACATTCCTGATGAACCTATATTCTGCTTCGGCAGATGATAATGACACAGTTTCTTGCTTCTTAGACTTCCAGCTAATAGGACAATCTCCTAGTAGAACAAGGTATCCACTGACTGATTTACTAGAATCTGGACATGAAGCCCAATCAGAGTCACAATGGGCTTTGAGGTCATAGGTTGGAGCATTTGACAAAAATAAGCCCAAAGTAGGATCACTATTCAAGTATCTGAGGACATGTATGGCAGCCTTGAAGTGGGGTTCTCTAGGAGACTGCATAAATTGGCTTAAGTGTTGCACACTATAGGCAATGTCCAAACGTGTGTTGTTCAGAAAGTTTAGTTTTCCAACTAACTTCCTATAGTGAGTGATATCATGTAATAATGCCCCTTCTGAAGCATACAATTTTATAGAACTATCAAGGGGAGAAGAAACATGAGAGTATTCAAGACAATCAAATTCCTTGAGTAGATCTACTGTAAACTTTCTCTGAGAAATAAGAAGGCTATTAGTCTGGTATAGAACTTCCGGTCCCAGAAAATAGTCCAATTTGCCCAAATCTTTGATCTTAAATTGAAAGTGCAGAAAAGACTTAAGGTCTTGAATTTCATGAAGATCATCTCCTGTAAGAATAATTTCATCTACATACACAACAACAAACACAATAGAGGATGATGTGACTTTGTAGAATAGGGAATAATTACTTGATGAGTGAACAAAACCTTTTGTGTAGAGAGCTTCAGTGAGTTTCTCATACCATTGCCTGCTAGCCTGTTTCAAACCATATAAAGATTTCTTCAACTTACAAACCAAATTAGGACTATCAACATGCAACCCTTGTGAAACTTCCATGTAAACCTCTTCATGTAGGTCACCATGTAAGAATGCATTGTTAACATCTAATTGAACAAGCCCAAACCCTTTTTGACAGAAACACTGAGTAATGCCCTGACTGTAGCCATTTTGACCATAGGTGAAAAAGTTTATGTGTAATCAATCCCTGCCTGTTGGGTATAACCTTTCGCCACAAGCCTTGCTTTGAACCTTTCAAAACTGCCATCAGCTTTGTGTTTGATTTTGTACACCCATTTACAGCCTATGGTCTTCTTGCCTGCAGGTAAAAAAACTAAATTCCAAGTGTGATTAGCATGTAGAGCATCAAATTCTTGGGTCATGGCTGCTTGCCAAGCAAGGTTTATAGCAGCCTCCTCATAAGAGTTGGGCTCACTGTCATGTGAAAAACTTCTCAAAGACTGTTGATTGGCACAACTAAGGGCAGTGAATGTAATGTGGTTTTTATTGGCAAAAAGAGCATTCAAAATACTGGTGGGTCTGTTTGAAACATGGTCTGTCAAGGTAGGCATTTTGCAAACATAGTCTTGGAGATCTGAAGGCTTGGTATGGGTTCTAGTAGATCTTCTAAGTGCAGGTGTGAGGTTAGGAGGAACAGGTTAGGTGAGGTGTGTGGTGGTTGAAGTAGGTGAAGTAGATGATGATGTTGAACTGACAGGAGATGATAGTGTTGAACTGGCAGGAGAATTATCACTTTGTCTAGTTGGTGTAAAAGTTTCAGTACCAGATAATGGTTAATGCATGTCTTACTTGTGATTAGGGACACATATAGGAGTAGTATCCCAATGAGATGGTAAGACAGAATGTGGCATACAAGAGGAAGGATAAGGAGTGACAACAAATGGAAAAATATGCTCATAGAATTATACATCCCTAGATACATGTATCTTTTTAGTGGCTAGGTTGAGAACCTTGTAACCTTTTGTGTGAAAAGAGTACCCTACAAACACATGAGGTGTAGCTCTATCTTCAAATTTATCTCTGTGAGATTTGAGAACTGTGGGATAACATAAACTGCCAAAGGTTCATAGGTGGGAATATGTGGGTTTTTTTCATATAGTATCTCATAAGGGCATTTATTTTTTAGAATGACAGAGGGTAGACTGTTTATTAGATAAGTGGCTGTGAGAATACACTCTCTCCAGTATGTAAAAGGTAATTTGGATTGAAACATGAGGGATCTAGCCACTTCAAGGAGATATTTATGTTTTCTTTCCACCACACCATTTTGTTGTGGTGTGTACGGACAATATTTTTGGTGAATAATGCCTTTAGACTGATAGAAAATAGAGGCTTCATTGCAAGTAAATTCCAGTCCATTGTCTGATCTTATGGACTTTATGGTCACATGGAATTGAGTTTCTATTAATTGGACAAAAGATTTGATGATTTGTAAGGTATTGCTTTTGCAGCTTAACAAATATACCCAAGTTGACCTGTTGTGGTCGTCAACCATGGTTAAAAAATACTTGTAATGGTCATATGTTTCCACATGATAGGGTCCCCATAGGTCTAGATGTAAAATATCAAAAGGTTTATTGGAGACTGTGTTGCTGGTAGGAAAAGGTACTCTGGTTTGCTTGGCCATAGGACAAATTGTGCAGATAAAAGGTTGTTTGGGAGCAAAACTCACAGGGATGCTAGATATACTTCTCATTTTCACAAAAGGTACATGGCCCAACCTATTATGCCACAAGTAATCAATACAAGTATCTAAAAAAGATGAACAAATTGAAGACACATTTGATGAACCAACAACTTTATTGGGAATGGGGTTGTTGGTTGTGCAGCATGTATCTTTATTGTTGCCAGTAATCAGATCAGCAGACTTTCCACAATCAGACATACAATAAGAATGTTTACAATCAGATGCAGAAGAATGAATTCTACAAGTAGACACAAAACAAGAATTACAGACATTACGAGAATTTGAAGGATTCATTGCTCTACCAATCTCTAGAGGCCTCTTCATTGAAAGGGCCTGCAACATACACGAATAAGCAGAAAAATTAACAATGGATTTGAGTTGAGTTGTTAAGGAATGAATAAAGATGAGGTTATATTTGAAACTAGGGACGAATAATACTTTTTTTAGAGTCAAAATTGGGCTCAAGACAGCATCACCAATCTCAGTTACTTTCACTTTATAACCATTTGACAATGTGACTAAAAAAGGATAAGGTAAAGGTCTAGTGTTGGTGAGGAGTTTTCTATTGTAAGACATGTGATTTGAAGCTCCAGAATCTAAAAGCCAATACTTAGCAGAAGAATCGAAGCAGTTGCATGACAGATTACTCATTATCTCTTTATAAGTAGAGCAAGCCAATATACCTGCAAAGTTTGTAGCCCCACCAAGATTGTTTGTGAACTCAGCATCATTTCCTAGTCAAAATTTTTTGAGCAGCTGTAAAAGTTGGATATGTTGTTCCTTTGTCAGGTTTTGGCCTTGATGCTGCTGGTAATTATGATCAGTCTCAGATCCGAATCCTTGGACATTTGTTGTTAAACCTACATTTCTCCCTTTTGTGAACTTAAAATCTGTTGGAAACCCATGCAACCTGTAACATTTCTCTCTAATGTTGTCTTGATTTTTCGCAATAGTCACAAAACAGATGAGAGAGTCTGTTTGTGTGTGGCTTATGTGATGAGTGATTAGCTCTACCACCATTACTGCTACTCGTACTAGCATTTGTTTGTTGAGCGTAGTTAGTCCTGAAATTATTTTTTCCATTATTGTATACCGCCGCATTTAGAGTGGATTCCACGAGAGAGTGATTTGGAGGTCGGACTTCTCTTTGCTTTTCTTCTTGAATAAGAATTGAGAAACCTTGTGCTATAGATGGCAAATGGTTCATCATTAAGATATTCCCCCTTACCACAGTGTAGATCTCGTTAAGCCCCATCAGAAATTGAATCAACTATTTGTCTTGTTCAGTTTTGTGCACATTTATCTTCACTCCACATATGTAGGCACAACTGCATGAATCACTCACATCCAATGCATTTAGCTCTTTAGACAACTGCCTCAATTTTGTATAGTATCCGGTAATGTCAAGTGTTCCCTAAGTTAGATCAGTGATCTCTCTTTGGAGTTGATAGCGCGCTTGCACCATTCGGTTGATCATATCTATCCTCCATTTCTTGCCATAGTTCTTGGGCAGTATTCACGTATTGAAGGCTATCTACGATGTCCTTTGAGAGTGAATTCAAAATCCACAAGGTGACCATGTCATCATATCTCTCGCATTGCCCGTAAGTTGGATCTGTTGCAGCAGGCTTGTCGCATTTTCCATTGAGTGAACCCCATTTTATTTTTCACAGCGATACCTCGCAGAATTCCTCTCCTCCAAGATCTGTATCCGGTACCATCGAAAACAATCGGCACAAGTGTACATCCAGCACTTTCAGCTGGATGCAAGTAGAGTGGATGATCAATTGAGTTTCAGTGGAAACCATGATCAATGAATGAAGAAGAAGAAAATGATAGAGTAGATTCGGAACGGAAACTGCTGATTTATGAGAGAAAAACAACACAATGTGCTCTGATACCATGTCAAAAAAGAGATCTATCAAGCTTACTGAACCTCCATTAATGGAGGAGAGATGAATTCTGTTAACTGTAAGGAGATGAAATGAAGAAGATTGATTAGGGGAAAAAAGTATCTTATTCCAAGTACTATCATCCATATATATACATGTATAATAGATCAAGTAAAATATCTAATCTATAGAATTTAATCCTAACCGACTCAACTAACTCTGTATGGAACAATTAATTTATTGTATCTACCAATCTGATCCTCTAACTAACTCAAATAGTGCATCATCTCAACAAAAACGAAGAAGTGATAGAGGAAAAGAGAAGTATGGAGGCAGAGCATTGGAGAATTGATTGAGGATGAAGATGTATGTACAAATCCTAGAACCAAAAATTAAAAAATTTAGGAGTATTTAGCAGAAATTGAAGATGATAACAAGTTAGAGCAACTACGATATGCTGTCTTTAATTAAAAACCTTCGAGAAGATTCTCTTGACTTGGATGCCAAGCATAGAACAAACAATACTGAAGGTACTTTCATTATCACATTATGCCATAAACCATGGCCTCCATGAACAAACAACTATCTGCCATCTCTTACTGCTCCAACCACTGCTAATATGGAAGAACACGGTGGTATCTAAGCCATAATGAATTCTACAGATCTCATTTTTCAGTTTATCTTCGACCCTAATGGCGAGAAAATAGGAAAAGAGATGAGCAAGGCATATAAAAATTAGCGCCTAGATATTATAAAATTTCAACTTTGCTGGGGTTATTAACTCCCGAAATTGTACCGAAAATTGTAGGGGTTAATCAAACCTCCATAATTTGATACAACTTCTGGGGGTTGAGTTAACCTCCATGATAAAACCTCCCTAATTTATATATTTTTTTGTAGTGGGTATATATATCCCTCATACCGAAAGAAGGTGAATCTACTTATCAAGGTAGAATCCGTACAAATCTATCATTTGCTAAAGTGGATTCACTAGTTAGGACATTTTTAGAAAATTCTACGGGGGCACGCAATTTGAGACTAAAGATTATTAGTAAAGACTATCCTATTTGATCCTCCACCTCAAAGCTCTCTCGATGCTTCGAAATGAAGCACGGAAAAGAAAAAGGACCAGGTGACCCCTGGCAATGACTAAAGTGAAGCACACAATATATTGAACGTTTTGGCTCATTCTAATTACTCTCCAACTGTTGAGTAGCTCCTGAGAGACTCTCCAACTGTTGAGTAGCTCCTGAGAGGTATGAAAATTACATTTTCAACTAAAATAATCATGTAAGCTTACTAGGCAAAGTTGTGTGACTTTTGGAAGAAGAAACAAAGTTGAATGAATGTAATGACTGTTAATCATAAGTTGTGTGACCACTTAGCTTCCAGTAAGTCTAAGTTTAAATTCATGTAATCTTGTTATTAAGAGGTTGCATAAATTCAACTCTTTGAACATCTCATGTTTTTTCTTCTAATTTTCTCTATTGCTTTTTTGTGTATTTCTTTTCATAGAAATTCAAGATCTGCAAAAGATTGATAAAAAAATGAAGCGTTTGAGAACGGCTGATGAAGAAAAAAGAAGAAGTTAGCTTCTTTTTTTATTGTTTCTACTAAGAAATCATTAATTTTTTTATGTATGTGTAACGATTCATTTAGAATCGTTTGTTTGGTGGGATAAGAAATAACATTTTATAATTAATATAATGTTAGTTCAACATTTGACTATAGTGTTTGTTAATTCGAGGATAAATTTTAGACAGAATAGTCTGGTGGACCCTCGTACTTGTACCGGATTGTATTATGGATACTCATACTTAGCATTTTGTCATCTGGACCCCTGAATCTATCCAAAACCAAAATTTTAAACACTTTTTTTATGTGGCATCGCTCGTGTTGCATAAACCACGTACATGTTGGCCAAAAATAAAAAATATGAGTCCACGTATGAAATCCACGTGGTAAATCGGCCAACTAAGAATAGTCCAAACCTCATCGAAATTTTGAAAACTTTTGTGGATTTTCCTCTTCTCCTTTTCTCTCTTCTCCTCTTCTCCTCTATACGATTTCTCCACTAAGAATCGTTTGTGATTTGCCATAGATTTTCTCAGTTGAAGCTCAGTTCCACTCCGACTATTATTGTAAGTTCTTGCACTTGTGTTAATTTTTGATTTTTTTCACTTTCTTGTGCGTATTTGTTTGATTAGAGGATCGATTGTCATTCAAATTTCTGAATTTTTTTGGGGATTTTACTTTGGTTTGGGTGTAATGTTAGTGCTATACACTTTCTTAGTTGATTAATGACTTCGACTGACTTCAATAACATGTTCCGTGAATTCGAGTAGATTCTAGGGTTTTTCCATAAAATTCCAATTTCGACTAAAATTAATATTCTATTTTTGGTCAATTGTCTTGGATATTGATAGTGTTAGTGGTCCATTGAACAAAAATTACAGCTATGGTAAGTTCCCGTCTAATTATTACTGGTATTTTCTTAAAAAATTTAGGGTTATTTTTTTTACACCGTCGTATGTTTACCCCTTTAACTGTAGTTGTTTTTCATGTTAAGTTTATGCTTGTTTTTTCCCTTTAAAAGTAGTTGTTTTTGTCCTGGTAATTTTATGCCTTCAAATTTTAACTGTAGTTATTTTTCATTTGACTTTACAGGCATCCGAAGATATGACTTTAACTATAGTGACACTTCAATTTCATTATGAGGGCTGTTTTGTATGCATCCTACTTTAAGGTATGACAATGGAATAACTAGTGTTGAAAAGATTAATATAGATGTAGATGAGTTGCTTATTATGTTGTTTCATAAAATAGCATTGGAATTGAGTGTTGAAAATGTTGAGAAATTTGGATGTAGAGTCAACAAGAAGGGTATTTTTTACATGTTGAATGCTGATCATGATGTTCTAAAATTTCTTAATGGTTTGAAGGCTGCTGATTTTGTTGATGTATATGTTGTACATCCCATTAGTGTACCTTTAGTTGTTGAGGAGATACTTGAATTGCCTAGCACTAATGCTGATGTGTCCTCATCTCCACAAAAAGATAGTGCTGATGTCTCCTCCTCCCCACCATAAAAATAAGGTTGATTTGTCATCCTCCCCACAAATAGATAGGGCTGATGTGTCCTCATCTCAACCATTTGCTGAAAAAGAAAATAGGAATTTAAACAAAAATCAGTCCCCTTTAATTGAAGAGCAACCACCTTTAGTTGAAGAACAAGATCCTGCTCCTAGAGTTGAAGAACATTCTGACTCTGATTCACTCTATGATGTTGATGAAAATATTGATGATTTGAGTGATTTCGATGAGGAGTTTCTCAAGCTAGGCAGTCTAACATTCAAGAACAAGTTAAAGAGAAGGCTGATAGAGTAAATCTAGATGAGATACCATCTGGTTCTGTAGGTATAGATGCTGTTTTGAAGACATTTATAAGGAGAGAAGGGTTAGATTTGAAGGAAATTTGGGTGGTGATGACCCTTATTTTGATAGCTCGGATCTTAGTAGTGACATTAGTGAAGATGAAGGGGAACCTGTTGGGGATGATGAAGTGGTAGATCCAGCACCTAGGAAGGAAAGTAAAAAGGTCTACTTTGATCCAACTGCTAAAAAGGTTTGTATTCAACTATATATGGTATTTTTGAATAACATTGAGTTCAAGGAGGCACTGCAAACTTACTCTATTCAGAAGGGTGTTAATATTAAGTTGAAACCTAATGAGAAGGAAAGGGTATGGGCACATTGTAAGAAGAAAAGTTGTCCTAGGGATATTCTTTGAAGCATTGATGGTAACACTGGAAACTTCAGTGTTAAAACATATTTTCCAGTTCACAAGGGTTTTAAAAGAACAAGAAACAAACTGTGTAACCCCATTTGAATTAGTAAACATTACAAAGAGAGGATTATGAGTGAGTCTACCATCAAACTACATCAGATTCAATCTTTGATACATAAGGAGTAAGGTTTGTATGTTAGTAAAATAAGTTGTAGAAAGGCAAAACTGAGAGTTATGAATGAACATATGGGAGATTTTAGAGAGGAGTTTTCTAGGTTGTATGATTATGTTAAGCAATTAAAGACCACAAATTCTAAAACTAATGTATCTATTAGGACATCCAAGAACACAATTCCAGGAAAAGAGGTGTTTATGAGCATTTATATTTGTCTTGGTTCCTTCAAAAGTGGATGGAAAGAGGGGTATAGAAGGATTATTGGTTTAGATGGTGCATTTCTTAAAGGTGTATGAAAAGGTGAACTGTTAACTTGCATTTCCAAAGATGGAAATAATCAGATGTACCCTATAGCATGGGCAGTAGTTGATAAAGAATCCAAGAAGACATGGTCTTGGTTTCTCAAGTGCATCAGACATGATTTGGAGTTTAAAGAAGGTGAAAGACTAACAGTGATGTCTGATATGCAAAAGGTATTAGTATATTATTTGTTAAATTTATTCTTTCATTTTTTGAGTATTTGATATTTAACATTGTTGTAGTCAAATGTTCTTTTTTGACAGGGTCTTCATCTTGTACTTATTAATGTATTGTCAAATGCTGAAATCAGATGGTATGCTAGGCATATATGGGCAAACTGGAAAAAAGACTGGAGGGGTGAAAAAAGGAGAAGAAAATTCTGATAGATTGTTAGGGCACCATTTGAGGTAATTTTATAGTCCAAACTTGATGATTTAAGCGAGTTAGGAGAAGGCATTATAGAAGCACTATTAAAGTATAACAAGGAAGCATGGTGTAGGGAATATTTTAAAGAACATAGCAAGTGTGATGTGGTTGAGAACAACATGTGTGAGACTTTCAACAGTTGGATTGTAGGTGCTAGGTTCAAATCAATAATCACTATGCTATAGGAAATAAGAGTCAAAGTTATGGAAAGAATGAATTAAATGAGAGAATTTTCAGAAAAATGTATTACTGATGTATCACCTATGGCTATGGATATTCTTAGAAAAAATGCTGAAATTGCAGATAATTGTGAGGTAAGGTTTAATGGTGATCTTGGCTTTGAGATTCATGATCCACCATATAAACATGTTGTTGACCTAAAAAGAAGGTGTGTAGTTGTAGGTCATGGCAATTAAAGGGAATTCCTTGTGGTCATGCACTTACAACAATTCATTTTAAGGATTGGGTTGTTGAGTCATTTGTCGACCACTGGTATAAGAAGAAAACATACTTGAAAGCATATAACAGATTTATTCAACCTATGACAAACATGAAGATGTGGCCAAAAAGTGGTAGACCAGCCATTGAACCACCTGAAATAACATCCATGCTAGAAAGACTGAAAATTGGAGAAAAGATAGTGATGAGCCAGTTAAGAAGAAGTTTGGAAAGGCTACAAGGAAGGGAAGAAAAATGAAATGTTCTGTGTGTAAGACTTTTGGACATAATAAGACAGGATGTCCAACTCTGGTAAGTTGAGTTTTTATGTCTCTTTGTTATTGAATTTTATACTTTGGTAAGTTGTGCTTTAATGCCTCTATGCTTGTAGAAAAATGTTGGTGCTGGAACAAGTGATGCAAGTGTTGGAACTTCAAATGTTGCCACTAGAACTCCATGTGCAGGTACAAGTGAAGGTCCAAGGGAAGTTTCATGTGCAGGTACAAGTGAAGGTCCAAGGGATGTTCCATGTGCAGGTCCAAGTACAGGTCTAAGGGCAGTTCCAAGGGCAGGTCCAAGTGCAGGTCAAAGGGAAGTTCCATGTGCAGATCCAAGTGTAGGTTCTAGGGCAGTTTCAAGTGAAGGTCCAAGGGAAGTTCCATGTTCAGATCCAAGTGCAGGTCCTAGGGCAGTTTTATGTGAAGGTCCAAGGGAAGTTCTATGTGCAGGTCCAAGGGCAGTTCCAAGTTTCACTCAACAATCAACTTCTAGTGCAACTGGCCAAAAAAGAAAAACTAGCACAACTTTGAGAGGAAGTGCATCTCTTGACTATAAGAAACCAAGACAAAAACAAGCGAAGACAACTGAGAGGGTATTTATTTTATCATTTAAACACATTAAATTGGTTTAATTGATTTTATTTCATCTCTGGGTTAAGACTTTTGTTATTCTCTCAGTCTGAAAATACTGATAGGGTATTACATAGTGCTACATTGACATGTTCAACTCCTACCAATATTGATCTTGGTTACAAACCCAAAGGACTAAGGTGGAAGGGAAGAGCTGCAATTACTCAAAGGCAGCTACGAGAGGAAAGTTACAGAAGCACTCAAGGCACACCAAGCACTCAAGTCACTCAAGGAACACATTAGATTTCACTTTATTTAGCTTAATGACATGATCCCCAACTAACTTTATTTTGATTAATGACTTGATCCCAACTGTTTTGTATATGAATTTGTGTTAAATTGCTATTGGGAAGACTTTGTTTTTCTTGTACGAATGTGTGCTTGAATGAAGTTATTCAGATTTCTGACGTAAATGCAATTAATTTCATTATCAAATAACACATAGTACAAATCAATATATATATTAAATATAACAGCTACAAACCAAATAACAACAATCATAATAACAGTGATATCAATACTAGTTTTTGATCCTTGTCTTCCTTGCCTTCGTTGTCTTCTATGTGTTCCTTGTCTTGCTTGCCTTGAACTCGTTGATGAATTGTTGATGTTGTATTGTTCATTAGCATCAGCCCATCGGAAAAATCCACACCCATTGCCGGATGATTATTTTTGGCAGCCCCAAAACATTCTTCCAAGATTAGTTGGTGTTCTTGATGTCTTTAGTTCAACATATATTCCACAGTAGCAACATCGAACTGTCAGCATGAAGACCAACAAAAATACAATAGAAGCAAACAAAAAAAATGATACGAGTAGATTGAAGGAAAAAATAAAAGACGCCAAAAATAAAAGAGAATTTTTTTTACAAGAGATTGAGACAAAAAGAAAGAAAAAAGCTCAAAAAGGCATTAACAATGGTGTTGAGTGAATTAAAGAAGAAGAAATATCTTTTAAAGGTCAAAATATGACCGTTAGTGCCTTTTTAAGGCGTCTCACGCTCTTCCTTTGACTGAATCACACATTCCATGTGGGTTAATTCCACATAGGATGCCACGTCAAAAAAAAAGTGTTTAAAATGTTGGTTTTGGATAGGTTCAGGGGTCCAGATGACAAAATGCTAAGTATGAGTATCCATAATACAATCCGATACAAGTACAAGGATCCACCAGACTATTCTTCCTAAATTTTATATTAAAATAATGGTGTTAAATATCACATATAGAAGGTGAGATTTAAAATTAGAACTTTATGACTCAAAGTTCACGATTCAAGTATAACTCCTTTGATTAACTAGGGTCCAAAATTTATTATTTGTACTTTGTTTAGGAAATTTATAATACATATGTACAAAGTCCTAGATAATTATTAGCTTTGCAGTAATCATGACCTGATGGATTCAAGATTTTGAATCTACCATAGTTCATTTGAATTTACTCATATGCGTTGATCCTCCTTAATAATAATTAATTTTTAAACAATTTATAATAACTAATTTTTATAAAAATTCAAANTATATATATATATATATATATATATATATATTTAAAATGACTAATTTGTTTTATATAATTTTGTATATAATTAGTATATTTCGTCAATATTCAAAAATCATCTTAAAAAGATTTTATTTTTAGTAAAATATTTTGACAATTAATTTGGTTTATATAATTGTTTATAATTAAAATGATTATTTTATTTCGTCAAGATTAAGAAGATCATTATGTTAATTGATCTTACTTAAGTTTTAGCCAATTTCACTCATTAATTCAATTATTCAATTTGGCTATGTTTGGGACTTCAATTGGCTATAATATAGATTGGTATGGTGAACGCAAATTCAATTCTAGCCTAATTATTTTAAGAAGCCAAATGTTGGGCCAAATCCTAGCAGGCCATAAAATCCATTTTTCATTAATTCAAACTTTCCTCGTATACAAATATTTTCTGGTTAATGTGTGTTCTTTTTTACTTACTAACTCGTTTCTTTCTTCTTTTTGTTGTGAAATCTGCCCAAATTCTCCTTGCATTTTCTCGTTGGAAATGTTTCCCTTTATTGAGTCCAAAAATAGCCAACAAACAGGTTGAAGGCAGTACAGGGGCTGGAAATTGAATATACGTTCCGAAAAGCTAAAAACAAGTTGAGATACAACCCATATACAGTGGTAGACATAAAAATAGGGCAACTTTCACATATAGCAAATAAAAATTCATATTTGTATGCTATAGCAACGTTTGCATAATTGCGCTCCATAACAAACATAGAAACTGTATAATTCGCTATACATATACAGTTGAAGCAAATTATATAAAACGAAGTGTATAAAACAAGAAATAGAAAGACACTTGGGCAGAGAACTGTATAAAAACGAATTGTATTATTATAAGTGTATAGAACGATTATATACAATTTGAACTTGTATAAAATGAGAAAGAGAGAAAGACAAAAGAGACTTGACAAGGAATATACAATTGAATCGAATTGTATAAAACGAGAAAGAGAGAAATTAGATACAATTTGAAAATTGTATAAAACGAGAAAGTGAGAAACACAAAAGAAACAGGGCAGGGGAGTATTTTTATTGTATAATTATAAGTGTATAGGACGAAAATATATGTACTTGCATGTGTATATACAATTTTCTCACGCTTTATACAAACAGAAACTCAATTTATACATTTCGATTCTGTTTGTATGAGTGAGAAAGGCGAGGTTGGCGAGCGAATTTGGGAGAGTGGCGAGCGAGATCTGGAAGATGGGAGAGAGGGGAACAAAAATATATGTATTTAAACAATTTTCTCTGCTTTATACAATTAGAAACAATTTTAATACATTTGTGTTTGTATAAAAAGTGAGGAAGCGAGTGAGAGATTGGAGGAGAGTGGCGAGCGAGATATTTGGGAGAGAGTCGCCAGACAATTTTTTGCAAATGTTTGCTATGGAGCACAATTAAATCAAACCGTAGCTACTCCATTTATTTTAGGTTATTAATTTGCTATTATATACAATTTTCCCTAAAAAAATATACACATATTTTTCAGAGAAGTGGTCCAAAAGCCCAAGGGAATTTCAGCAGATTCTTTGGAAGGATTGGACCAAAGCCCATTGTTTGGGCAATTTGTTTAGTCTTAAGACAGGATTTAGGCCCATCAGATTTGAGAATTTAGGAAAAATGGCCCAAGTTCAATTTTCCCTATTTTCCTCTTTATTTATTTGTTATTGATTAACTAACTTTATCTTTTTATGGTTTAATTTAATTAAGTTTTCCAATATAGTCTTTCTTAATCTTGAAATATCTATTATTTGATTATTTATATGTTTAGCTACATATAGTTTATTTTGTGTAAATAAGAGTTATGCCGTCTTTTACTTAAAAGTAACAATTTAATATTATTTTTCTTTACTTAAACTTAGTTAAATTTTAAAAAGTCATATCGCCGATTAACCGTAAGTTAATGGATATTTCGAGGGCCTAATAGCTTTTCAGAATGTATATTGAACTTAAACTCTTTTTATTTCAATTGATTTTATCTGTTTAAATCTTTTGAAATAGATTATAAGTTTTCTTATTTTTTTTAAAACAATAAGTGGCAACTCTGTTATTTTTGAAAATCGATTTCTCTTCAAGTCATAAGTTTGATCGATTTTTTTGAAACAAGTCATCTTTTTTTACGATTAAAATAATATGTAGGGTTAGGGTTTAATATAACTAGAAGATAGTCAAAAAAAAGTTCACTTCTAGAAATAAAATGATGAGGATTATGTTTAATGATTTCCTTTTTAAGTATCTCTAATTGAACCTAAAGTAAATATTGTTTGTTTTATAATCCAACTTGAGATTTAGGCTTCATTTTTGCCTATAAATGGAAATAATTCTAATTAAAAAAATCAAACATATAATAGGACTTTTATATTTCCCCCTTTATTGGAGTAATTCTATATATTCAATTTTATCATAGTGCATGAAAAGGATGTGATTGGCCTCATTATTTTATTGTTCAATTATGTTTTGGTTTGTATTATTCATTTTAATATAGGTATTACTTCTTTGTAATTGTGATAGGAATTGAAGAGAATAACTTCTTTTTTGGTACAAAAAGATGTACTCCCTTCGTTTCACAGATAATAACCTAGTTTGACTAGACACGGAGTTTAAGAAAATAAATAAGATTTTTGAATCTTGTGGTCTTAAATTAAAGTTATGTCAAATGTACCAAATTGACCTTAATCTTGTGGCCTTAAATATGTCATGTTGAAAGTTGAAAGTAAACTATTACCAAAAAGAGAGGTCATTATATATTTTTTAAAACAGACTAAAAGGAAAAGGAGATAATTATTTTTTAAACGAAGGGAGTAATATATTATATCTTGATATGCATCATTACAAGATCTATAGTGAAAGAACACTGCAGTATTTGGGATGGGAGGTAGAGATTTATTACAATATTTACTAATACTAGTTGACCTAATATATCTAGCAAAAGAGATCCTGCTTTCAACTTCTTCATTGCAAACTACGGAGAAACTACTAATAACAGAAAGGAGTTGTCCATTTGTAACCTAGTCCTTTCCTCAGCTAAAATATCTGCCACTTGATTCCGTTTTTGATAGTTATGCTGCACTAGAGGGTTGCTCAATCGATGTAGTAGATCGCAGCAGTTAGATAGTTAAGAATTTCCTAATTTCTTCACAATCTATGGGGATTTCTTGGGGTCTTAGATTGTGAGTAATGACTAGGGTGGCTAAAAAGGTAAATATGTATAAATACAATAGTATTAGAAGCTAACTAAGGAAAGAAATAAAAAGGAAATATGAGCATGCAATAGAACGAGATTATCATTTATTAAGAATGTAAAGATCATCACATTATATGTCCTTTACAATTAACCTGATTCATTCCAAGGTCATGAAAAGAGATATAGCAATTAAGGTCTCTTGTATGTTCACTAACATAAATTAAATTAAAGGCTTATTTTGGGAGACTTAATACTAATGAAATGATGATAAATGAGGTTGGTTTAGTAGCTCCATATTCAACATTGGTACAAGTTGATCCATCAACTAAAATAATTGACGACGGTATTCTGTGTGGTTAAAACGTTAGAAGAAAATATTAGGATTACCTATGTGATTTGTGGTGCCTTAATCAGTCACCCAATTATTTGAATAGACGTGCTTTCCCGAATTCAGCAAAGGTTGTAACAGAAACAAATTCTTTAAGTGATTTTTGATACTAAGCAAATCTAACGTAAGTCTCTACAGAAACCAAAATTGTTTAACTGATGCTGACCTATGAGAAGAAACAATCTTACTATTATTCTTATCTGAAATTTTTCTACCTTGTTTATCATTCATTTTCCCAATTATCAACTCACAATATCAAAGAAAATTAACAGAGGAAGTACTAAAATTCTCAAATATAAAGGTTTTAATAGGAGAATAGTCAACTCCAACTAAAGGTCTAAATTCAAATAGAGAAAACTAAATAACCTTAAATAGAGTACTTCAGACGGTTGGAATTGTTGGAAAATAGCATATACAGCGGAAGCATTCCAGAATCATACATCTTGCATGAATATAAATAACAATCACAAATAGTTATCACATACAAAGTATGCTGAAAATTAACTCAGGATTACCTCTTGAAGCGTGTGCAGATATCTTGAAGTAAATCCAACTCCAGTTCTATAGTCTTTTACAGTGATCCCAATCAACAATTGAACTCTCTCAAAACTTGGGTGGGCAAGTATTGTATAGAATACTCTATCAAATCTAGGTTAGAAGAATCCCTATTTATAGAGATGTCTTCCTAGTCCAAAGAGGAGAAGAAAAGCCAATTCTTTTTCTTCTTGAAAACTTCAAAACACACGTTGTTCCTTCAAAAAAAAAGAACGCTACTTTTCTATCTTCTACTAGAAAATAGGATTCTGAGTTCTAGTTAAATTGGGCACTGGAGGGACCACA
>NC_028648.1:63921577-63923027 GCF_001406875.1 Solanum pennellii
CTTGATGCTTCTCCAAACAATGGCTCCACCTCCCAAAGTAAACACATTTCCTGAGGTCGACTTTCTAGAGTTTATATCAGACTGGAAATCTGAGTCTGTGTACCCTATGGGCACCAACTCATCCGAATGATAGACTAGCATGTAATCCCTAGTCCTTTTCAGGTACTTGATTATATGCTTAACTGCTGTCCAATGTTCTCGTCCAGGATTAGACTGATGTCTGCTAACCATGCCTACGGCAAAACAAATGTCAGGTCTAGTGCATAACATGGCATACATGAGACTTCCTACCGCTGATGCATAAGGAACTGTCTTCATGCTTTCTGTTTCCTCATTTGTCTTAGGACATTGATCCTTAGATAAAGAAATTCCATGTCTAAAAGGAAGAAAACCTTTCTTGGAATCGTGCATGCTAAACCTGGTTAGAATTGTATCAATATAAAGAGCTTGAGATAAACCTAACATCCTTTTCTTGCGATCACGTTGAACCTTGATCCCAAGGATGTGAGCAGCTTCTCCCAAATCCTTCATATCAATGTTTGTTGACAACCATTTCTTAACTGAATTCATCAAGCCCACATTATTTCCTATGAGCAAGATATCATCTACATATAATACCAAAAACACCACTTTATCCCCATTCCACTTTTTGTACACACAAGACTCATCAAGACATTGCTCAAAACGAAAAGACTTGACTGCAGTGTCGAAGCAAGTGTTCCATGCCCTAGAAGCTTGCTTTAATCCATAAATAGATCTTTTAATCTTGTACAACATGTGTTCTTTTCCTTTTTCTATGAAACTATCTGGTTGTCGCATAAATATGCTTTCATCAAGACTTCCATTAAGGAAAGCTGTCTTGACATCCATTTGCCAAATCTCATAATCATAATGAGCAGCAATGGATAAGAGAATTCTAATAGACTTAAGCATGACTACTGGCGAAAAAGTTTCCTCATAGTCGATCCCTTCTTTCTGAGTAAACCCTTTTGCAACAAGTCTAGCTTTGTAAGTTTGCACTTGTCCATCTACTCCTCTCTTTTTCTTATATATCCACTTGCATCCAATGGGTTTGACTCCATCTACAGGTGGTTCTACAAGATCCCAGACTTTGTTAGAGTACATAGACTCCATTTCTGATTTCATAGCAACAATCCATTTTTCTGCATCTTTATCTTGTAGTGCTTCGTCGTAATTCACAGGTTCGGTATTTGACTCTTCAGGGATTCTGTCAAAAGACTCTCCCAAGAGTGCATACCGAAGTGGTTTTCTTATCACTCTCCCACTACGACGATACACTACAGTTGCAAGGGCAGGTTCAGAGAGATTTGCATTATTATGATCTTGTGGTGGAACAACATCATTTTTAGGATCTTGAGTTTCCATGTTATCTTCAGTATCTTGCGGTGCAGAGATATCAACAACTTCTTCCTCTAATGCAATCTGCTCA
>NC_028648.1:63923056-63925302 GCF_001406875.1 Solanum pennellii
ATGGCAGTCTGCTTAGCTGATCGACCCTGGTCTCCAAACATTTGTTTGAGATTCTCCAGAATTTCAAAAGCAGACAACATAGCTTGATGTTGATGTTGCAAAACATTTGACATTGAAGCCATAATGTAACATCGCGCCATCTCATCAGCTTTGCGCCATTTCTGATAAGCTAGCTTATCCTCATCACTAGACTGATCATTTGGTTTCAATGGACATTCCTCATGAAGCACAAACTTATATTCTTCAGCAGTTAACACAATGTCAAGATTTCTCCTCCAGTCAACATAGTTAGAACCCTCTAGTTTGTTTTGACCCAAAATAGTACTAATGGGATTAAAAGGAGACATGTTGAATCTGAGATTAAAGAAATAGTTACAATAGATCAATAACATAGTCATATAACATTGAATATTTACATTCAAACTCATGATATACATATACATTCATGCATCTTAAATAGCCAATCGTTGGGATTGGAGAACTATTCATACAATATACATATATAATGACCGATTATTCACTTTATAAACTTATACAGACCTAACTCAGTTGGAGAGTCTACTGTTACTTTAAGTCAAGTGAAAATCCTCTAGTTGCATTGATCCAATCATATATTACTCAGTTTAGGAGAGTTAATACAAATTATCAAACTAGCGATTAAATACGTAATGACTTGTATTAAATTCATCCGATGGGGAGGAAGGTCTAAGCCAACACATAAACTTAATACTTCATTAATATTTAATCTTGGTAAAAAATTTACTCATCACCATTTATTTTCTTCCAAATTTTATACAAAAAAAATTTCCAGAAAGAAAATATGCGCACACCAAATCTTCGTACATTCCATGTACCATCTCATATATATTCAATAATACACCTCTTGATTAAAAAATATGGCTGCCAATAATAAGAACAAGAAAACTACAGCCATACTATTTTGTTTTATTTGTACAAAATCAAAAGTTTCTTTCTATATTAAAACATGTGAGCCAAAAAAAAAAAACAGCCAGCCACATAATTTACTTTTTTTTTATTATATCAAAAACAGCCAGCCACATAAATTACGGAAGATGAATATACAATTGCACATAAGTGCTACCACAAGACAACAAAAAAAAATTGATCGGTGCAGCAATCAAAATTTCTTTTGAAATTATCCATCGAAGGAACACCGTGCATGACAATATGAAAATATTATCAAATCTTACAAATCAATTTTCATAAGTAACTATTACCGTATGCATTTAACAAAAAAAAATCAAATCAAGTTTTTATCCGTTCTGTCCTTTTCGTGATAAAACAAAATTCACAATCACGAATCATACATATAATTTCACATATGCATATTTTAGGTTATGTATAAAGATGCAAGTATGGCTCTTGATGCCAGTTGTTGGAAAATAGCATATACAGCGGAAGCATTCCAGAATCATACATCTTGCATGAATATAAATAACAATCACAAATAGTTATCACATACAAAGTATGCTGAAAATTAACTCAGGATTACCTCTTTGAAGTAAATCCAACTCCAGTTCTATAGTCTTCTACAGTGATCCCAATCAACAATTGAACTCTCTCAAAACTTGGGTGGGCAAGTATTGTATAGAATACTCTATCAAATCTAGGTTAGAAGAATCCCTATTTATAGAGTTGTCTTCCTAGTCCAAAGAGGAGAAGAAAAGCCAATTCTTTTTCTTTTTGAAAACTTCAAAACACACGTTGTTCCTTCAAAAAAAAGAACGCTACTTTTCCATCTTCTACTAGAAAATAGGATTCTGAGTTCTAGTTAAATTGGGCACTGGAGGGACCACATAATTTATTACTGAGGCTTCCTATTATGGAAATAATTCTAAATAATTAATTTGAATTATTCTTACCATAATAAATCACAAATCACTCCACTAAAAATTCATAATTGAACTCCTCTATTTATTTCGAAATTCACCACTAAACACTTATTTGATTCCCCATGTTAAGATTACCGATACTAATCAATAAATTAAATTACTGACGAATTTAATTCAATGATTAACTTCTTTTAGAGCAATACTTAACTTATTACACATGAAAACTTACAAGCTTCTCATAAAGGTGTATCATCAATCTCTATACTGAGACATGGATTCCATCAACTAACTAATTATTTCACCAATATATATTATTATCATCCAATCTACCAGGCATATTGACCCATCTCAGAATCTCACCTTTTAATAAATCAAAATGATAAATAATATATA
>NC_028648.1:63926652-63942881 GCF_001406875.1 Solanum pennellii
TATAAATTTTAACTTATAAGAACTGATGATTTAATCTTCTGTGTATAAGCTTAAACTCTATACACCAAATCATCTACTATATAAGTTAAGGACACATATATGACAATTGATCTATTTAATGTAACACTTTATTGAATTGAATAAATAAATAAACAATTGTTCAATATTAATACTATATCAAAACGCATGGTTAATAGTATATCCTAACAGGAATACCCAGCAATTCAAACAGATAACAAGAAACTTAAATATAAATAGCCAAAGGCTCCAACCACAGAACTAATCAAGCAGTATATAAAGAGGAAATTAAACTAGCAACAGGTGAGATGAAACAATGTTATTGCTTGAAACAGATCAAACAACCTTAGAAAAAGAAAAATTCAAACTAAACAGTCACCTCAAAATAACTCGCAAAACCTGGATATTGATGTTTAGTCTTCAAGATGGTCCAATGATTAAAAAAAAAACCACCATAAATCGATTGGAATATCAAGGCAATTCAAAATGATTAAGCCGTAAAAAATTGGTCCACACACGTGATTTGAGTTGGACAATCCCAGTGGCTTCGCCGGCATGTAAGATCCACTCGCATATCCTCCACTACCAATATTTGTTAATGGAGAATCAGAGGGAGATTTTCTCCATAGGCAGGTGATGAGAACTAATTTTTTTTGAAGTCACACGAATCAAAAATAAGCTAGTTTCTAATTTTGACAACCACGATGAACCATCACTTCAAATCTCACAATTTATGCTAGGTTCTGATGATACTTGTATATTATTCAAAAGATAAATATGTATAGAATAAAGGAGAGGAATAATCACTACTGCTTAAACGTCACAGTGAGGACAAAACAATTAATTGGGATTATAATCAAGTGAGTAGGCATGGAGAAACAAATATTTCACACAGACATATATTTATATCCCATAAGTAGTGGTAAACATACAACCATAGATTAAAATGAACTAAATTCACAATGAATTTTAGGGCAAATTTATTTAAATATAAAGAAAAAACCGATGGACAAGTTTGATCAAAATAAAAGACAAGGAGCACAAGGTGGTTAAATGAATCGCAAAAGAGATAAACTGATAATATACATTCTTGACATAAGTAAGATAGAAAATAAGGAGGGAGAACATAACCTCTTGTAACTCACTTCACTATTTGGTTAAATGACTCAAAGCCAAGTTATCAATATTTCACAGTCACCCAACTTAACAGGAACAATGACTTTCAAACAGTCGGCAAACAAATGAGGACGGGTATAGGAGAAAAGTTACAATGGTAACAACTAGAACTCAACCTAAGCAAGTATGAAATGATCCAAAATGCTCAACAAAGATTATAATTAAACAAAACTTATGAGAAAAGGAAAGCAGGATGAAATTTATGTTAGGATCGAATTCATGCACACACACACTAGATGAATGAAGAACACAAGAACTTTCAAGAGAAAGAGATGAGAAATCTAGAGAGAGAGAGAGAAAACCCAATATTTCGTGGTAAAACCCCGTGAGTAAACTTCCACGGCGGTGAGGTATATTTATATTAATAAATCAGAGTATTTTTGGTTACAGAGAATAAATAGGAAAACCTAAAATAGAGAATAAATAGGAAATCCTAAAATAGAGAATAAATAGGAAAACCTAAAATTAATCAGGCTCTACTACCTAACATTTCTCCCACTTGGAGACTGACTCAGTCATCCAAAAAATACATTCTCAAAAAAAATCTCTTCATCATCAACATCTTTACCACACCGCAACATCTGTAGCAACAACTACAGAAGACCAACCGAGGTTTTACATAACCTCAGTTTCCCAACATCAACACATTTCGTCAACATGTCTGCCGGGTTCTTTGCACCCTCTATCTTCTCCAAGCACATATCACCATCCTCCACTGCCCTGCGAGTGAAATGGTATCGCCTTCTGATGTGCTTTGTCTTCGAATGATAGACTGGATTTTTCACCAACTGTATGGCACTCTGGCTATCTGAGTAAAGAATCTTCTCGCTCTGCTTCTTGCCCAATTCCTCAAGATAATCTGCCAGCCATATCATCTCTTTCCCAGCTTCAGCTATTGCCACATACTCAGCTTCAGTAGATGAAAGAGAAACACACTTCTGAAGCCTGGACATCCAACTCACTGCTGTTCCACCTATGGTGTAAATGTACCCGGATGTACTCTTGCTCGAGTCAACATCCCCACCAAGATCAGCATCCACAAAACCCTGTAGAGTCACCTTGCCTTTGCCAAAACAAAGTGAAGTACTGGATGTACCTCTCAGATATCTCAGAAGCCACTTCACAGCTTCCCAATGCTCTTTCCCAGGGTTCGCCATGTACCTGCTAACAACTCCCACTGCATGTGCTATATCAGGTCTAGTGCAGACCATAGCATACATCAAACTACCAACTGCTGAAGCATATGGAACAAGTGCCATGTGATCACGCTCCTCGGCAGTCTTGGGTGACTGCTCCTTTGACAATTTAAAGTGATTTGCCAATGGAGTAGTCCTGGGTTTAGCATCATTAACCCTGAATCTGCTCAGCACCTTCTCAATGTACAACTCCTGAGATAGATTTAAAGTGCCAGCAGATCTATCCCGAGAAATCTTCATCCCCAAAATCTGCTTTGCTGGACCCAAATCTTTCATCTCAAACGCTGCAGACAACCTTGTCTTCAGATTGTTAATCTCCCTCATACTAGATCCTGCAATCAACATATCATCCACATACAAGAGTAGAAAGACATATGAATCAGTGTATTTCTTGAAGTAACAACAAGGATCCTTTTCAGCTTTGCAGAATCCACTCTTGGTCATGAAGGAGTCAAACTTCTTGTACCACTGCCTTGGTGCTTGCTTTAGTCCATACAAGCTCCTGGTGAGCTTGCACACCATGTGTTCCTTGCCTGGAACCACAAATCCTTCCGGTTGCTGCATATAGATCTCTTTGTCCAGATCTCCATGTAAAAACGCTGTTTTTACATCCATTTGCTCTAGATGCAAATTCTCCGATGCAACAATACTCAACAGAATTCGAATAGAGGTTAACTTCACAACAGGAGAAAATATTTCAGCATAATCAATACCTTTCCTTTGTGAATATCCTTTAACCACTAAACGAGCCTTGAACCTTCTTTTGCCATCTGGTTCAGTCTTGATTCTGAACACCCACTTGTTCAGCAAAGCTCTCTTCCCTGCAGGTAGCTCAGTCAACACCCATGTGTCGTTCTTCTCAAGTGACCTCATCTCATCATCCATGGCTTGCTCCCACTTGATCGAATCCTCCACCTGTAGGGCCTCATCAAAAGACTCTGGTTCCCCCTCATCAGTCAGCAATAGATAGTGTAATGAAGGTGAATACCTATCTGGTGCCCTGATGGATCTGGATGATCTCCTTAACACCTGCTCAGGTGTAACTTGCTCCACTTCAGATTCTTCAGTAGGAGTTGGTTGAGTATCTGCTTCGACATCTCTGGGGTTACTCTTCTCCAACTCAACCTCAACTCCCACTTGCTTTGTAATCTCTAGAACCTTCTGCTCTCTGTCCTTGTACAGGACAGACTCATCAAATGTCACATCACAATGTCTCAGGATCTTTCTGTTCTTGTCATCCCAAAACCTGTAACCAAACAAATCAGAACCATATCCTATGAAGTAACACTTCACAGCCTTGGCATCAAGCTTGTCTCTCTTTTCTGGATCAACATGAACATAAGCAGTGCAACCAAAAGTCCTCAAGTGTGAGTACTTGAGTTCTTTTCCTGTCCACACCTCCTCTGGAATCTTGAACCCTAAAGGAACTGATGGTCCCCTGTTGATCAAGTATGCAGCTGTGCTCACAGCATCCGCCCAAAGTGTTTTGGGCAGCCCACAGTGTATCCTCATACTCCTTGCACGCTCATTCAATGTTCTGTTCATCCTCTCAGCAATTCCATTCTGCCTTGCCTTACCAGGAACTGTTCTCATCAATCTGATTCCCTCAGCTGCACAGAATGCCTTGAACTCTGATTTGTCATACTCTCCTCCATTGTCAGACCTTAGGCATTTGACTTTCAAACCGGTCTGATTCTCAACTTCAGCTTTCCACTTCTTGAAAGTTGCAAACACATCTGACTTATGCTTCAAGAAGTAAACCCATACCTTCCTGCTGAAATCATCAATGAAGGTAACATAGAATCTGGATCCTCCAAGTGATGATACTGGAGATGGTCCCCAAACATCTGTATGGACCATTTCCAACCGCACTTTCTTTGGCTCTCTAGGAGTCTTTGTGAAGCTTACTCTTTTCTGTTTGCCCATAACACAGCTCTCGCAAAGACCCATATCAACAGACTTCAGACCCTCTAATGCTCCTTTTGCAACCAGCATCTTCATTCCTTTAGTACTCATGTGTCCAAGTCTGTTGTGCCACAGACATGAACCGGAAGCACCTTCAGCAACAGCGGCCATGTTTATACACCCTGCAGTGGTGTACAAGGTTCCAGATTTGGTGCCACGAGCTACTACCATAGCACCTTTCACGATCTTCCACGAACCTTTCCCAAACTCTGCTGCATATCCCGTGCTATCCAACTGACCAACAGAGATCAGATTTTTCTTGATCCCAGGAATATATCTGACATCCTCCAATGTCCACTGGTTTCCCGAGGTGGTCTTTATGCAAACATCCCCCTTTCCTTCAATCTCTAAGGCTTTATTGTCAGCAAGATATACTTTTCCAAAATTTCCAGATTTGAAATTTTGGAACAACTCCTTGCTTGGAGACGAATGGAAAGATGCACCAGAATCCAAAATCCATGATTCAACCGGGCTGTTCACACTAAGGATTAGAGCATCCCCAATGTCCTCTGCTGAATTTACAGAATCATTGTCATCTCCAAATTTCTGATTCTGTTTCTTCTTTGGCTTTGTACAGTTCGTCCGAAAGTGCCCTTTTTCTCCACAGTTCCAACAAGTCACGTTTGATCTGTTCAGGGATTTTCCTCGATTCTTTGATTTTGATCGACCATGTTGATTTTGGCCTTTCGTCTTACTTCTCCCCGTTCGATCAACGTTGAGAGCACTGCCCGATGAATCTCCCACTTCTCGTTTGCGAATACTTTCGTTAAAAACAACATCACGGATTTCATCAAACTTCAGTTTCTCAGATCCACGGGAATTGCTAATCGCAGCAACAACAGTATCCCAAGACTCGGGCAGAGATGACATCAAAATCAACGCCTTAATTTCATCTTCGAAATTAATATCCACAGAATTGAGTTGACTCACAATCATATTGAACTCATTTATATGATCAGAAACGGATCCATTCTCAGACATCTGTAAATTGAACAATCTACGCATTAAATATACCTTGTTCATCGCCGATGGTTTTTCATACATGTTTGACAGTGCCTTTAACAGACCGGACGTAGTCTTCTCCTTCACGATGTTGAACAAGACGTTTCTTGACAAAGTCAACCGGATCAACCCTAGAGCCTGGCGATCCTTGAGTTTCCACTTCTCCTCTGTCATGGATTCCGGCTTCACCCTGGTCAACGGTTCGTGAAGATCTTTCTGGTACAGATAATCTTCGATATGTATCTTCTAGAAACTGAAATCGGATCCATCAAACTTCTCGATTCCTAGCTTTAAACTATCCATATTCAGTGATAGTGTTGAATCTCCTTAACTCTGATACCAGTTGTTAGGATCGAATTCACGCACACACACTAGATGAATGAAGAACACAAGAACTTTCAAGAGAAAGAGATGAGAAATCTAGAGAGAGAGAGAAAGAAAACCCAATATTTCGTGGTAAAACCCCGTGAGTAAACTTCCACAGCGGTGAGGTATATTTATATTAATAAATCAGAGTATTTTTGGTTACAGAGAATAAATAGGAAAACCTAAAATAGAGAATAAATAGGAAAGCCTAAAATAGAGAATAAATAGGAAAACCTAAAATTAATCAGGCTCCACTACCTAACAATTTAGCCACCAAATCGAGTTACCAATATTTGGGGGGGGGGGGCTGGGATACCAAACAAACAGTGAATCTTTGTGATTAAAAGACAAACTGTAAGACAGGAACAGAAGACATAATAATTTGACCACTTTCCGTGTTAACATTATATTAAAGTGTGCCACTTATATTAACAAACAATATTGCAAACAAACCAATGCAAGGAAACATGGATCTCAATAGCATTTTAGTCATGAAAGATAAGGAAATTGATAAATCAAGATGTAAGAAAACAATAGGAATAAATGAGTTTATAATGTTTAAGACCTATACTACCCACAATCAAATATCCCTGTAGTCTGAAACATAAGCAAATCAGCGGAACAAAATATGTTTTGAGCATATACGAGATAAGAACGAGAGGCGCTTAGTTGCAAAAATGAGCAGCTACATTCTTAAACTTAAAATAAAGGCACCTTCAAACTGACAAAGAGAACCTAAATGTTGGAATTCTGACCCAAATTCTCCCAAGGACAAGTATATTTATATGTTCCTTTGCAGATTACAACAGTTACATTTTGTGAAGCAAATAAAATAATAACATAATATTTTATCGCGGAAAACCCCAACTCATAAGGGTAAAAACCAGAACCTACACCTCTGTAGAATTTAACTCCACTTTATTCAACTTCAAGTCTCAACACAAGATTACAAACCTATGTAACTTAAGGAATTATAAACTTTAATTCCTAGAGGACTTATAAACTCTAATTCCTAGATAAGAAATTATAAACTCTAATTCCTAGCTACCCAAGACAAAAAAACCCCAGGTTTAAGTCGTCTATTGTCTGTCAAGTTTCTCAAACTTGTTAGACGAATCCTACACACACACTCGACTGTAATCAAAATTTTTAATTACAATCTTACAATTTTTTCCTCACAAATTGGCAACACTCCCAAGCAACTCTCAAACCTCTTGACCGTGTTTTGATCTTCTCTCTCTGTAAGTGCCAATTTTTCTCAAGTGAAACTATCGCCCTCTTTATAGATTTGGACTTGAATCCAAAACTTATTTCAACTAGAAATCCTACTTCATGTAGGACTCCTCTTTTGTGTGGAACTCCTAGTTCAACTCGAAGTTGTCTTGTATGCATCTTCAACTCCTTGTCTGAATCAACTTTGCCTCTACAAAACCTTGTTAAGTTCAACTTGGATTCTTTATCACTGCCCAATAAATCTTACTTCTTCTTTCCTCTCTATCGTAAGTTTTCCTTAAACAAGTAAGAAGTAGTTTTCCTTCTTTCATCTTTATTTCCTACTTCTCTTAGATATCCTATTTGATTAAGAAAACTACCTTGCTTGCGAACGCCTTTATAAAAGGAAACTTTTTGTACTGGTTGCTCGTCGAAAAAGCAATACTTCCATAGCTTTATAACTTTTAATTCGCGTGATTAACATTCTCCTTATCCAAGTCAGATTCAGTCTGAAAGGAACACGTCGCGCAACCTGTTTCTTTCATCTATTCCTCTATTTGTCAATTATCAAATTCTTTCTCGTTCTAACAAATTCCCCCTTTTTGATAATGACAAATTTTATTTGCTTGCGTTAAATATGTAAGTACACACATGACTCATATGCATTATGCCCAGGGTTTTTTCTTTTCTATCTTCCTATAGGCCTTGTCAAAGTCAGATCATGTTTGTTAAACTTGTTTCATGATGCAATCTTTGTCACTCTTTAAAATATACATATTCATATGTACCTATCAAATTTCACCTTTTTGATGATGACAAACCATTGCTTCTTCTGTGAATTGATCAACCTGTGATATTTAAGTTATTAAAACTCAACACACAAAGCAAACACATTCGAGGATCAAGTTAGACCAATTGGTTATAACTATTACACAAGTATGCACTTCCCCCTTTTGACAACATAAAACACTGTGAAGGCATACACCATAACAAGAGAAACAAATTGGATACTCATGGATACTAGGGCTATCACCTACACAAACACTTAAAAATCAAGAACTCAGTTAGCTGTAGCAAAACATTTGCACAACATAGGAGATAGACGTGAACCAGAAATTCAAACCCAACATTAGCATTAATTAGGAAGTATATACATCACAAATGTAATCCAAACTAAAGATAGAATCAAGCACCTGTGATGAGAAAAAAAATTGTGAAGTCAAAGGCTAGAGTGACTAGGTAATATCAAAAGATCGGGCATGAGAGGATTAATAGAAGTCATTTTTCAGCAGAAAAAAAATTATCTTTTGGATTAACTAAATTAACAGTCTTCTCAATTTCAAAGGTAGTCTTGGTCTATGCAAGCTCAATTTTTTTTTTATTTTTTTAAAAAATACTTGTTCAATCAATTGTATACCTTATACAGAACCATTATGTCACGACCCGAAAGTACCCCCTAGAAGTTAGGAGGAACTCTCGTATCATGGCCGGGCGTACTTGACCCTTTGGGGTCTTGTACAAGCCCTTCAACTAGCATTCATTACATAGGACATGAAAAGTATTGCGATATTAAAACTTTTCATGAATAATTTAATAAAAAGGAAATCTTTCATAAATACTGAATAAATCTTATCGCCACAAGCCAAACTGAAGACACGACATATAATATCTTAGGGACACAACCCTTTACATTGAAATCAAATACATAATAAGTCTTTTAATAAAACTAAGAAAAGGACTATGCCCTCGAATATATGAGGACATACTTTGCCTTGAGAAAAACTTTCCCAAGCTCTTCCTTCTAGCCTTCAAACCTTCAAAAACTTCCAACCTATACTTATATAGTATAGGAAAGTATGGGGTTAGTACAAAACAATGTACCGAGTATGGCATATGCAAAAACATGTAAAAAGGGACATTTTAATAAAATAGCTTTTCATGCAATTTAAATAAAACATTCATGAATACAAAGGCAAAACATCATACTAACCATTATTTACAACTAAGATAAGAATTCCCATAATTTTAAGCCAACAGGAAACATTTACTAAAAACTTGTAAAACCTTACACTAAACCAACTTGACCTTTGCAGTGAACTCCTTAAGCATTTACAGTAAATACATTTTAACATGGACAATGAATCATTTAAAGCATTCACAATAAATTTAACTTGAGGAATTACAATGAACTATCCTATACTAAATGAGTGAACTTCCAAGGCCAAGTGAAAGAGAAAGTGAACTCAATTTCCTTAAGAGTTTCCCTACCTTGGAATTATCCTAAGACTCACTAAGGTAAGATATGAAGGAAGTATGCATATGCCTCCTTCAATACACACCAAAGCAACCCTCAAGACTACCCCTTTCAGCTTACTCAACTCGGGAGAAACAAGCCCCTCAATCAATGGCAAGACATTAAAAGACACCCAGTAAACCACCAAAGTCTTCCCTTTCGGAATGCCTACTTAGTGCAATGAGTAGATAGCGTCCCACACCACCACCAACCCTAAGTAGTACATTCTTTTAGAAGGTTTGGCACCAAGCCTTCCCTTTTGGAAGGTCCAACCTAGTGCAATTAGTAGATAACGTCTCATTCCACCACCTACCCTAAGTAGTACGTTCTTTTAGAAGACTTAGTTCAATCAATTTTTTGTGGGGGATTAGCTTAACCGACATAGACCATGAGAGATAGACATGGAATCCCGATATTAACCCCCCTATCGGATGAGGGATCCTCACTTTCCTAGAGTAAGGTCATGCTTCTTAGCTTTTACATGGCTTTCCCAATAGCTACACCTATGTGAACACATAGTTAAGGGATAAGGAGATTGCTACTAAGTAACTCATTCTCTACTAACGAGGAGTACTCATCTCAAGAGGTAATTTGGAAATACAACATCTCAGCTCACGAAGTGTAATCCACCTCTCCTTCATATCCTCTCGGTGCTAGGCATAACTCCCCACGAATGTCTAAACATTCAAACCTATAGGTTAATGATAACTAGTGAACACCACATCTCAACTCACGAAAGACATTCATTCTCCAACCTATTTTAGAAAGCTCATTAGGAATAACGGGGTTGCTAGTAGACACATCATCTCAACTCATGAAGAGTGTCCACCCAAATACTCTTTTTTTTCCAACTTAGCATCATACATTCTTTTAAGTGTGAGTGTGTGTGTACATGTGAACACACCTTGGACATAAATATCATTTCATACTTATTAACTTCTATACATGCTTTATACCTTCATTCATCAATTCACACACCTTACATGCTTCACATACTCAATATGCTTCACTTCGACATTACAAGCCAAACATGTTATTCAACTTCACAAAACACAAGACAAGACTCATCTTCAATATTAATCCATTTTATCTATTAGACCTTAAAAACCACATTTAAAAATACATACTAAATAACATCAAATTCATCAAGTAACCACCGCTACCAAGAAGGTGGACCATACCACTCAAAAGCAATTATAATGAAAAATATGCATTGTACGCAACTTTCCATTTAACCAAGCCATAATAACCTATAAGAATGTTATCAACATTTCATCATCAAAATAAGACTCTTAGTGCAGTAGCTAAATCAACATATTAACACAAGAAAACCAAAGTTCATACCGTACCCAAACATGCTCATATAACCCATTTCCCAAGCTAAAAGTTGAAATATGCATAAATATGAGTTCATTACGTTTCTAACATGAAAATTATCAATTCATACAAGAATAAACTCATTTAAAACATTAGAACACTTTTACAAGAAGACCCATACTTAAAATCAAAGATAGAAGAATTTTGAGTTTGAAAATCTTTTTTGAAATCTTTTGGAAATGACTCCTTGAATGGAAGTGGGTTCAAGGATGGATATCATACCTCAAAGATAAGGAAACCCACTAATTTTTGTGAAGACGCACGTCCAAATCATCCCTTCTTGCCCTCCTTGAGTATTAGCTTCAATGGTGACTTTGGGATAGTTTTCTCTAGAGAGGGAGTTTGAATATTTGAAGTGAGGGGTCTTGTCTAGGTCTAGGATTTAAAACAATTTAATATAACCTAAAACACTAAAATTATTCACCTAGAGTCTGAAAAGACTTGGGGTGTATTTACATAAAACACCCCAAGTTGGCAGCAACTTCACAGACTTGGCAGGCCCTCACAGACGAGACCTTCACTAACGGACCGTCTATGCATCAACGGACCGTTGGTAGGGTCTCGTGGTTTGGGACATAGCTCCAAATGAAGCCTGGCCACCATGAACTTCTGGTCCAATCGACGCCCTAGGTTGACAAACTGTTGGTGGACCAACGGACCGTCTTTAGGATCGTCGACGGCCGCTGCTTTTTGGCAGTTTAACCTAAGTTTTGGGCCCTTCATCTAGGACCCCTTGTGGGTCCTAGGTGGGGTCGTTCCCGGATGTTACACCCCTAATATAACCCGTCTTGGTCTTAAGAAAATCCCACATTAGTTTCAAGAAAAATGAATACGTAAAACTCATCCAAACACATTAACACGCAAAATTACATTCTAAGGCACACCTTCCGAACGTCATGGACGTTCTTGATCGATTGAACTACAAACTTAACCAAACTTAACACATTTCCTAAGAACACTAAATTAACTCATTTAACCTAAATTCAACTCAAGAAACCATTACGAGTCTCTAGTTCACCTTAGTTCATTTTGTGGCGTTACATTCTCCCCCACTTGGAATAACATTCGTCCTTGAATGACACTTAAACTTTAAGAACAACAAGGACTCACTTAGCATCAAATGACACACTTCAATAATGATCAAAACACTCAAAAATCAAATCATCAACTAACAAAGAGCATCCTTTCATACTTCCAAACACTTAGCAACACAAACTCTTTTATCAAAACTTCAAGAAGTCAAAATTCACTCTTAGTCTTCTTTTATGGAGGAACTATCATCTCCAACATTAAAAATGCTCATACACAATTCTTTTACACAGATTGAAACTTCAATTCAAGACAACACAATTTTTCTCAAAAATCAAAATTCTTATAGTGAAGTTCACTGTTCACTGCCAACCCTACCAAAATTTTTGAAAATTCATTCCTTAAGCAATTCATCAAGATTGATCATATTAACTATAAAAACACATAAACTGACTTCATAACATAAAAGCAACAATAACAAAGAGTTAATACTTACCAAAACCATCAAATCCGGATTAATTATCCTTCCTAGCCCCCATCCCATAGGAAGGGTTCTTCTTGGGAGCATTAGGATCTAGGGAAGCTTGTTTGACATGTTTTCCCCTTGATTTGAAGTTTGGGCTGTCCCTCATCTTGTGGACCTTATTACCACATGCAAAACAACCATCCATACCGGCAAGACACGTACCCCCTTGTTGCTTCCCACAAGTAGGGCATCTAACCCTTTCATAAGTGTGGCCACCACCTTGATAATGTTGGTTTGGAGACCTATCCTTGTTTCCCATGGAAGAATCTTAGTGATAGAACCTCTTCTTAGGATTTGGGTGACTAGAATCATTCGACATAGGCCTCTTACCCTCTTGCCTTATCTCCCTAATTTTGGACTCCTCAATTTGTTGTGCATAGACCATGAGCCTAGATATATCCATGTCATTAAGAAGCATTGTCGTACGACACTCTTTATCCACCAAGCTAGACACACCCATCACAAACTTGTTCATCCTAGCCCTAGAGTTGGCAACCATGGTTGGAGCATACTTAGAGAGTTAAGTGAATTTGAAAGAGTACTCTTGCACACTCATTCCACCATGACGAAGATTCTTGAATTCAACCATCTTCTTCTCCCTCTACTCTAGGGTAAATAACCTATCTAGAAAATCCTCTTTGAATTCTTCCCAATCAACCGAACATCTTTCTAGGGGTATCTCACTCCTCCATTGCTCAAACCAAACTTGAGCCACATCCTTGAGTTGGTAAGCGGCTAACTCCGCTTTCTCCCTAGGGGTCACACCCATAGCATCTACCACATTGAAAACCTCATCTATGAAACCTTGTGCATCTTCATCCACCTTAGTGCCATGGAAAGTGGAAGGGTTCATCCTCATGAAATCCTGAATTCTTGAACTGGGAGTACTAGCATTAGGTTAGGGCTTATCTCCTTGATTAGCTTGGCCAACAAAGTGATTGTTGACGACATGAGCTTGAGCTGTCATGAGTTGGGTTAAGTTCAACAGGGCAGCCCTAAAATCCGCATGAGTCATATCTCCTTCAACAAAAATAGCTTCAGGCATAGGAGGCTCCGGAGGCACTTGAGGTTCTTGAAGGGGAACCTCCTCATTCTCTTCCTCTAGACCAACAATAGGAACTTGGTCAACACAGGGAGGGATCCTCTTATTAGCTACACCTCTCTCATCTCTTCTAGCGGTTGATCTCCTCGTATTTATGCCCTATAAACACAAAGAGAAGAGGTTAAGAGAATATACCTTATATGACTCAACTCTAAGGTACGACATTAGAATAGAGAATAAAGTGAAATTTCTATCATCCTATAGCCTCTTGTCCATGGTTGTGTCGCGACTCACACCAATGATCAAGATACTACTAGATGTGGCTTGTGAGACTTTTAGAACCTAAACTATTTCACATAACCTTAGGCTCTGATACAAGGTTTGTCACGACCCGAAAGTACCCCCTAGAAGTTAGGAAGAACCCTCATTTCGTGGCCGGGCATACTTGACCCTTTAAGGTCTTGTACAAGCCCTTCAACTAGCATTCATTACATAAGACATGAAAAGTAGTGCGGAATTAAAATTTTTCATGAATAATTTAATATAAAGAAAATCTTTCATAAATACTTAAGAAATCTTATCTTCACAAGCCAAACTTAAGACACGACATATGATATCTTAGGGACACTACCCTTTACATTGAAATCAAATACATAATAAGTCTTTTAATAAAACTAAGAAAAGGACTATGCCCTCAAATATATGAGGACATACTTTTCCATGAGAGACACTTTCCCAAGCTTTTCCTTCTAGCCTTCAAACCTTCGAAAGCTTCCAACCTATATTTATATAGTATAGAAAAGTATGGGGTTAGTACAAAATAATGCACTATGTATGGCATATGCAAAAACATGTAAAAATGGACATTTTAGTAAAATAGCTTTTCATGCAACTTAAATAAAACATTCATGAATACAAAGACAAAACATCATACTAACCATTATTTACAACTTAGATAAGAATTCCCACAATTTCAAGCCAACAAGAAACATTTACTGTAAACTTCTAAAACCTTATCGTAAACCAACTTGACCTTTACATTGAACTCCTTAAGCATTTACAGTAAATACATTTGAACATTGACAATGAATCATTTAAAGCATTCACAATAAATTCAACTTGAGCAATAACAATGAACTATCCTATAATAAATGAGTGAACTTCCATAGCCAAGCGAAAGAGAAAGTGAACTCATTTTCCTTAAGAGTTTCCCTACCTTTGAATTATCCTAAGACTCACTAAGGTAAGATATGAAGAAAGTATGCATATGCCTCCTTCAATACACACCAAAGCTATCCTTAAGTATACCCCTTTTGTCTCTCTCAACTCAGGAGAAACAAGCCCCTTAATCAATGGGAAGACATTAAAAGACACCCAACAAACCACCAAAGTCTTCCCTTCCGGAATGACTACTTAGTGCAATGAGCAGATAGAGTCCCATACCACCACCTACCCTAAGTAGAACATTCTTTTAAAAGGTTTGGCACCAAGTCTTACCTTTCAGAAGGTCCTTGTAACAACCCTAAAAATTGATATGCTAAGTAATGCTTAATGTTTCTAGAATGCCAACGATTAGATCGGGTTCACACTGATTGATGCGCGTAGAACCAGACCTCGGAACCCTTGATACATCCAATACAACTAAATAGGGGAGTTAGTTGAGCTAGGAAAGGTTGGGTCCAACCATGTAGAGCTCTCGAATACGAAGATTTACTTGAAGGAGTCTTTAACAGAATTAAAAAGGGAAAATCTTAGGTTTGGAGGCTTTAGGGGTAAAATGGTCTTTTTCCAGGATAAGGGTAGTATCATAATTACCCTAAATATATAATTAATTATTTAATTAATAAGATGGAGGGGAATTTTGGGGAGAGAGGGCCGAAATTGGGCTCTTGAAGTGAAGTCTTGCTCCACCGGGGTTCGAACCTAGGTGGAAGCAATGAATTAAATTGTTTTTAATTTAAGTTGGTAAATTGATGTAATTAATTTATATTTATTATTTATTATCTGATTTAAAATAAATGTAAATTATATTTTTAATAATTAAATAAAAACCTTATTTGACTAAATCCTAAACTAGACTCCTAATCCTTAGAGAACTCTTCTTTCCCACGCTCATCTCTCTCTCACGTCTCTATCACTCTCACTCACGATTCTCTCTCCCAAATAACTTCAAAAAACAGTAGGTAAACAAAATTTCTTCACACTTGAATAACTCACAAAGAAAATATAAGAAAACTAACAAAATCTATCATGTAGGCAAAGAGAAGTTTGTCCGTCGAGTTGATGTTGACTTTGAGGGGATATGGATGTGATTTTTGGAGAAGATTTTGGGAAGCAAGTCGAGGTTTGAACGTCATAAAAGGTATGAGTTTTCTTACTCTTGGTCCCTTCCCCAAGAGACCCTTAAGGCTCAGATGAATCTACTCGAAAACTAGGGTTGTTCCCGTTCTTGTCGAACTCCTTGTCCCTAGTATCCCTTTGATCTCAATGTGAAATAGGTTAGAGATCTTGTTGTTGGTAATGTTAGGATCGAATTCACGCACACACACTAGATGAATGAAGAACACAAAAACTTTCAAGAGAAAGAGATGAGAGATCTAGATAGAGAAAGAGAAAATCCAATATTTCGTGGTAACCCCCCGTGAGTAAACTTCCACGGCGGTGAGGTATATTTATATTAATAAATCAGAGTATTTTTGGTTACAGAGAATAAATAGAGAATAAATAGGAAAGCCTAAAATTAATCAGGCTCCACTACCTGACAATTCTCCCACTTGGAGACTGACTCAGTCATCCAAAAAATACATTCTCAAAAAAAAATCTCTTCATCATCAACATCTTTACCGCACCGCAACATCTGTAGCAACAACTACAGAAGACCTACCAAGGTTTTACATAACCTCAGTTTCCCAACATCAACACATTTCGTCATTATGTCTGCCCGGTTCTTTGCTCCCTCTATCTTCTCCAAGCACATATCACCATCCTCCACTGCCCTGCGAGTGAAATGGTATCGCCTTCTGATGT
>NC_028648.1:63943337-63943556 GCF_001406875.1 Solanum pennellii
TGCAATAAACATATCATCCACATACAAGAGTAGAAAGACATACGAATCAGTGTATTTCTTGAAGTAACAACAAGGATCCTTTTCTGCTTTGCAGAATCCACTCTTGGTCATGAAGGTTTCAAACTTCTTGTACCACTGCCTTGGCGCTAGCTTTAGTCCATACAAGCTCCTGGTGAGCTTGCACACCATGTGTTCCTTGCCTGGAACCACAAATCCTTC
>NC_028648.1:63943754-64011913 GCF_001406875.1 Solanum pennellii
CATCTGGTTCAGTCTTGATTCTGAACACCCACTTGTTCAGCAAAGCTCTCTTCCCTGCAGTTAACTCAGTCAACACCCATGTGTCGTTCTTCTCAAGTGACCTCATCTCATCATCCATAGCTTGCTACCACTTGATCGAATCCTCCACTTGTAGGGCCTCATCAAAAGACTCTGGTTCCCCCTCATCAGTCAACAATAGATAGTGTAATGAAGGTGAATACCTATCTGGTGCCCTCATGGTTCTGGATGATCTCCTTAACACCTGCTCAGGTGTAACTTGCTCCACTTCAGATTCTTCAGTAGGAGTTGGTTGACTATCTGATTCGACATCTCTGGGGTTACTCTTCTCCAACTCAACCTCAACTCCCACTTGCTTTTTAATCTCTAGAACCTTTTGCTCTCTGTTTTTGTACAGGACAGACTCATCAAATGTCACGTCACAATGTCTTAGGATCTTTCTGTTCTTTTCATCCCAAAACCTGTAACCAAACAAAATCAGAACCATAGCCTATGAAGTAGCACTTCACAGCCTTGGCATCAACCTTGTCTCTCTTTTGTGGATCAACATGAACATAAGCAGTGCAACCAAAAGTCCTCAAGTGTGAGTACTTGAGTTCTTTTCCTGTCCACACCTCCTCTGGAATCTTGAGCCCTAAAGGAACTGATGGTCCCCTGTTGATCAAGTATGCAGCTGTGCTCACAGCATCCGCCCAAAATGTTTTGGGCAGCCCACAGTGTATCCTCATACTCCTTGCACGCTCATTCAATGATCTGTTCATCCTCTCAGCAATTCCATTCTGCCTTTCCTTACCAGGAACTGTTCTCATCAATCCCTCAGCTGCACAGAATGCCTTGAACTCTGATTTGTCATACTCTCCTCCATTGTCAGACCTTAGGCATTTGACTTTCAAACCGGTCTGATTCTCAACTTCAGCTTTCCACTTCTTGAAAGTTGCAAACACATCTGACTTATGCTTCAAGAAGTAAACCCATACCTTCCTGCTGAAATCATCAATGAAGGTAACATAGAATCTGGATCCTCCAAGTGATGATACTGGAGATGGTCCCCAAACGTCTGTATGGACCATTTCCTACCGCACTTTCTTTGGCTCTCTAGGAGTCTTTGTGAAGCTTACTCTTTTCTGTTTGCTCATAACACAGCTCTCGCAAAGACCCATATCAACAGACTTCAGACCCTCTAATGCTCCTTTTGCAACAAGCATCTTCATTCCATTAGTACTCATGTGTCCAAGTCTGTTGTGCTACAGACATGAACCGGAAGCACCTTCAGCAACAGCGACCATGTTTATACAACCTGCAGTGGTGTACAAGGTTCCAGATTTGGTGCCATGAGCTACTACCATAGCACCTTTCACGATCTTCCACGAACCTTTCCCAAACTCTGCTGCATATCCCGTGCTATCCAACTGACCAACAGAGATCAGATTTTTCTTGATCCCAGGAATATATCTGACATCCTCCAATGTCCACTGGTTTCCCGAGGTGGTCTTTATGCAAACATCCCCCTTTCCTTCAATCTCTAAGGCTTTATTGTCAGCAAGATATACTTTTCCAAAATTTCCAGATTTGAAATTTTGAAACAACTCCTTGCTTGGAGACGAATGGAATGATGCACCAGAATCCAAAATCCATGATTCAACCGTCCTGTTCACACTAAGGATTAGATCATCCCCAATGTCCTCCGTTGAATTTACAGAATCATTGTCATCTCCAAATTTCTGATTCTGTTTCTTCTTTGGCTTTGTACAGTTCGTCCGAAAGTGCCCTTTTTCTCCACAATTCCAACAAGTCACGTTTGATATGTTCAGGGATTTTCCTCGATTCTTTGATTTTGATCGACCATGTTGATTTTGGCCTTTCGTCTTACTTCTCCCCCTTCGATCAACGCTGAGAGCACTTCCCGATTAATCTCCCACTTCTCGTTTGCGAATACTTTCGCTAAGAACAACATCACGGATTTCATCAAACTTCAGTTTCTTAGATCCACGGGAATTGCTAATCGCAGCAACAACAGTATCCCAAGACTCGGGCTGAGATGACATCAAAATTAACGCCTTAATTTCATCTTTGAATTTAATATCCACAGAATTGAGTTGACTCACAATCATATTGAACTCGTTTATATGATCAGAAACGGATCCATTCTCAGACATCTGTAAATTGAACAATCTACGCATCAAATATACCTTGTTCATAGCCGATGTTTTTCATACATGTTTGACAGTGCCTTCAACAGACCGTACGTAGTCTTCTCCTTCACGATGTTGAACGTCACGTTTCTTGACAAAGTCAACCGGATCAACCCTAGAGCCTGGCGATCCTTGAGTTTCCACTTCTCCTCCGTCATGGATTCCGGCTTCACCCCGGTCAACGGTTCGTGAAGATCTTTCTGGTACAGATAATCTTCGATCTGCATCTTCCAAAAACTGAAATCGGATCCATCAAACTTCTCGATTCCAAGCTTCGAACTATCCATCTTCAGTGATCGTGTTCAATCTCCTTAGCTCTGATACCAGTTGTTAGGATGGAATTCACGCACACACACTAGATGACTGAAGAACACAAGAACTTTAAAGAGAAAGAGATGAGAGATCTAGAGAGAGAAAGAAAAAACCCAATATTTCGTGGTAACACCCCGTGAGTAAACTTCCACGGCGGTGAGGTATATTTATATTAATAAATTAGAGTATTTTTGGTTACAGAGAATAAATAGAGAATAAATAGGAAAGCCTAAAATAGAGAATAAATAGGAAAGCCTAAAATTAATCAGGCTCCACTACCTAACAGGTATGTGTGCTGGTAGTTTAAGTATGAAGTATGATTTTCGTGATAATGTGTTCTTGATTATGTGTTTGAAATTCTAAGCATGTTAAGTTATGTCAACCGAAAGTATGTGACAAATGATATGTTTTTATGGTTGAATTTTATGTGCGAATGTTTGTGTAAATCATGAGGTGTAAAAGTGGTGTAATGTTGCTGGATGAAATTGTAATTCTTGGCTAAATATAATCATAAAAATATTACACTTAAATATGCACCAAATGATCCACGAAATGCCTTAAGAATTAACGTATGAATGATGATAAAAAGAAGCTGAAAATAGTGAACACATTTCCAGCATTTGGTAGGTTGGGTTCGGCCAAACAAAATGGTCCAAAATGCAATGAAAAATGAATGTAAAATAAGTGAGATCACTAAGGATTGAACCCAAGACATCATTACATTAAATCTACAAAAAAAATCAACAAAAAATTAAGACAAAAATGGATTGGAAGAGATTAAATTTCCACCTTGCTGGAAATTGTATTCTCGGCAAACTTTTAAAAAAATGAGCTTCTTTTGATATTTTTTAAATGTGAGGTCATTGGAGATTGAACCCATGATATCACTAAATGAAAATTTCGTAAAAATTTCGTGAGAAAAATGCAAGGAAAAATAGATGTGGTGAGTGGGGATTGAACCCACAACCTCTTGGATGAATGAGAGAGTTAGGAGAAAATAAATGTGGAGAGTGAGGATTGAACCCACAACCTCTTGGATAGGTGAGAAAGTTAAGAGATAAATTAAAAGAAAAGTAATGAGCTTGTGGGGGATTGAACCCACAACCGACTTAAACGAAAAAAGAGAGGAAATATATTAGGGTTGATGGCGATCGAACTAAGGCACACATTCCGAACGTCATGGACGTTCTTGGTCGATTGAACTCCAAACTTAACCAAAATACACACACTGCCTAAGAACACTAAAGTAACTCATTTTAACCTAAATTCAACTCAAGAAACCATCACGAGGCTCTAGTTAACCTTAGTTCATTTTGGGGCGTTATACAATAGTTCACTTATCTTTAATTTTAATAGAGTCAGTAAGAAGAACAATTTTTCTTGAACATCATTTGTAGAGGAACACGTTCTCTCAATCTGTTCTCTGGGCTTGGTACTATATCAGATGCATCACTAGTTTATATGATTTCCAATAGAAGAACTAGGTTCAACAGATGGGTCTTCCATCGATTCCCCTTACTAGAGGCACCCAAGTTGAGCCTAAAAATTGAACTTTTTTCAAGTGTAGGGTCCCCAAAATATTCCCCATCACAAGGTACATTCTCCAAAACTTTCTCAGTAATTTTAGACACACCCAATGCAGATTACCCATAAGAAACAACACGATCTACTTTCTATACCACACCTTATATTTTATAAGGCACCAAAGTAAAGATGTCATCCACTAAAGTCATCTCAACCATAGACCATCACACAGGATAAGGCTTTAAAAAGTCTTTTTAAGAAGATATTTGTTTAGTAGTATTGATGGCATGAATATATCTTTTGCGACAAGTAGAAGGAAGACATTTAAGTGCATTGATTTTATATTTATTTATGAATAATTGTAGTGCACATACCTTAGATCTCTGGATTATGCTCAATTTTGCTTCAATTTTACCAAGTCTCTCTCCTGTGACAGATGAAAATACAATATTATTGTGCATAAGTAGCATGACTTGAAAAGTGGTGTAGATACATACAACTTAATGTACAAAATTGAGCATAAAATTTAAGATTAGAGGGCAGTATGCACAATGGTCATTAGACATTAAGGGATACTCATGTGATCTTAATCATCCCCAAGTTCCAACACATTCCTTTAAAAATGTTTCTTTGGTCTTGCATACTTTTTCACCTTCTTTGATTTGACCAAAAAGAATTTTCACCACAAAAACTATGATTCAATCCTTTTCTTCGACAAGTGAGAGGAATTTATAGTTTCAATCATGTGTCTCAAGCAACAACTGTTCAATTAGGATGTTGCTGTCTTCCTCTCACTTTTCCTGCAAATTCAAAGGTTAGATTTAGGAACCCACACTAGATTGGGTCCTTTTTATTGATAAAAAAGGATGAATTAGATCGCTTAACCCACATATTGGTAAAACATTTTTATGTTTTTTGCTTTTGCCCCAACCTGTTCCTTTGACGTAATTCCTTTCTTTTAACATAGTTGGTTTTTCTATTCGAGGCAGTCTTGAAGTTCTTATTCATGTGAGTTGTAACTATTGGGTAGGTACCCCTTGAGTGACCATTATTACCCTAATGTGTGCATAGATAAGAGGTTTTCTAAGGGACTTATAACAAAACCTATTCCACCTTTAGTTTTAGGTGTTTTATTAATGAGTTGAGTCAGAATCATTGAAGATTGAGTCCATTTATTTTCCCTCTCAGGCTTATGCTTAGTTCTAGCTAGGTTAAGATTTATTCTTCTAGATTTTTACCATTCAGAAGATAGATCAATTTTTAACCTCATTAGATCTTGTTCACATCTGATTTGGTCACCACTATTTTTTTCTTTCTCATTCCCATTTTCACTTTGTTTTAAAATTTAAGATTTGAGAGCCAAAGTGCAGGAATAAAGGTGTTGTACCTATTCTTTTAGGAGTTGATTTTCTTTTTCGAGATCATAATTAACCTTTTAAAGATCAATATATTCAAATTTTAAACTGGTCAAGGAATTCAACAACTGATCTCTATTTTCATTCCACTGTTGAAGATCATCCATGAGAGTTAGAATAAAGGAAGATAACTTTTTCTTTGAAAAACCTTTTAGTTTATTTTTAAGGTCAAAAAGATTTACCTCCCTTTTCTCAATGTCTGATTTAGATTCTGGTTCAGATTCCTCCATGGACATCAAAGCAACATCTTCTGTATCATCTTCAATTGAGTTGTCTGAACATGTTCCCAAATCAATAGCAATGTTAGATTCTTTTTCTTTGCTCGGGGAGGTTCCTTCATGCGCATTGACCAATGTGTCCCAAATTTGTTTTGTTTTAGTACAACCAGAGATGCGATTAAACTCATCTCTTCCAACTCCACATACAACGATCTACTTAGCTTTAGCATTCTTTGCGAGCATTCTATAATCAACTTCTCCATATTGTGCCTTGGGCTTTGGAATGACTTTCCCTTCATCATCCTTCATCATAGGAATAAGGAGACCATTAATAACTTTCATCCATAATTCATAGTCTTGGGCTTGTAGAAAATCCTTTATTCTCTCTTTCCACCATGCATAGTAATGCCCATTGAATAGTGGTGGTCTGTTGGTGTGTTGACCTTCACACTGTCCGAGGGGAGGTACAAAATTCATAATGATCTTATCTTGAGTTATTATACTCTTAAAAGATAACCTGCTCTGATACCAATTGTTGGAATTCTGACCCCCAAATTCACCTAAGGAACAAGTATATTTTATATGTTCCTTTGCAGATTACAGTAGTTACGTTTTGTCAAGCAAATAAAATAATAACACAATATTTTATCGCAGAAAACCTTAACTCATAAGGGTAAAAACTAAGACCTACACCTCTGTATATGATTTAACTTTACTTTATTTAACTCCAAGTCTCAACACAAGATTACAAACCTATGTAACATAAGGAATTATAAACTCTAATTCCTAGAGGAATTATTAACTCTAATTCCCAGCTCATAAATTATAAGTTCTAATTCCTAGCTACCCAAGACAAAAATCCCCAAGGTTTAAGTCTTCTACCATCTGTCAAATTTCTCAAACTTGTTATACGAATCCTACACACGCTCGATTGTAATCAAAACTCTTAATTACAATCTTACAATTTTTTCCTCACAAATTGGCAACACTCCCAAGTAACTCTCAAAACTCTCTCAAACCTCTTGATCGTGTTTTGATCTTCTCTCTCTGTAAGTGCGCAATTTTTCTCAAGCAAAACTATCGCCCTATTTATAGATTTGGACTTGAATCAAAAACCTATTTCAACTAGAAATCCTACTTCATGTAGGACTCCTCTTTTGTATGGAACTCCTAGTTCAACTCGAACTTGTCTTCGCCGCATCTTCACCTCCTTGTCTGAATCGACTTTGCCTCTACAAAACCTTATTAAGTTCAACTTGGATTCTTTATCACTTCCCAATAAATATTACGCTTCTTTCCTCTCTATCGTAAGTTTTCCTTAAACAAGTAAGAAGAAGTTTTACTTCTTTCATCTTTATTTCCTACTTCTCTTAGGATTGCTATTTGATTAAAAAAACTACCTTGCTTGCGAACTCCTTTATTAAAGGAAATTTTCTGTACTGGTTGCTCATGGAAAACACAATACTTCCACACCTTTATAACTTCTAATTCACATGGTTGACATTCTCCTTATCCAAGTCGGATTCGGTCAGAAAGGAACACGTTGCGCAACCTGTTTCTTTCATCTATTTCTCTATTTGTCAATTATCAAAATCTTTCTCGTTCTAAAAACTTCCCCCCTTTTTTATGATGACTAATTTTATTTGCTTGCGTTGAATATGTAAGTACACACATAACTCATATGCATGCTGCCCAGAGATTTTTTTTTCTATCTTTCAGTAGGCCTTGTTAAACTCAAATCATGTTTGCTAAACTTGTTTCATGATGAAATCTTTTTCACTCTTTAAAATATACATATTCATATTCATCTTGGAAGAAACACCAAAGGGAGAAAACAATCTTTTAAATCATAGATACGCTAGACATAAACCACATATGCAAACACGTTCTATGCCTTAATTAACCAGAACACCAACTCGAACCCAAACGACCAGGCATTAAACACAGATATGAACTAAGAACAGAGGAATTCGAGCAAAAAGACAAAGAATCTACAAAAAGTTCAGTTCATGAAAATAGAACATTTAATACGAGTTAATGATCAAGAAGAAGTTTACCTTTACACAGACAATGAACTGATAAAAACGAGTTAGCGACAACAAGATTTCACCATCGAAATACGAATCCGAGAATTCCGATGAAAAAACTGAAGCGAACGAGAAAAAAGTGAACCTTGTTTGGATGTATTTCTAAACTAAGATTGCTATTGCCTTATAATATAACTTCCAAATATTTTACAACTTTCCTATTTTTCTAATTTTTTTATTCCAACTAATGACCTACCTCATTAACGAAGAAGAAGGAGCTATTTAGATGAAAATAAGGTGTGGAAAATAAGGGGGGAACAGAATGGATTTTTTGGATATTCAAATTCAAAAATTTCGAATCCCCTCCAAGGGATAAGGTTAGTCGGCTATCAATTGTACCAATTCCAATGGATAAAGGTTGAAGGCCGCTCGATTTCTGAGCAAAGGATGAAGAAGGAGCAAGATTCCTTCACCTTGAACTGCTCAAGTTCTGAGGATGAGGGAAAGAGGGAGAAAAATGCCACAGTTACGTCTGTTCTCGCGAGTAAGCTTGATCAATTCGGGTTCCTTCACGCATTAAGAGGAAGAGCTCGAATACGGTTCGATGGACTACTATTGCTGGGTCTTCTGTACTCTACGTTGTTTTGGTCGTCCTTTTGCTGAAGGAGGAAATGGAGTTTGGGCCGGGTCGGGGGATAGGGAGCTGGGCCTATTTAATTTGAAAATGGGTCTCTCGGAATTTCTTAGGTATTAAAAGTTGGGAATATGAGTTGAGTGGGTTGCTGAAGATCGAGGAGTTAGAAGGTGGGCTGGATTAAAGAATTTGAGGGAAAAGTCCCAAAGGTTGGTCTTGCAACCAAGCTGAAAAAATCTCAACTAAGAAAATGACCATACAAATCTAAATTGTAGACGATCGAGATTAACAATTCGAGTGAACGAGTCCAGCTGGCGATTCCGCTAAAAATAATATGAATTAATAAAAATTAATTAATGAGCTCCTTAATCTTAAAGGAATAAAATAATTGACTTAATTATAAACCAGTTAATTTAAAAGTGTAAACCATTATCTAACTAGACTAACTAGTTCAATATTTAAACAAAACAAAATTTTTTCGAGATGATTTTCGAATATTTGTAAAATAAGATATAATATATATATATATGTATATATTGTTTAATTTCCAAAAATTGACAAAATTATACATAACTATTTGGAAAATAATTTGAACTTTAGAGTCAATTATTTCAAAATAGTTTGTAATTTTAAGAAGTTCAAAGATTGATTCATATCGCGTAGGTCCAAAATTGGGTGTCAACAACTGTCCCAGCAACATAACGCCTAACTTTTTTGGCAGTACCAACATGTTGCTTGGTAGGACTATGCATAAACATAGACAACATCTAACAGAAAACATAATATAAGGACGAGTATGTGTTAGGTAACTCAAACCTCCAATCAAGCTTCTGTAGTGACTAGGATCGACAAGATCTTCGCCATCTTCAAGCTGAAACTTTTCGTTTGCATTCATGGGTGTGGCAACCGATTTACAATGATGCATACCGAACTTTAAGAGGTTTTTTGCATACTTCATTTGAGAAACAAAAACACCATCTTCTACCTATTTCACTTGAAGACGAAGAAAGTATTGCAAAATACCTAAATCTGACATTTCAAACTCCTTCATCATGCAAGATTTAAATTCAACAACAAAAGTTTCACATGACCCCATATAGATCATGTCATCCACATAGAGATAAACTACCAAAAATCACTTGTAACTAGTTTCTTTACATACAACATAGGCTCATTCTCACTCCTTTCAAATCCATTCCCCAGGAAGTACGAGTAAATTTTGGTGTACCATGCTTGTGGCGCTTGTTTTAGCCCATAAAGAGCCTTCTTAAACTTGTATACTTTGCTTTCATTGCCACTAACACCAAAACCCTCAAGTTGGGAAACATAAACTTCCTCTTCCATATCCCTATTTAAGAATGCATATTTAACATCAAATTGACAAATATTCTAGCTCAATTTAGCAGCCAAAGATAAGAGTATTCTCACCATTTCAAAACGAGCGACTTGTGAATACGTCTCATCGAAATCAATACTTTGATGTTCTGAGTATCCTTTAGCTACAAGTCTTGCTTTGTATCATTGTATGTTCCCATCTGCATGACTCTTGATTTTGAACACCCATTTGAGTCCAATGGGTTCCTTCCCTTCAGGTAAATTCACCAATTTCCCTGTTTGATTCTTCTCAATTACTTGCATCTCTTCTATCATTGCATTTTTCCATGCTTGACTATCTACAACTTCCTTGAAACAACTAGGTTCAATAACAAACAAAGCAAAAGAACAATTTTCATAAATCTCCCTTAACGATCTGAATTTCGCTGGTGGAGTCTCACTGAAAGAATCACTTGAAGAAGAACTGTTGCCACTTCCCCGAGGGGTCAAGCTGTGATCACTAGGTTCTTGATTGATGAATATCACAACTGCTATTTGCTGGAGAAGAGCTCGATGCGTTCCCTGGAACAGAAACTGCAAACTGCTTGAGGTTCTTCTCAAAAGCTTCATCAGTAGGCGACAATTTAATATTTGAACTAACATTCTCAGAATCAAAGTTCAAGCTAGCATCTTCATTAAACATAACATTTCTACTGATCATAATTTTTCCACTCAGTGGATTATATAACTTATAAGCTTTGGATTATGTGCTATATTCAACAAAGATACATTTAATTTATTTTTCATTAATCTTTTATATCTAGCTTGGGAATTCACCAAAGAATAAGCTATACATCCAAGGACACATAAGTGGCTTACTTCGGCTTGTTACCTCTCTATGCTTCATATGGTGTTTGATTAAGAAAAACCTTGGTGGGGAAATGTTCAGCATGTAGACAGCAGTAGCAACAACTTCAGCCCAGAAATATTTTGGTAAAACTCTATCTTGCATCATGCTTCTACCCATTTCAACGACTGTCGATCCTTGCGTTCGGCAACACCATTTTGCTTTGGAGTATATGGTGTTGTGAGCTCTCTATGAATACCATTTTCTCGCAATAGGTGTTGAATTCATTTTATATAAACTCACCACCTCTATTTGTTTGAAGAGTCTTAATTCTACAACCACTTTGTCTTTCAACAAAAGACTTATATTTCTTGAAATTCTCAAATGTTTCTGATTTGAATTTCAAGAAGTAATACCCAACTCATTCAACTATAATCATCCCTAAAAAGCAGAAAATATGGAGTTCCACATTAGGTTTCAACACTCCTTGGACCACATAGATCAGCATGCACCAATTCAAGAAAAATAAAAGCTTTCCAAGACTTACCTACAGGAAATGACTTTCTATTTTGCTTCCCATACACACATCCTTCACAAAATTCAAGAGCATCAATTCTAGGAAACCAAGAACCATATTTCTATGAACTATTTATAAACCCTTTACATTCAAGTGATCATACCGCAAATGGCACAAATTGTCTTCTGTATTGTCTTTTGTGACTAAGGCAAAACTTTTAACATCAGAAACTTGAAGAGGAAACATTCTATTTTGAGTCATTTGAATGACAACAATTTTGTAACCTAAATTTTTTTCTTGAATGCTACATGATTGTGATAAAACAAAATAGAATATCCACAATTCATCAATTTCCCAATACTCAACAAGTTATGGTCCAAACAAGGAACATACTGCACATCATGGAGAAGTATGACATTACCATGAGAAGTTTTTAGAGCGATTGTACCTTTTCCGTCGATTGTCATTTCTAAGACAAACTTCTGACTTCTCTGATTCATCATGTTCATTGAACATTGACCTTCTGCCCGACATGTGGTTGGCAACCACTATCAATGATCCATACGTCATCTGAACCAACATCTACTGAGGAGTCAGCCATGAACATATTACCCTCATCTTATTGTTGCTCACTGAAATTGGCTTGTTGTTGTTTATCCTTCTGTTTAGTCCAACAATCAGCTTCCTTGTGCCCCATTTTTCTGCAATAGCGGCACTGAATATTGCTCTTGAATTGCCGGTGCTCACCACAAAACTGAGCCATCCTCTGCCACGACCTCTTCCATGGAAACTACCTCTGCCTCCATATCCTCTGGCATTTGAAACTTCTAATTTGCATTTGAAAGAAGAGTCCCCCTTGATTTGAAATTCCTTCTCTTAGCCCTTTTCTTGAGAAGCATTCAGTCTATCCTCATGAGCTTGCAATGAACTCATCAATTCATCAAAAACATAATTAGATAAATCACGGGACTCTTCAATAGCAACTACGAAATGATCAAATCTTTTATTAGGACTACTCAAAATTTCAGAAACTATAGTTTCGTTAGTAATTTTGTCATTGTATCCTTCATATGATTAGCAATTGCACTCACCCGGGATAAGTATCCTTGTACAGACTCACTACTTTTCATGGATGAATTTTCAAAATCACGTCAGAGTGATTGGAGTTTAACAGACATTACCTTCCTAGAGCCGTGGAATTCTTTTTCAGAATATCCCATGCCTGCTTTGAGGTTTCCGCAACAACAATTCGGGAAAAAATTGTATTATGCATCGATTACTGGATGTAAATAGAGACTTGAAGTCCTTTTTGTTCTCCCACAATCGTTATACCTCGTCTTCCTCAGAATAGCCCTTTTCCACCAAATCCCACAATTCTTGAGGCTTGAACTAAGTCTTCATCCTTATGCTCCAAAATTCATATTTACCCCATTAAAGATAGGAATTAGTTGTTGAGATGTGGCAGATGCTCCATTGGTATCCATTTTTTGTTCTCAATTGTCACTTTCTTCTTGCTATTGATTTGCTCTCGGTTTTGACCTAACCTGACTCTTGATACCAATTTTGTTGGAGAATAATACCACAACAAATATGATATATAGCTATGAAATTATTAGCTATAACATCAAATTCATCACTAATTATTTGGTTTAAGTCACAAAATTTACTTTTCGTGTTTATATATATGAGACACACACTTTTAGTGATGAAACGTAAGATTTCGTAGAAAAGTTTTATCCACAAACTTTCCCACCAAAAATTAGTTCGGCGTCATTTTGTTAAGTAGTGTTAATCACAAATTTAAAGTTATCGGTGACACATTATTTCGTCACTAATAGTGTATGTAATTCATGACAAACTACGAGATCAAATTCGTCACTAATTATTTGCTTTTAATGACAAAATTTACTTTTCTTGCTTAAATATACGAGACACATACTTTTAGTGACGAAACATAAAAATTCGTAGAAAAATTTTGTTCACTAAAGTTTCCCACCAAAAAATTAATTGGCGTTATTTGTTAAATAGTGTTAGTCACGAATTTAAAATTATCAGCGACACATTATTTCGTGATTAGTAATGTATCTAATTCATGACAAAATACTTTTTGTTTATTAAATTTTTTACACACAAAAAAATTCATCTATAAAAATATGTTGTTACAATATCGACAAATTAGAGTTCGTAGTTAAATATTATAAATTTAGCTATGAAAATTTAATTTAGTTATGACACTTATTTCGTCACTAATAATATAAATAATTGGTGACAAATATTTTTTGTCTCTAATCAATCTATGATTTAGTGACAATAAAAAAATTGTCACAAAATATGTGAGGTGTTAAATAGCGACGACTTAAAATTTATAGTGAATGCTTAAACTATTTGGTAAAAAAAAAATCTTAGCTAAATACAATTTTGTTTTGCTACAATTGTTAAAAATTACAAGGGACAACTTACAAAAAGAATAATACAAGTGTTTCATAAGAAGTAGACAAAGTTTATTCGTTAATTGACAAGTGAAAATATTAAAACCAATGAATTCGATCGATCTTGTAAAAATGAAAAAGTTCAATACATCAAGTTTCTTAATTACGCAATTATATAAAATGCATCATTTGAAAATTACAATCCGGGTTATAAGTATTGTGAGTGGGAACGGTTATCACCACTAGATCACTAATGTTTGTTGGTTTAGCACTTTTATTTTTATTTGATACACTTTCATTGATAAGCACGATAAAATAAATAATGTGTCAAGACCTAGTGCTAATTTTTTGCATATCTATTGATTTGTGATTGGAAAACTACACAGATTAAGTCGATCTATTTGTTTGTCTATAAATATGTTCATATTTAATAGTAATTCCACATACGTACGTAGAGTAACTACGCAGAGATAACATTGATTTACAAACTTAAACTTTGCAAAGGTGCAACATTTTCATGAATTTCTACTAAATTTTTTTGTTAGTGTGAAGATTGCAATAAACTAAAAAAACGAAAGCACAAATAAAAGAAATGAAACGAGGATTTCAAATATATTTTGATGAAGTACTATAGTTATTTGTATCAATGTTCAACTTGAACCGACTATTAATTTTTTTAAATAAAATCAAAAGTTTAATTTTAAATAAATTTATTATATTACTGAATAATTTTTAAAATTTACAAAAATAAATAAATAAAATGACAAAACCTTACTGAACATATTTAGAGATTTTTACAAAAATACACAGTTTAATTCAAATATAATCTACATTTGAATGAATTATGGGTGGTAACTTTCATGCATGTGTGTATGAGTATATATAATCATATAATATATTGTTTCTACAAAAGTTAAATTTGAAAGAAGTGAATGAAGTACAAAATAAAACAAAAATGAACAACAAGAGAGAGTGGTCAGCACTCTTCACTTCCAACCTTTAATTAGTGACGAAATTAAATTTTTTTTCAACTACGAAATACATATAACTTTAGAGACAATTGATTTTGTCATTGATTAAAGTAAAATGATTAGCGACGATATAAGTTTGTCGGTAGTAATAACCTTTTTAGTGACGAATCATACTATTAACTACAAACAATATACTTTTTACGAAATATAATTTTTTCACTAATGTTATAATATTTGGGGATGATTTTTATTTTTGTAGTTAATGTAATACTTTTAGCGACGAAGCACTAAACGTCTTTGTCTACTTTTAGAGACAGACATTTAGTGACGGCTGAGTGACGAATTATTTTTTGTCACACAAGATTTATAGTGACGAAATATGATTTATTAATGACGAAATTATTTGTCCACGATCATCGAATTTGTTGAGTGTAAAGAGAGAAGAAACAATGTATAATAAGATAGAATAAGAGTTGCAGAGAACTTTTACGTTATATTTCTGAAATTCATAAAGAAAATAGATAGGAAACTTTAAATAGGAATTAACTCAACCACAAGACCCACTAACTTAACCACAACCTTACCCACTAAGCTAAATATTAAGCTAAATATGGGCAACTAACATAATTTATGCTTTGTCTCAGCTAGGGCTCCTAACGCAGGTGTTACTCTGCCTACTATATAGGAACCTCTAATTATGTTTGAATCAATATTCAGCAATGAGACTCTGACCACAAAGTAAAGGAGAAATTTGGGCTCTCTAAGTGGGGTAGTTTTGAGAATTAAGTTTCAAATGAAGTTGAGAGCCATTGATGGAAATCAAGGTTTTTCCAAAAAAGTGAATAAGATTATTTGTGTTGGAGGATGCCATGAGAAAAAAAAGAACAATTATTTGAAGCAAAATGGATCACTTCTCTGAGAAAATAAAGAGTTTCAGAAGAGAATGATTGTGAAATTGTTTATTGCTCAAGCATTACTATGATAAAAATATAAGAAGAGTACTATCTAATTATGGTGACTAAACAATCAAATCCCTACAAATTAGATAGACTATCATATATATAATAGGAATAATGCACAAGTACCCCCTCAACTTATGCCCAAAATCTCAGAGACACACTTATACTATACAAATGTACTATTACCCCCCTTAACTTATTTTATTAATAATATTCTACCCCTTTTCGACTTACGTGACACTATCTTGTGGGCCCAACACTGGTTAACTTTTTCTTTCAAACTAGTGCCACGTAGGCCTAAAAGGGGTAGAAAATTACTTATATAATAAGTTTAGGAGGGTAATAGGACCTTAGTATAGTATAAGTGTGTCTCTGGGATTTCGGGCATAGGTTGAGGGGATACTTGTGCATTTTCCCTATATAATGTTGCACAACTATGAAGATTCTATAAAAAATAATGTTAAGTTATCCTTTTGATTTTGAATTAGATTGGATTGGATCATCCTTAACGGGTCATAGGTTAGTGGTAAACTAGTTCCCTGTTATTTCTCTAGTAATGTTGCTTTCCACATACTACTCATAACTTGTATTGTTGTTTTTTCTGAAGTACAAGAAAAGATTAAGTTTTTCTCTCTGTTTCTTAATATTTATTCAAGTAGTTGTTCATCTATTTTGACAACAATTAAAACATATATACTTAATTATTTTTCTTTTATTATTTCAGTTTGTTGACATACTTAACTGGTGGATCCGGTCAAATATTAAAAATTTATTGGATTAGTTGACAGGTAAGACATAGTTGGGTTAGTAATATTATCTTTGGTAGAAAGTTTTTGAAGAAATCTTTGTTTATGTTAGACTGTTTGAGTTTGAAGATTCTTGTTTTAGTTTATGGTTGAGACTTTTTTTCAAAGTGCTGCCTTATTTGACTACCTTCTATCAAAATATTACAATCTCCACTCTTTCATTTGTGGTTTTGAGTGTATTCGTTGGATGGTATTTATAATTGGTAGCATCATACGGTTTAATTTTCTTTAAAAGATTGGATCATGATGACCATATCTTGCTTTTATTTGTTTTTGTATCCTCTTGCAAATAAGTATATACATAAGAATTACCAAAATCGTCAAGGTAAATGTTAACGAGTCAGACAGTGTTGGAGATGTCACAACTTTGCTACATTATAAGGAGGGCATATCGGTATTTCATCAACATTTATTTTCAAAAGATAATATGCTAATGGATAGACAGAAGTTAGTTGACTATGGCATTTGCAAAAGCTCCACCATTCATGTTGTTGTTGAAGATACAGTCACAGTGATCACATTAAGAAACACTCTTCTTTGATCTCATACAAATAAAGAATGGTGAAAGCTCATCTAACTTGACTGGGTATTCCGTTGAGTCAATCTTCCTAGTAAGAGTATATAATGGTGTATAATGGTTATCTACCTTGAGTAAACTCACCTTCAAATGATGTGTTAAAGTCGTTTAAGAAAATACATTATGTCCGATCATATACCGGAGGTGCAAAACTGTGTGGAGGGCAACTTTTATTTGATCACACATAATTCGTTGGATTTAAAGACGTTAACACATCAGTTGAAAGTGAACATGACTCCAAGGTAGATAACCATGATACACCATAATATCCTACGACTAGGAAGATTGATTCAGCAGGATACCCTGCCAAGTTAGATGAGCTTTCACCATTCTTTATCAGTATGAGATCAAACAAGAAGAGTGTTTCTTAAAATTATTGAAAGCATAAGAAATTTTCTTGGAACCTATTGAAAGGGTTGGTAGTTAATTGACGATCACGAGATAACTTATTTCTCGAGCCCTAAGCATAAGTTATATTGTAATTGCAACACACCGTAGCTAAAACAGACAAAAAACAGTTTTGCAGAAAATCTGCAGGTGCAACAGGCGAGACCATAGACGGACAGTAGCCTGACCTACGGTCCGTCCTGCACAACCATCGATGGGATCAGAAACTCCCAAAAATCTCAGCCCAATAAAATTTGTTAAGTGTTGGTCGACGGACGGACTTATGGTCCGTAGGTCAGATTATGGTCCGTAGTCCATGAATGTCGATCAATACTCCCTTCATAAACTCTTTGACAAGATCTATGGATGACCAGCATAGTTCGTAGGTGGATCTACGGTCCGTAGGTCTAGCCGTAGGTTGGAAATTAGCAGACAGTTAAGGGGAAATGCAGTTTGGTCAACTTCAAATGGTCATAAGTCTTAGAAAAAAATGAATTAGGTGTCCCATGACCTACCCACTGATAGATAATTGAATTAGCTTTCAATATCCATCAACCTTGCTAAAATCAGACCTCCGAGTAAAACATTATGCCCATTTTAGTAAAGGCTTGTCGAACAGGCCCAACCGACGGACCAACCGACGGGGCGTCGTTCAATCGACAGACTGTCAGTCCTGGCCGTCGATTGGTCTGACAGCAACTTTCCCAGGGGTCTTTTGGTTTCCCACTCTGTTGAAACCCTAATATACGTCTTTTTGACCCTAAATTATCAAATTTTAGTCAGTTTAAGCCTAGAAACATAACATATCTAAGTCAAATCATCATATCAAAACTTAGAAAATTAAAAGCAAGAGAGGAGAAAAATCTCAAGAACCCTAGTTAAAGAATGCCACAAGCTCCAGCAGTTCCATCCCCAAAACTTAAGTATTTTTCCGTGGATTTCATCACCAGTTATGTGGGATTTCACTGGTGGGTTCCTTTCACCCATTGGGTCCCTAGTTTTCAGTCAGATTCTTAGTTCTCTTATTATGATTAAACCTAGGGTTTTTAGAATTTTGATAGAACTTCATGAATTTAATAAATATATGTTCCGAATCAGATTATCATGTTATTACTCAGATTATCGCATGAATTTCAAAACCCTAGCTTTGTATTTCTTTAGTTCTTGAATTACACATGCTAGGTCAGATATTTCAGACACTTCAGATATAAATGCCTCAGTTATAAATGCATAATTACCAGATTAATTGTTGCATTCTCAGTTTGCATGTTCAGTTTTAAGCTATACAGTATTAACAGAAACTCAGACATAATCAGTAATTTACAGAATTCATTGGGAGTAGCATAATACCGAGTTGAACTAGGGTTCATCGTACCCAATTAGTCCCAGAACTACTAGCCAAGTAGGTTATAAGTTTCATGTGTGGGCAATCAGTTTAGTGATCACGCCAGCATGCCTTTATACCATTCGCAGGGTATATTGGGTCCTCTCGATGGGGCGTATACATCGGACTCCACATTTAAATCATGTGATTTTATTATCGGTTATTAGTAGCTCCCATAGTTCAGTCAGACTCTCTGCATTGACCATTTATCAGTATATTCAGTATTCAGTTTCAACATGTTATAAATTGGTCATTGTATCCAGATAGCTCAGAAATCAGCATATCATGTTCAGATTATCATACTTGCTTTTGTGCTTGTTCAGTTATGTTTATTTCAACTTTATTCTATCCTACATGCTCAGTACCTTCAAGTACTGACGCATAGGTGCACTACATCTTCTCGTGATGTAGGTTCAGGTTCTCAACATTCAGATCACGCATAGATCAATTTTCGATCTTCAGTTCAGCAGATTCAGTGGTGATTCCTCATTCTCCGAGGACAACAGTCATGAGTTTCTTTTCAGTCTTTAGTCATTTAGTTTCACTTTTGCTAGATTTATCTGGGGCTTGTCCCAATATTTCTAGTCCAGTTTAGAGGCTTATTTCTGACATAGTTAGATTCATCTTAGTATTGAGTTTGTAACTTCATTGTATTAAACTCTTTGTTTTCAAATATCTCAGTTATAGAATATGAGTATTCCCCATCTTTTCAAATTTAATTATGATTTAGCTTCCGCATCAGTTTATTATCTTTAGTATGCTCATGATCATGCCAGCAGGGTTAGCTTTGAATCACTTGTGGTCCTAGGTTCCGTGTCCGCATCTCGGGAATAGCTCGGGGCATGACAGTAATTAGTTCTAAAGTCGATGATCGGTCAGACAGCTTGTGTTTGCTGCAATATTTGCAAATATTTATGTTTTTTTGGAAGTTTGTTGGACAAATTTGAAACTGCAAACCAATGCAATGGTTTTCCTTTATTCTTTTTCTGCTTTATATAGTGAGTAATTTGATTGGTTTGTTGAATTGATCAATTACTATTCCTTTTGTTCCAATTTACGTGGCATCGCTTCTCTTTTATTTACTCTTATTCAAGAAGAATGTGATATCTTTCTAACTTTGGAAACAATTTAACTTTTCTCTCTTTACTAAACCCTTTAGAGTGTGTTTTACTTCACTTGTCAAGAAGATAATTTGGGTATTGAATTCTTAGTGAGATTATTTTATGGTGTCATTTTATCACTCATCATAGTTCATTTTTTATTATTTTACCTTCGAAACCTAATGGTCTACCATGCTTCTGACATGTTTGGGATTTAGAAGTTACGGACTACAAAATTGTCTTGTTAGGACATTCATTGGGACAAGCACATTCAAAGACATGTGACTTAATTATTCTTTTCAAATCAGAAAATGCATACTGCATTTGATTTGCTATATTAAGAAAATGAATGATCTTTTCTACCTATATTTCACATATAGATGTTTGTTTATCAAATGAGATAATGATAAACTTTTTTGTACAATTTTTCTTTACATTTCCATTTTCTCTTCTCTTAATTGTGAAAAAAAATATTTCATCAAATCGATTATCTACAAATCAAGCAGTGAATAAATCTTCCATCAATCATTCAAGGTAACAAATAATAAAGGGTAATTCAAATCCAACATGAACTCATAATCTTTGTTGAGATTTGGTAGAATCTTTTTACTTTTCCTTTTTAGTCTAAAAATAGTTTATAATATTTAATTTTCTTTTCAAGTCTAGGGTTTACATTAATTGCCAAATATTTTATTTAATTTTGGTTTAGTATCTAGAAGGATTCTCCTTAATTATTTATATATAGGGATGTACTATTCTATTTGAATCAAAGCAAGAATAATTCAATGAATTATCATTCATTCTCTCTTTAATTTCTCTTTCTACTTTCTTCCATTCTATAACAGTGGTATCAGAGCCTTGCATTAATCTTAATGGATCTGTGAGTTCGTTGAAGAAGAACTTTCAACCACTTTTAATTCATATTTTCAACCCGCTTTTAACCCGTGCTTTTGTTTTTAATGCAATGCCAATTTTCACCTGTGCTTTTATTTTTAACCCATGACTACTTTTAACCAAATTTTAATCTATATTATTTTAAAACCTTATTTTTTTAACAATGACAAGCAATACTCTTTCTTTCAATATCCCGCAAACCTTCGATAGTGAAAACTATCAAAATTTGGGCAGATAAGATGAAGTCTTATCTTGAGGCTTATGATTTGTGGGAAGCTGTAATAGAAGAAAAACACATAATATAACTCACTAAAAAGTCTTTTGATGCTGAAAACAAACTTCACTCAGAAGAGAAAATAAAAAAACACAAAGCCAAAAATGTAATTCAAAATTCGGTTGCAGATTCAATCTTTTCTAAAGTCATTGCATGTGAGACAACAAAAGAAGCTTGGGAAAAACTTGAGAAGGAGTACCAAAGAAGTGAACGAGGCAGACAAAATCAAATTCTGAATTTGAAAAGAGATTTTAAATCTCTTAGGATGAAAGAGGGTGAGACTATCACTAATTATTCTGACATAATTTCTTTGATTTTCAACAGAATCAGGTTGCTTGGTGAAGATTTTAAATATAATATAATAGTTGAAAAAATTAGTTTAACTCTTCCCGAGAGATTTGAGTCTAAAATCTCTGCTTTGAAAGAGTCTAAAGATCTTTCTACCATCTCTCTTGTTGAATTGATAAATGCTCTTCAAGCACAAGAACAAAGAAGAGCTTTGAGACAAGATAAAATTATTAAAGGCATCTTTTATGCAAATTATCAAAAATAAAAGTTGATTATCCTCCTTACAAATATTGCAAAAAGAAAACACATTTGGAAAAATTCTGTTGGTGGAGATCTGATGCGGTATGTGGAAATTGCAAACAAACAGATCATGTTACAAAAGTGTGCAAATTCAAAGAAACTCAAGATAAATCACAAGCATTATTATAGTAGAAGAAGAATGTGAGGGTGAATTCTATTTGAATATAGTTTTGAAAAATAATTAAGTGTTCAAACTCAAGTTAGATATTCCAACTTGAGTTTGAGGGGGAATGTTGAGATTGGTAGAATCTTTTTACTTTTTCTTTTCAGTTTAAAAATAGTTTATAATATTTAATTTTCTTTCAAGTCTACGGTTTACACTAATTGTAATATATTTAATTTAATTTTAGTTTAGTATCTATAAGGATTCTCCTTAAAGTAGGATTTTCCTTAATTATTTATAAATAGGGATGTACTATTCTATTTGAATCAATGCAAGAATCAATTCAAAGAGTTATCATTCAATCTCTCTTTAATTTCTCTTTCTAGTTTCTTCCATTCTATAACAATCTTCTCTAGGGTTTCATCTTACTACGCTCTCACTACAATAAAAATAACCTTTAACGTTAATAAATATAGACTTAAAAAAAGTGTTTAACATCTTTACCAGCATTATCTAAGTGCCATTAGAAACAATGTAACTAAAGATTTTAGGGAATAGTGTTAATTACTGCTACATATTTAGCGACAATTAAGAATTAAGTTACCGCTAATGATCATCAAATGTTTGGTGGTGCTACTTGAGCATATACAATACATTAAGAAACTTGTAAGATGAACAATATATGATTCATGACCAAATTAAACATGATGAAAAGTATTTTTTATAATGAGTTGGTGTGAGATGAATGAGTAATGTTTAATGTAAGATAGTATTATCCGAGATGGCAGTGAGCAACCTTATTTTCATAAGTAGTACCTTTAGTATCAATTGGAAACTTTTAATAAACTATTTCAGCAAGACCATTTTGAGTTTGAACATGACTTACATGATGTTCAACTTAAATTCCAATTAATAAACAATAATTGTTAAAATCTTGAAATGTAAGTTTGCCAACATTATTGTGGAAAATAGCCTTTATGTGATAATATCTAATATCTATATTAATCGTATTATTTGTGCCAATAATTTCACAAACGCCAGGTTGTGAGACGATATGAGGCACATACGTGACCATATTAAAGATGTATTTATGAGGACTATAAAATATATTAGTGAACCACTATGTGTATAAATATATCCACATATATCTCCATGTATAATCTCTATAAATACAGGAATTCAATACTAGTTAGGAAACTTCAATGCTCGATGTACATAAAAAATCTTTACTTTTATTATTCGCCCTCTATTTAAACTGCCCTGCTGCTACATCGAGCAAGAGTCATCCCAATATGAATGATATCTCAGGGTCTATCCCAAAGTCTAGCAAAACAAGGTCAATAGGGAAAACCAACAATCGTACTAATACATCTTCTACAACCACTTCTGGTCGGGTGAATGATCGGTCTGCAAGATGATGGTGGTTGGCTTAGGACTGTCCAGACAAAATTTTTGTACAATGATGCATACTTGAGATTAGTGCTAGCAGTAAGATCACATAACCCTAGGGCATGAATGCTCTGCCCTACACTAATCAGCACAAAGAAACTATTCGGGTCATTTAGTTTGGCAGGCAGTCTATTTTGAATTCTCGAACACTCCTTAGTAAGTTCCACTATCTTATACTCTATCAACATCCTCTTGTTTCCACAAACTCCTTCACATAATCAACATACTTAGGGATTCCCTGCAAAACATCCACAAGTGGCAAGGTAATGTGAACTAGCTTAAGTAAAGAGGAAACTTATCAAAGCATTCGTCCTCACTCTTTTTCTTCAACTTTTGTGGAAAGGAGGAGGTGGTTTCACGTTATTCACTACACTATCTCAATGGGAACTTTTCTCTACCTCTCTACTATCTTGTCCCTCTCACCGCCTCTGTAACTTTTTTTTTAGACTAACTCTTCTAACTGCACTCCACTTATGGATACATATTGACCTTCCTTGAGTTTGAATCAATGTTACCCGGAAGGCCTCCTTGAGGAAATGAGTTTTGTGCACTAGCGAATTTCCCAAATTGTTTTTCTAAATTTCGAGTAGACTATTATTTTATAGTTTTGTGTGAACTTGTCCACATTTATGTTTACACTATCTTGTTCTGCAATGAGTTTCTTGAACATCTTGCCAGTACTCCTTCTACCTTACTGAACATTTTGGTTATTACCTTGGATATCAATTATGATTCTGGTTTTTCCCTATGATAAATTTGGATGGTTTCTTCAGCTTGGGTAATATGAATTTCCATAACGGAAAAGGGCCTAAAATACCCTTTAAGTATTGAAAATGGTACAAAGTTACCCTTCATCCACCTATTGACTCTAAAATATCCTTTTCATCCATCTATTGGCTCTTAAATACCCTTGTCATCCACCTTTTGGTTCAAAATTGACCACTTTTTAATTGTATAAAATTAAACTCTTTAAGTATTTTTTTTAAAATACTTGGCGTTCAACTATTGGTTATAATTAATTTATTAATATAATTTATAAACCAACCTACTACCCACTGATTAGTAACTAAACCCCACCCAATGAATAATCTAATTATAATATCAAAATTGTCATAAACACTACTAAAACATGATGAAATTATAGATTCCTAAAAATGACATTCAAAATTATTTGATTCCGAATCAAAACCCCAATTAAATTTAGGTTGAGCCGCTTATTTAGGAGGACACTTTCAATAGGATTCTTCTTCAAGATTGAATTAGAAATTTATGATTAAAGGTAACAAAGTAATACATTCCGAATTAATTCATGCACTTTTTTAAATATAATTTTTTAAATATTTATGAGTTTTTTTTCAAACCTTTAGTATATTATTTTGAAAAAAAATAACTATGAAGTAACATCACAAAATTGAGACGTAAGAATAATTAAGATGAACATAGTCAGACTTGTAAGTTTATCGGAATTTTTATTTAGACACTTGAATGTATGATAATTTACTTCTACAGATATTTTCGCCTCAAATTTTTAAAAATACTTAATTAACAATAACTTTTTTGTTGTTGCATTAATAATATGACGAGTTTATTAATTTGGAGAGATTTAATTAGTAATGGGTGGGTAGTAAATTGATTTATAAATTATACTAATAATTTAAATTATAACAAATAGTTGAGTGTCACGTATTTAAAAAAATATTTAAATAGTTTAAATATAAAACCGCTAAATAAGTGGTCAATTTTGAACCAAAAGATGATGACAATGGTATTTTGGACCTAATAGGTGGATGAGAAGGGTATTTTGGAGCCAATAGGTTGATGGAGGGTAATTTTGTACCATATCCAATACTTTGAGGATATTTTAGGCCTTTTCCGTTTCCATAATTTTGTACTTCTATACCTATTTGATTGTTTCCCATGAAGTTTACAGAATCTGGATTCTTCCCACAGTAGTAAGTTACATGTTCGTTACTACCACATACCTCACACTACGCTTGGGCCTATTGCACCAGATTTACTAGAACTTGTTCATGTGTTAATTACATATTACTTAAGTGTGTATTCATCATAATTTGTGTAGTCAGTGCAGTTACTACGTCAACCTCTAACACCCTAAAAGTCTTTTGTACATTTAGGGTTCCCTTGCAAAATATGGTTTAGCAGTAAAAACAACTCATTGTAGGTCTTTTGTATAGCGTGTCCACCTGTAGTAGAGTCTAAAATTATTTTTGTATTTGGTTCAATACCCACAATGGAGGTATATATGTTCCAGCATCTCATTAGCTTGATGGTGATGTGCGAAGTTTATCAGTATGGATTTGAATATATTCTAGGCTTTTATACATATTTTCTCCTTCTTAACGATCAAGATTTCACTTCTTAACTTCGTTGTTTTCCCAGACGAAAAAATTTGATCAAGAATTTTTTAGCAAGATCATCCCAAGATGTGATGGAGTGTGTTGGATGTGACCAAAACATCTACTTTGCTTCCCCCCAATAGTGAAAATTAATGGAAACAAGGTTACACATAATTAAGAGATACGCTAGTTAGCGTGTAAGTGTGACTAATTTCCAAAAAGTTCTAAATAAGCACTTGAGGGTCTTCGTGAGGGAGACTAGTAAATTGCTAATTGTGTTTATCAGTTGCACCATGTTTTTTCAGCTCAAATCTACTCCCAACTAATGATAATTAAATCGTGGAAATAACACCGTTGTCAGTTGGATAGCCACATCATACACTGTCCTTGCCGCCATGACTAATATTTTCTTTTGCACATGTTCTACTTGAGGAACATCCTATAGCACAAAGGTTTGCCTTATTTTGATAGTGAAGAAATCATTCAAGTTCAGCCAAAGACTCTATAAGGCCTTCTTTTCTCTCTCGCATAGTGTGTTAAATCACTTGTAGATAAAGCAACTAAGATCAGGTTGTCAACAATATAACTATGAATATATATACTTAGAAAAATTAAATATCTACTAATTCTAAAGTCCCCAATAACGGCAGCAAAAACATGTTGTACCTAAGTGCACACACAATTGTTCATGGCGATGAGTTATAGATTTACACTCATTTTTAGGCTTTTTAAGTTCAACAGTTAGTCCCCTTAATGCCTACTTATGGCCTATTCTTATGATATGTTGACGATATGTAGATATGGATACAAAAGGACAAGGTAAGGATAAATACTTCGAATAAAAGCCGAAATATGGAAAGATATAAATTGGGAGACACCTAACCAAAAGGGTGGATCGCTCAACTAGCACGACCTCTCCCAAAGTGATAGTGCTCAATACTTGAATTAATTGAGCCAGATCAGCAAACTTAAGGAGGGAAGGCGACTCCCCTAATGCGAAAGGCGAACATGTTGACCATCGTCAAAGCTGATATGTGTTGGAAGAAAAGTGAAGGCCTAAACGGCGAACAAAGGTGGAACTCGGAAATTCGACGAATGTGAAGGGCAGACTCCAGGTTGGTCCTACATTATTTTGGTGTTTTATTACCTGTGTTTACTTGCTTTAGATCAACGCTTAGGATTTGTTTGGTATGTGACATTAGGTAGAATAATCCATGGATTAAAATTTAGTCCATCTAATACATTGTTTGGTTACTTCATTTAATTTAATTCATGGATTGCTTATCCATCATGGGTGGTATTATCTTATCCCTAGAAAATGGAGGGATAACTAATCCAAGGTTTGTTAAACCTTGGATAAGACCCCTAAATGACTAAACTAACCCCTTATTCTTTTTTCTAAATTTCTTTTGTAATTTAATCTCCTTTTTATTTATACTGGAATGGTTATAAATGTTCTTTTTAGATTATCCAAATCTGTTAATGTAATTTGATTTCACTAATATCTTTTTCTTGATTTTTTTTATATTCAAGATAATTTTTCGATTACCCCCTTGAACTATTTGTTTTAAAAAGTAAAAATAAGCTTTAGGTATGGAATTTAAGTAGTCTTAAACTTATGTTATGTTTAAGATATATACTTGACCAACAAAAAATTAGAAATGTTATTTGTAGTTTTTGATGATGTAAAAAACTCAGGGACCTTGTGAAGGTACCCGGTTCGAAGTATGAATCGTTTGTTGACTGCCAGCTAGAAAAAGTACATAAAGTTGGTGCATAGTTCCCAACTGCGTCAGAAACGTCAGACCTTTCTAACCAATGGCATGGGTTTAAGGAAAGTGAGTTTTCTAGACAATGTCATCTTTCCTCACATTGCTCTTTAGTTTTGCAACTTGAAAAAACACATTTAAGAACTCATGCAAAGGCTAAAGAGAATTAAGAAGAAGAATCATTCAAGAATAATCGAAACTCAGGTGCACATTGTGTAGTTGTTTGAGAATATATTCTTTCGATCTTACATTATAAACTGATCCTACATCTATAAAGGAATCAGTGTGGTTTTATCTGAAATTCTAAATCATTAATAGGTTAGTGATTTAGTGGGCGATCTGCGAGATTGCTTAGGAAATCCTAAGTTGTCTAGAGTGATAGCTTAGTGGGTAGAGTAATATCTACTTAGGCTCATCAAGCAATAGAGATATTGCTTGATAGTGAGATTAAAAACTTTTTCTCACATTTTTGTAATCGGTTTCCTTTTGCTTGTGAAGATTAATGAAACTGTTTTTGGAAATCCTTGTGAGATAGGTCGCGGTTTTACTCCCTTGAGCAAGAAGGTTTCCACGTAAAACTCGTCAGTTATCTTACTGCATTTACTTTCTGTTATATTTATGATTGTGTGTCAAGGGACCTGGTCCATTGACTGATAGTGGACGCACAAATTCTAACAAGTGGTATCAGAGCAGGTACTCTCTATCCGGTTAGCACCAAGAGAGTGATTCTTGTTCTAGAATGGCTGCTCCACTTAATCTGGAAGAGGGTCAGTCTTCAACTAGACCCCCTCGTTTCGATGGCCACTTCTATAACTGGTGGAAAGTTAGAATGCACGACTTTCTTATGGTTGAAGACAGTGAAATATGGGACATTGTCTTGGGTGGACCCTTAATTCCAATGATTGAAGAGAAAGATGGTGAAATCACTAGACTTGTTCCAAAGCCTAGACGCATATATGATGAAGTTGATAGGAAGAAGACTGAAAAGGGATACAAAGCAAAGAAGCTTCTTGTCTGTGGTATAGGACCTGATGAGTTCAATCGTGTCTCAGCTTGTGAACACGCAAAGGAGATCTGGGATTGCTTAAAAATAGCTCATGAAGGAACTGAAAAAGTAAAAGAGTCAAAGATTGATATTCTTACCTCTCAGTATGAAAATTTCAAAATGAGAGAAGGTGAAACTATTCATGAGATGTTCACAAAACTGTTATCAATCACAAAAGAGTTTAGAAGTCTTGGAGAACCTATCAGTATGAGCAACCAGGTCAGGAAAGTGCTTTGAATTTTTCCCAAGTCTTGGGAAAGTAAGGTAGAAGCCATCACTGAAGCTAAGTATTTGAAAGTGTTAACAATAGATGCTATAATTGGAAATCTAAAGACCCATGAGATGAACCGAAGTTATGATCAGTCAAAGAAGGAAGTCAAGAAAGATAAGTCCTTGATGCTAAAATAAAGATTCGAAGAGGACTCCAGTGATGATGACTATATGGCCTATCTTATCAAGAGGTTTCAGAAGATTGTGAGGAAAAACAATGGTTTTAGAAAGGGAGCAAATGTTCCACGAACTGCCCCTCAAAATGAAACCTGTCACAAGTGTGGTAAGGGTTTGACATTTTGTAAGAGAGTGTCCCTTATTCACAGCTGGAAACAAAGAATATCAGAGACCAAGAGGTGATAAAGAAAAGCGCAGGGACCTGGTACTCGATAAAAATTATTGGATAGTTGTTGCTGACTATGTGGTAAAGAAAGCCCTTGCTACATGGGGTGATTCTTTGAGTGATTCAGAAGACCCTGATGAACCAAATCATGTGTCAATGGTGGTGGTTCATGAGGATGAAACCATATTCAATGAGATGTTTGCTTTCATGGTTCATTTAGATAATGAAGATGATAAGGATAAGGTAACTCTTCTTGATTTGAAACATGATTTGAATACCTATTCTCTTAAAAAATTGAGAACATTAGCAAATGTTATCATTGATTCAATGATTGAATTAACTTCTTGAAGAGATACCATGAATGCTGAGTTTGAATGTTTAAATGAAACCAGAGATAAAATGGGTGAGAAAATGTTTAAAATTGAAGATTAAATGGCTGTTCTAGAATTTGAAAAACTAGAACATAAAAAACAATTACATCTGATGAATGAGAAAGCTGAAAAACAAAAAGGAAAGTCTAGTGGTTTACAAGTTGAGCTTGAAGAAAAACTAAAATCTACTGAGACTAATCTTGTTTTAGCTTTGGAAAAGAGCAACAACTTAGAAAGAGATATTGTCAAACTTAAAGATGAACTTGAAAAATCTCTTAAGTGGACAAAATCTTCTAAGCTGCTTTCAAATGTGACAGATCAAAGTAATTTCAACAAAAAGGGTCTAGGAAGTTTGAATATTACTCCTCCTTTCAATCCTCACAGCAAATATGTATCTGTGTCTAATAATTTAATGTGTCTTCATTGTGGTAAAAATGGGTATTCGAAAGGAGAGTGTACAACCTGGAGAGAGTCACATGAAAGATTCTCAAAGTATACAGAAAAGAAAAGGATTTCAAAGGAGGGACCTGGTCCTACAAATAAATCCTCACTCAAAAGGATCTCAAAGAGAGAACTTGGTTCTGCTAAAAAATCCTTGGTCAAAAAGAATCTAAAATTACCTCATTAGCCTAGAAACACTTTGACTACCCCTTTGTCTGCTTTCTGGGAACTCAAATTGAAATGGGTTCCCAAGTCTAATAAGTGATTCTTGTTGCAGGTGATTGAGAGGTGTAGCAGTCAATGTTGGTACATGCACAGTGGATGCTCTAAACATATGACTGGTGATACCAAAAACTTCCTCTCACTCAAGGCCCTTCAAGGCGGAGGTGTCTCTTTTAGTGATGGAAAGAAGGGGTATATTTTAGGTGTTGGTAAAGTGGGAAAATCGCTTGAGGAATCCATTGACAACGTGTATCATGTCAGTGAGTTGAAGTATAGTCTTTTGAGTTGTCTCAAATTTGTGACAAGGGAAATGAAGTGAAGTTTACATCTGAGAAGTGTATTGTAGTTAATCTGACTACAAAGAAAGTGATTCTCACTGCTCAGACAAGCAAAAACATGTATGTTGCTAACTTAGAAACATCTCATGGAGATGATACCGACATGTTTAAGTGCTCAGAATGAAAATGTTGATCTGTGACATCGAAGACTAGGCCATGTGAGCTCATCTTTATTGAATAAACTGATTTCTAAGGACCAGGTCCTAGGTCTGCCAAAGTTGAAATTTTGTGAAAGCAAAATTGTGAAGTCTGTGTCAAAATAAAACAAATCAGATCATCCTTCAAGACAAAAAAGCAAGTAACCTCATCGAGAGTATTAGAGCTGCTGCACATGGATTTATGTGGACCCTTGAAGGTTCAAAGTAGAAGTGGAAAGAAATACATTCTGGTGATAGTTGATGATTACTCAAGATTCACATGGACAAGGTTCTTAAGATCAAAAGAAGAAACACCAGACGAATTGATAGTGTTTTTCAAAATGATTGAAACAAAATTGAATCAAGTGATTGCTTGAATTAGGTCTGATCATGGTGCTGAGTTTGAAAACTCAAAAATTGATCATTTCTGTATGAAAAATGGCATAACTCACAACTTCTCTGCTCCAAGAACTCCCCAGCAAAATGGAGTAGTGGAAAGGAAAAACAGAACCTTGGTAAATATTGCAAGAACCATGAGTAAAATCTTCCACAAATGTTTTGGGCTAAGGCAATCAACACAGCATGCTATGTTACTAACAGATGATTGATAAAGTCTTTGCTGAATAAGACTCCCTATGAACTACTCAACAACAGAAAACCTATGTTGAGCTACATTAGGGCATTTGGATGCAAATGTTTTGTTTTGAACAATGGAAAGGATGATCTTGAGAAGTTTGACCCTAGAAGTGATGAAGGGGTGTTTGTAGGATATTCTTCATCAAGTAAAGCATACAGAGTTTTCAACAAGAGAACTCAATGTATTGAAGAAAGTATTCATGTAGTGTTTGATGAAGATGGAAATCTGAAAAGGCGACATCAATTGATGAAGATGAGATAATCGAGCTGTTTAAATCTCAAAAAAGTGAAAGAAGTGAAGCTGAAATAAATGATCAATTGGATATTAACAATGCTGATCAAAATTCATCTGAAAAGGTTGATGAGGTTGATAAACCTGAAGAGGAACCTGGTACCATTCTGAACTCAAGTCAGAATATCACTCACTCTCCGGAAAATGAAGACTTCCTTGATGAAGAAGAGAACACTGATCAGCTGAACCAGCTGACTTCAAGACCAGGACGGAAACACAGTTCATCACATCCACTTGATAATATCATTTCACCTCTGAATTCTGGAATTCACACTCGATCAAAAACAAGAAATCTAGTTGCATTCTCATCGTTTATATCATCAATTGAACCTAAGAATGTGAAAGAGGCATTAGTTGATGCAGACTGAGTTAATTGAATGCAAGAAGAACTCCATCAGTTTGAGAGAAGTAAGGTGTGGTACCTGGTTCCTCGACCTGTTATATGAACCATATGGGTTTTCAGAAACAAGCTTGATGAAAATGGTATAATTACTAGGAACAAATCCAGATTAATTGTTCAAGAATATAATCAGGAGGAAGGTATAGACTATGATGAAACTTTTGCTCCTGTTGCAAGGATGTAGGCCATCAGAATTCTCATAGCCTTTGCTTTATTCATGGGATTCAAGCTGTATCAAATGCATGTCAAAAGTGCTTTCCTAAATGGAGACTTAAAGCAAGAGGTGTTTGTTAAACAACCTCCTGGGTTTGAAGATGCTGAGCTACCAGATCATGTGTTCAAATTAAATAAGGCCATGTATGGTTTAAAACAAGCTCCTAGAGCTTGGTATGAGAGACTGTCGAAGTTCTTGTTGAAAAATGGGTTCAAAAGAAGGAAAATTGGCAATACCTTGTTCTTATTAAAAAGAGAACATGAATTGCTTATTATACAGGTATATGTGGACGACATTATCTTTGGAGCTACATCTGAGCATTTGTGTGAAGAATTTTCATCATTAATGGGAAAGGAGTTTGAGATGAGCATGATGGGCGAACTGACTTTCTTTTTGGGGCTACAAATTAAGAAATCATCAGATGGAATCTCAATCAGTTAGGAGAAGTATATTAAGGAGCTTTTGAAGAAATTCAATATGTTTGATTCTAAACCTATTGATACTCCTATAGGTACAAACTCCAAGCTTGTAGCAGACAAATCCGATTCTCCTGTGAATCAAACCATGTCTAGGGGAATCATTGGATCCTTGTTCTATTTGACTGCTGCAGACCTGACATTGTATACAACGTTGGAATATGTGCTAGATTCCAAGAATTCCCTCGTGATTCACATTTGAAGGCTGCTAAACGAATTCTAAGATATTTGAAGAAAACAGGGGACCTGGTCCTCTTCTACCCAGCAGGTGACACTTCTGATCTTTTTGGTTTTACAGATGCTGATATTGCTGGTTATCAAGTAGACAGGAAGATCACTTCAGGGATGGCTCATTTCTTGGATCTTCGCTTATCTTGTGGGGAACGAAGAAACAGAATTCAATAGCTCTTTCAACAGCTGAAGCTGAATATGTAGAAGTTGTTGTATGTTGTTCACAATTTTTATGGATCAAACAACACTTAGAGGATTTCGGAGTAAGCATCATGGCAATACCTCTTATGTGTGACAGTACCAGTGCTATCAGTATGGGAAAGAACCCTGTTCACCATAAGAGAAGCAAGCACATTGATGCGAGACATCATTTTCTGAGAGATAATGTTGAAAAAGGAAACATTGTGCTTACGTATTGCCCAACAGAGGAACAAATCGCATACATCTTCACTAAGGCTCTCAGCAAAGACCAATTTGAGAGTAATAGGTTGTAGTTGGGCATGATGACTTCAAATTGATTTCTAGTCATTCAATCATGAAATTTCCTTGATTGCTAAACTTGTAGTGCATGTATCCTCTTTGTCAATAATATTCTGTCTGAGTAAGATCACCGTTGTACATATTGAATGTATACATTCATAAAGGATGAACAAAACAAAGACATGGTCAGGACAGTTGAGGAATGATGATTAACTTGCATTATGGGACCTGGTCCTAGTCGAGGTTAGCATTCTGTACATAAATTTTAAACTGAGATAAAGTGACCGTTGATCAAGCCACGTGTCAGTCATCAGTTATTCTGAACGTTAGTCCCATCGCTTAATTTCCAAGCGACGCGTCAAATCAATAGGGATCTATCACCGTTTCATTTTCTGTTTAAACCCCTCTTCTCTCTGTTAACTCCTCTTGTGAAATTTCTTTTCCCTTTCGAAAAACCCTAAACTTTCTCTCCCTCTCTGCTTTTTTCATCTTTCACTCCTTCTTTTCTTCTCTTTCTTACACCCTATTTCTTTTTACTTTCGTTCATCCACAGGGGCAAAACCCAATTTTCCATCGACTTCAAAAATAAGTTTTTCCCTAGATAACCCTGAAAATCCTTTTCACTCTGTAGATCTTAACTGACCAAGTCTTACTACTGGACCTGGTCCTCATCATGAAATGCTTTCAAATGCTCTTTTTGAAGGAGACTTACCTAAGAACAGATCTTCTGAGTCAAATATTCTTGTTGCTAGTGAAGAGTTGGTTATCGAGAGTCTTGCAATGATGAGAGAGGGGTTTAGGGTTGAGGAAAGTGAACCTCTTCAAAATGAAGAGACCAGAGAGACCCAACCTATCTTTGATAGTTTTCCAGATTTTGGAAGATATCCATCCTCTGATTCCTATGACTCAGCAGGTGATGACCGACCTATACAGTGGAAGGTAGAAAAGAGATATGTAAGTGTGTCTAAAAAGGGAAAAGATAAAGTGGTGGAAAAGAGAACTATTACTAGATCTGACACTAAAAAGATGATGGTTGATGCTATGAAAGCCAGTGCTAAGTCCACAGCAGAAAATAGGAGGGCTAGAACATTCAAAGTGTCCAATTTTAAATTACCTGTGTCTGTTGTGGTAGATGTGTCTGCTGAAGAGACAGAAAAGGGATTTAGGAAGAAGAGATCAGGGAAATCAAAACAAGGAGAACCGAAGAAGGTTGAGAAAATAAAATCCACAAAGGAGACTGCTAAAGGAAAAAGGAAAAGGTCACAGGGACCTGGTACACAGGTGCATGTAAATAAAAAGTAGGTCAACAAGCAAGAAATTGCTGAAATTTTGAGGAAGCAGTCTGTACTGGCTGGCAGGGTATTTGATATGGGGATAATTAGTCTTCCTAGGATGGACTCACTTTATGACATGGCTGAGATTCAGTCGTAGATGCATCTTTTCAACCACAAATCTCCCATTCTTCATGGAGAGGAAGTGCGAGAATTCTACTACAACATTCAATTCAGTAAGATGGAAGTGTCAATACCAAAGTAAACGACATTGCTATTCACCTTGACGAGACTCTTCTGGGAAAAATTCTTAGGGTACCTCGAGATGGTACCAGGTTTGTGGTAGGGAAAACGTGTTCTATTGAATTTGTGACACTATGTTCAAAGCTTTCTACTGCAAAATGCGTAGGGTTGTTCAATAAAGTAATGAAAAGTGAATATCAGTTATTTTTGAATTTGTCAACATAATTCTCCTCCCTCAAACTGAAAAGAGGACCTCAGCACCTTATGGTGATTTGTATGTGATGGAGTTATTGTGCAAGTTTGAACCTCTGGATTTTCGGGGACTCATACTTGAACATATATACAAGACTATTATTGAGCAGAAAGGGATACATGGTATGGCATATGGATAATTTCTCACTAAAGTATTTAAATACTTTAACATTCCCCTTGGTGTTGGCAAAGTCAGTACAGTGAAGCAAGCCTTTTAGAGACTACCTTGGTTGAATGCGAGTGCATTGAAGGGAAAGGAAATCCCAAGAGCAAATGGCTCAAGTCATTGAAGACCAGGACCAACTCAAGCATGAAGTTGAAGAACTGACTATGAGGCTGAGTGGCAAGGATGCCGAAATTGCTATTCTTAAGGCCAAGCTACTCACTACGCAGGCAGAGGGACGTGGTACCGATGCAGTTCAAGCCCTGGAAAGGGAAAATACAGAACTGAGGGCGAAAGTTATTGATTTACAAGAAAAAGCAATAAAGGATAATGATGATGCTAATGCTAGACTCTCTCTCATCATTCAGTCCTTTTCCCATCAGCCTCCCCCTTCATAGTCTGTCCCATAGTCTTTCCGTGTCTTCCTTGTGTGGCTTATCATTTTGTCCTGTGGATTTCAGTTTGTTGTTAATGTATTGAATGTTAATTTTAGAATGCTATTAATATTATTCCCCTGTTGTTCTAGATAATATCTCTTGTCGAATGCTTTCTTTTATGTTTGATTACCAAAAGGCTATAGTCTTCTCTACTGTTATTATTGATATTGTTGGTTTACTGTATCTATTTTTTATGATGCCAAAAGGGGAATTTTAACTGGTTGTGACGGGACATGTTTGTGAGGGGGAATATAGCTATGGTATATTGTGTTTCTTTTTGGTTGTCTGTTAAGTGGGTCTATAAGCGATTCATGGGGAACTTGTCCTAAAGCTGGATTGAAGCTTGGAGTATTGTTTGTCATCATCAAAAAGGGGGAAAATGTTATTTGTAGTTTTGATGATGTAACAAACTCAGGGACCTTGTGAAGGTACCCGGTTCGAAGTATGAATCGTTCGTTGACTGCCAGCTGGAGAAAGTACAGAAAGTTGGTGCGCAGTTCCCAACTACGTTAGAAACATCAGACCTTTCCAACCAATGGCATGGGTTTAAGGAAAGTGACTTTTCTATACAATGTCATCTTTCCTCACATTGCTCCTTAGTTTTTGCAACTTGAAAAAGCACATTCAAGAACTCTTGCAAAGGCTAAAGAAAATCAAGAAGAAGAATCATTCAAGAACAACCGAAACTCAAGCGAACATTGTGTGGTTGTTTGAGAATATATTCATTCAATCTTACATTGTAAACTGATCTTAAATCTATAAAGGAATCGGTGTGGTTTGATCTAAAATTCTAAATCATTAATAGGTTAGTGATTTAGTGGGCAGTCTGTGAGATTGCTTAGAAAATCCTAAGTTGTTTAGAGTGATAGCTTAGTGGGTAGAGTAATATCTACTTAGGCTCAACAAGCAATAGAGTTATTGCTTGATAGTGAGATTAAAAACTTTTTCTCACATTTTTGTAATTGGTTTCCTTTTGCTTGTGAAGATTAGTGAAACTGTTTTTGGAAATCATGTGAGACAGGTCGTGGTTTTACTCCCTTGAGCAAGGAGGTTTCCACGTAAAACTCCTCTGTTATCTTACTGCATTTACTTTCTATTATATTTACGATTGTGTGTCAAGGTACCTGGTCCATTGACTGATAGTGGACGCACAGATTCTAACAAGAAATACATTGTGGCATCAATGATATTCTTAGTGGTACATCATACCTTAAAATAAATAACAATTTTATGAATATATGTATTTGATTTAACTAATTAAATGGAATAAATAATTCTTAAAAAAAATTATCCGGTCTGGTGATTATCTACATTGACTCAATTATAAATTTTTTTGTAGATTTATAAATTAAACACAAAATTTAGTGGAAAGTAGTGAACCAAACACTTGACAAAAAATAATGCCTGCACTACTCCCTGCATTAGTAATCTTTGTGTTACTAATCCATGTATTACTAATCCATGCATTATCAATGTTTGTACCAAACGACCTCTTTGTGTCTTTCAACAAGGCCTTGTTCTCTCAATGAATTTATGGCGCGTGAATCAAATTTTCCTTTGTGAATAGTAGTATAGTGGAATAAACTGCAAAGGTTTTCTTTACATCACAAATCTTTCCCATGGATCAGAATATTATTTTTACTTATTTATTTTATTTAATCTTGAGTCTTTTTGTGTCGAATCAGGTTGTTGTTCCCTATGGTAGATTATAGCGACTTTCTTATGGGAAAATTCCAAGGTTTAGTTTAAATCTAATCTTATGTCACAACTCTTGCAAGAGGAACCACCCAAAAAAAGTATTTGTAAAGGAGGGTTTATTTTTTAAAATGATTTCTAAAATTAGAAGAAGTTAGTTGAAAATCACTTTATTGTCATGATTTGTACATTCTTGATTTGGCTTTATGATTAACAAGCGTACTTCCCTATCTTGGTTATCAAAAAAGTAATCTGATTTCATTGATTTTGCGAATATCTTGGGAATTTGTTGGATTGTAAGACCTTATGCGGGAAAAATTGATTCATTTTTTATGTGCATGTTGTCTAGAACTTTTCCCAAAATGTACTAAAAGGAAATATTCTAAATTTGATGAGGCTCAAAAGATGAACTTAGGTCATTTTTGACCATCCACTCTATCCCAAAATTTTCCTCCAATTAACTAGATTTTAGTGAGTCCCATTGAGCCGAAACAATATTCCTTGGTCACCATGTTGTGTACCTTGAACATTTATAACTCTCTATCTTAACAACCTCATCTCTCCCTAGTTTTCTAAATGAATTGTGATATAGGCTAAAAGCCTAAGTCTGGGAGAGAACGAGAGAATTAAGTTAAAATGTAAGCTAACATCTAAGTTTGGGGGTTCCGGCAAAAAAGAAATAATGAGGTTTGAGCTAAAAAAAAGTATAGATAATCATGGTCTTAAAAGTGAAAAGTGTTGAAGAAGTCATGAATGAAGAGAAACAAAATTAGCTCATCATATGTACATACCTCAAGGTGAAAAGCAAATTTGGAAGTTGAAACAAGTATTGAATGTTGAACATGGTGAAGAGAAAAAATAAATAATGTGAGTAGAAAGATCTAATCAGTAGAAATGGACGCATTAGGGAGGAATTTTAGTCACATGACCAAATGATATCCTACCTCCTAAGTTCTACCCAGGCCTAAGCCAAACATGCAAGTCCTTGGGGATTTTAAGCCCTGTCAATTTGCATTATTGACAATCTATATATAGGGCAAGCCTATGGGTCAATTTTATATACTTAAATTCATTTGTGAGAGTGATTATTCTTTCATGATCCATAATACCTTGAACTAATATTCTTAAATGTGTGTGGGATTCTCTCTTGTGTGAATGACACTACATCTTTCATATGAATTGTGATGTCTTGATTTCAATTGTTTTGCATGAATGTGACATATTTGTGTGAATCCTTAGGCAAAACAAGAAAGTTGATACCATTGGATTGAGATGCATTAATATTGTGCTTACAAGAAAATATTCAAAAATTGTGCTAAAAGTGTTTTGTTAAAACTTTGCGTAGTGAATGATGGTTGAACCAATAAATAGTAGCGTTGGTTTTGAGTCTTTTTGTTTTTAATATTTTGGAGTGTAATATGTGGTTATGAAAAATGTATCTTGGGTTGTATCTAATCTTTGATCCTATACTTAGTGAATGATTTACTTGAGGACAAGCAAAGATTCGAGTTGGGGGGTTTGCTCAGTTGGTATTTCATCGCATCAGTACACTCAAATTCATGAATTATGACATGCTTAGACACTAATTGAAGGGATTTTAGTCCCTAGTTTTGTGAATGCAAGTATTCTTTAGAAAAAGCAAAGTTGATGGATTTGAAGCCAAAATGCATTGAAGCACACCAATGATGCAATTGGCATCCCGCATAAATAAATAAGTGTCTCACCGGCTAAATGCCGATCTGGACGGAGCAAATTTGCCTTGGCACCGTTATTAAAATTAGCACTATATAATGAAGGAAGGAAGGCTCGCCGATCCCAGCATTGATTCTCTCTTCATAATTGAAGGTTTAGGCGAGGAGGCGACTCGCTCTCTTTTGATCAGCGTCTAGTCCAGCGCAAATATGAAGAATGGAACTTGAAGGGAAAAAATGTAATTATGAAAATATTGATTCCTTTGGAGTGCTCCAAGGATAAAATAGTGATTAATTTGTTCAATAATGTATAGAAATTTTTCTCCCCAATTTGGTATAGACTAGATAGAGAAAGGAAAGTGATAGTAAAAAATAGAGAGAGGGCAATAGTGAAGAACTTTATAGCTTGCAAAGGAAGAAATCTCATGTTTTTGTCAATCTAAGCTTGGAATCCAAGTTTTGCCTATCAAATTAGCTTAGTATGAAGAGTTCCTATATGGATATTGTCTCTAGTTCATTTTTCTGAGCAACTAGACTCTTATCTAGGGTTGTATGAGCTAGATGGGGGGTGTAAAACCCTGAATGAATATTTATTAATTAACTATAATATTGATTGTATCTCATGGATCTAGTATTGTCTTGATGTTTAATCTAAAAATCAATGTTTGCAAATATTGGTTGAGCTCTCTAACACCATTTTGACATTGGAAAGCTAAATGGAGTTGGGTAAGACTCAATAGTAAGGACTTTATGAAATTACTCAATAGATTTGAGCCAGGGATGAGATAATCCAAGTGATTTCACATTTAATTATATGATCTAAAATAGTCAGTATACACTCAAGCAATATTTAGTGTTTTATTTGAAATGGTCTTGGAGTTTAGAAGGATCCAATTGGCATGTCCTTGATAGTTCAAGAGAATATAAGAAGTGTAGCCTAGACTAAACGCTATCAATGTATCAATCAATATTGTTCAGTTAATATTTTCCTATTCGATTTGAAACCCCAATCACTATGCGCACACTCCCAGTCCTTTCTAATCTTGTTAGATCTTATTTTGGTTGATTTCCTATTTTGTTGCTTAATATTGATAAATTTTTAGTCGTTAGCTAGTTATACATGTTGAGAACTCAAACTGCTTGTTTGTTCAAATAATAAAATCAATATAAGAAAAGTCCAAACTACCAATCTTTGTGGTTTGACTCCGATCTCATATGTGCAAATGCCTGAAATATGAGACATAGTTGAGAGTTTATCATGGAGTCTCCTTATTTTGAATCAATCTCAATAGTTTCAGAATTCTTGGAGGTATCTCCTATGGATTTACTTGATAGGTCTCTAGATAGAGATATTGATTTTGTATAGATTTTGAGTCAGTCACTACACAATATTGATCCCTCTTTATCACATTACTTAGATGTAGTTGAAGGAACTCAAGACTCAACTTAAGGAACTCATAGATAAGGGATTCATTCATTCCAGTTCTGCACATTGGGTGCTACGATTTTGTTTGTGAAAAATAAGGATAGTATTATAAGAATGTGTATAGATTAAAAACAAATGAACAAGGTTTCTTTTCGGGATAAATTTCCTTTACCCATATAGATGATCTTTTTGACTAGTTGCAGGGTTCGACAATGTTCTCAAAGGTTGACTTGATGTTAGGATACCATCATTTAAAGATCTAACCTTAGGAAATATGTAAGAAAACCTTCAAGACTCGATAAGTGCATTGTGAGTTCTTGGTAATGTCCTTTGGATTGATGACTGCACCAACAAACTTTTATGAGTTTGATTAATGGTGTCTTGTATCCATTTCTGAGTTCCTTTGTGATCGTGTTTGTAAATGATATTCTAATCTACTCCAAGAGTAAGTAGGAGCATGCAAAGAACCTTCCCATTGCTTTGGGTATCTTGGGGAAATAGAAAATGTATGAAAAATATTCAAAGTGTGAATTTTGCTGACTTTGGTGGCATTCTTGAGGTATGTGGTCAATAAAAAAAGAATGATGGTAAATTTCCAAAAGATAGGGAGTAATGAGTTGGGTCTAACCTAGCTTTGTTACTTAGGTTAGAATATTTCTGGGTCTTGATAGCTACTTTTGAAGGTTTGTCAAGAATTTTGCTTCCATTAGTACGCATCTGACTAGACTGGCCCAAAAAGAGGTACCATTTGTGTGGTCTTATCAGTGCGAGGAGAGATTCTAAAATTTTAAGACACTTTTGATTATGAATCATGTCCTATTATTGCTAGCGGAAGGTAAAGAATTTATTATTTCTTGTGAGGCTTTACATTCGGTTTGGCTGCTGTGTTGATGCAGGACAAGAACATTATGGCTTATGTTTCAAGATAATTGAAGAATCATGAAAGGAACTACCCAACTCATAATAATTTAGAGTTGGTAGTGGTAGTGTTTGCACATAAGATATGGCTAGACCATCTTTACGATGTTAAGCGTGAATTGTTCAGAGATCATCACAACTTACAACATCTGTTTAATTAGAAGAATTCAAATCTTAGGTTGAGGAGGTGGATGGAGTTGTTGAAGGATTATGATTTGACCATCAAGTACCATCCGGGCAAGGCCAATGTTGTCATAGATACATTGAATCGGAAGACAAATAGCATGGTAAATTTGGCTTGCTTGGCTGTCTGAGTAACCCTCAGCTAGAGAGATTTAGACTCTAGCATTTAAGCTCATGCAATTGGATATTTCATAAAAGGGTGTGGTATTTGCCAATATTGAGGTTAAGCCCATAGTTTTAGAGGAAATCAAGGCTAAATAGTTTTAGGATAGGAATTTGAACAAGCTCAGGAATAATGTGGTGTCTATGGAGGCTTCAGACGCCACGGTTTATCGTATTTATACGGAGGACTTGTGTTCCTGAAGTTGATGACTTCATTCTGAAGGTGTTGATAGAGTCTCACGGTTCAGGATATTAAATTCATTCGTGTGTAAAATAAATGTACCAAAACATGAGGCAGCTTTATTGTTGTCTAGAAACGAAGAGAGGAATAGCGACATATGTGTCTTAAGTGTTAGAATTACAAAAGAGTTAAGTATAAGAACCAAAGAACTACATGACTGATTCAAAGAATGCCCATTCTCGATTGGAAATGGAAAAGGATATCCATGGACTTGGTGGTTGGATTCCCTCGGACGTTGAGAAAGTATGACTCAATAAGGTTTTTGTTGATAGATGACTAAATCAGCCCATCTCATTCCACTCAGAGCGGATTACAACTCCCAACAATTGGCTAAGATTTATGCCAAGGAGATAGTAATCTTAAGTGCCCTTTCTATCATCTTAGATCGAGGTACATAGTATACGTCGAAGTTTTGGGGTAATTTGCTTTAAGATTTAGGTACTCAACTTACTTCCATCACAAACTTTCACCCTCATATGGGTGGTCATTCGAAAAGGATGATTCAGGTGTTGCAGGACATGTTTAATGTAATATCTCAAGTGTTTAGAGTTGTCATTCTTTTCCTTGTATAAAAATCTTACAAGCCTAAATTTTAGAATTCCATCGTAGCATTCCACGTGATTGACAATCATATTTTAATTTTTTGAACAAATTATATGATTTTACCTCAAATCTATGCAATATTTGAGACGAATAAATACAATGTCATATTGCAACTCATTTCTACGTGGGAGTGAGATAAAGTGAATAGAAACTTGTAGTTGATATTTCACCAGCAAATTTCATGCAAGACCATTGTTATATATATTAGAAAAATACGCCCGTGTTAGAACGGACTCAATATTAGTTATTTTTACCAATAGGGAGAGATTGACATAGTAAAGGAGGCTAAATAAAGCTATCAAAGGGATGTGCCCAGGCTCGGTGTCCCTCTTTTATTTGACACAGATAAAATTTAGAGAGTCAATTAAATTTTAATATGATTTTCAAATATTTTAAATTGTTAATCATTGTAATTTATAGTACCTTTACGTAATTTTTAAATAATATATGTTACTTTCCTTGTCCAATAAATGTAGCACAAATGGAATTTCAAGTCAATATGTTATTAATTATAGTGCAGATTCACACATGTGAAGCAGACATGTTTACTGCCTCCTCTGTGGTTAAAATGACATAACTAATATAACTAAGAAATATAATTATGTGATACGAAATGTCAAAAACCTTAATCAATAAATAAACAGTATCACCTTTTCAGATGATGAACTATCGGTGGAAGGTACGGACACAACCAGGGCCTCCACATCACTGTAAAGTGTAAGCTGACATATGTCACTCGAGTTCTAATTGATGGGTGATCTGGAGCAAATATTTGTTCTTTATCGACTCTATAAAAACTGAACGTTAGTGCTGAAAGGGTCCGACCTAACAATGTATGTGTTAGAGCTTTTGATGGGTCAAAAACAGATGTCATTGGTGAGATAGAGTTTGTACTAATAGTAGGGCCTATCGATCTCACTGTGAATTTTCAAGTGCTGGATATCAATGCATCCTACAATCTATTATTGGGGAGACCATGGGTGCATAGGGATGGGGAAGTCCCTTTCACGTTGCATCAAATGATTAAGTTTGAATACGATCGACAAGAAGTGATTATTCATGGTGAGGGGGACCTGTCGGTCTACAAAAATGCTTCCCTCCCTTTTGTCAAGGAAAATAATGAGAATGAGGAACTGGTTTATCAATCTTTTTAGGTAGTGGTTATTGAGAATGTCCTCGAGGGGAACGTCATTTCAAAACCGCAATTGCCCATGGCGTCCGTGATGGTGGTAAATTAATTGTTGAAGCATGGGCTTGAGGTGGGCAAAGGCTTGGGAATCTTCTTGCAAGGAAGAGCTTATTCGGTGAGTAAACAAAAGAGCATTGGTACTTTTGGCTTAGGCTACGGGCCTAGAGTCGAGGACATAATGAAAGCAAAAAAGAAAAATAAAAATGTATGTTCGCTTACCAAGCCTATACCACCCACATACAAGTATTTCATCAAAGCCTATGCAACAGAATCTTCTGAATCACCTCTCCCAGAGCCATAGTTGGAATTTAATGGAAAGTTGATTAATTATTTTTAAGATTTATTTGTCGAGGATGATATTGTGGAACTCAATGAAGGCACTAGCGACAGAGATGTGCAATTCATTGGTCTTGATGTCGAGCTGAACAATTGGGAGGCAACTCCTCTCCCCGTCAAGAATGAGTCTTGGTAGTCTGTCTTGTTTTTCTTTCTGTCATACGATTTATTCAAGGGTTGTAATTCAAATTTTATCTTGTCATTATTTTTTTTTCAAATTCTCTATTTTTCCTTTCAGTAGGATATAATTGTGTTTTTCTTCCAGTCTAATATATTTGTTTATTTCCTTCTATACAGTTATTTCTGTGCCGATTCTAGTGATATGACATGCATGCAAAATTTCTCATCAGATCTTAAAATTTAATCTAATCTTCGACCTAATCCTGAAATAATAAGTCAAGAAATCGGATTTGATGAAGATGAAGTATTTGAAGAAGTAGGCAGGGATTTCAAACATTTTGAGAATAAATTAAATCCCAACATGAGAGAAACTGAGACGTAAATTTAGGGGATCATGAAAATATTAAGGAGACTAAGATAAGTGTACATGTTCGATATCAAAAAGAGGATATAATCCAGGCATTGTTTGATTACAGGGATGTTTTTGCATCATCTTATGATGACATGCCTGGATTAAGCACTGGCATGGTTGTTCACAAGTTGTCAATTGATCCTAACTTCCTTCCGATAAAGAAAAAGTTGAAAAGCATAAAACTGCCATGAGTGTAATAATTAAAGAGGAGATCACAAAACAACTTGAGGCCAAAGTTATTCGAGTCGCTCAATATCCTTCTTGGCAGGTCAACATCGTACCCATCCCTAAGAAAGACAGTAAAGTTTAAATGTGTGTTAATTATTGTAATTTGAACAAATCAAGTCCAAACTATGATTTTCCTTTGCCCAACATTCACATTTTATTGGATAATTGTGCTAAACATGAGGTTGCACCTTTTGTGGATTGCTATGCAGGTTATCATCAGATCATTATGGATGATGAAGATGCAGAAAAAACATATTTTATCACTCTATGAGGGATTATTGTTATCGGGTTATGCCTTTTGGGATAAAAAATGCAGGGGCGACTTATATGAGAGAAATGACAACCATGTTTCATGACATGATGCATAAATAAATTAAAGTTTATGTGGATGATGTTATCACTAGATCAAAAAAGCAGTCAAATTATGTGAAAGACTTAAGAAGATTCTTCGAAAGGCTCCGCAAGTATAATCTCAAGCTTAATCCTTCAAAATATGCATTTGGAGTACCATCAGGGAAGCTTTTGGGGTTTATAGTCAGTCGACGAGGTATCGAGTTAGATTCTTTCAAAATAGAAGTCATTCAATAATTGCCACCTCCAAATTACGAAACTGAGGTTATGAGTCTTCTAGGAAGGTTAAACTACATCAGCAGATCCATTGCTCAACTCACTACAACTGGTGAACCCATATTGTTAAAAAAGAAAGCCACGGTCGAGTGGACTGAAGAATGTCAAGAGGCTTTTGAAAGAATTAAGAATTACTTATCAAATCCCTCTGTGTTGGTTCCTCCCAAGCCCGGCAGACCTTTGATATTATATATTTCATTACTGGATAATTCTTTTGGTTGTGTATTGGGTCAGCATGATGACATTGGAAAGAAAGAGCAGGCCATTTATTACCTCAGCATGAAGTTTACCGTTTATGAATCGAAATACACCCTCCTTGAGAGAACATGTTGTGTCCTAACTTGGGTAGCACAGAAGTTGACGCATTATCTTTCATCTTATACTAGTTATCTCATTTATCGTATGGATCCGTTGAATTATATTTTTCATAAGCCCATGCCCACGGGCAGGCTTGCAGAATGGCAAATATTACTCACAGAGTTTGATAATATCTATATGACACGGACCGCAATGAAGGCTCAATCATTGGCAGATCATTTGGCGGAGAACCCTATTGATGAAGAATATGAACCACTTAAGACCTATTTTCCAGACGATGAGATATCTTGTATCGATGAAGTTATTCACGATAACAATCAAGGATGGAAGTTGTTTTTTGACGATGCCTCCAACAAGAAAGGAGTTGTTCCTATGTCAGGATTAGGCGAATATTACCCTATAACATCCCAACTTAGATTCTATTGTACTAATAATATGTCCAAGTATGAAGCTTGCATTAAAGGTTTGAGGTTAGCTACTAACATGGGCATCTAAGAACTGTTAGTGTTAGGAGACTCAGATTTGCTAGTTCATCAAATTCAAGGAGAATGGGAAATTCGTGACCCAAAGCTTATACCATATCAACAGTGTTTACAAGATCTTTCTCAATGGTTTGTGTCGATGAAGTTCAGACACATTCCTAGAGTTCACAATGAGATCGCAGATGCATTGGGCACTTTATCTTCCGTGCTCCAACATCCTGATGACGCTCATATTGATCCTTTATACATACAAACTCGTGATCAACATGCTTATTGCAACATGGTTGAAGAAGAATTTGATGGTAAACCTTGGTTCCATGATATTAAAACATATATTCAGTTTGGAGAATATTCATCGGATGTAACTAGTAATCAAAACAGAACTATTCGACGTCTAGGAAGCGAGTTTTTCTTAAGCGGAGGCATATTGTACAAGAAGACACCTGATTTGGGACTTCTAAGATGTGTAAATGCTCAAGAGGATTCAACAATCATGATTGAAGTACACTCAGGGGTTTGTGGACCTCACATTGATTGATATTTTCTAGCAAAGAAGATACTTTGAGCAGGCTATTATTGGCTCACCATGGAGAGGGATTCCATATGATTTGTTCGTAAATGTCATAAATTTCAAAAACATGGTGATTTGATACATTCTCCTCCTTTTGAGTTGCATGCAATGTCTGCTCCATGGCCTTTCGTGGCATGGGGGATGGATGTGATTGGACCAATAGAACCAAAAGCATCGAATGGTCATAGGTTCATCTTGGTGGACATTGATTATTTTACAAAGTGGGTGGAAGCAGTAACTGACCAAGAAGGCCGTGATGGATTTCATCCATTTAAACATCATCTATTGGTTTGGTATTACAAACGTGATTATGAATGATAACGCTGCAAATATCAACACTCACTTAATGCAAGAGGTATGCCATCAATTTAAGATTGAGCATCGAAATTCGACTCCGTATCACCCAAAGGCAAACGGGGCTGTAGAAGTTGCTAACAAAAATATAAAAAAGATAACTTCATAACATGGTGCAATGTTCTCGATAATGGCATGAAAAGTTGTCTTTTGCTTTGTTGGGTTACCGCACTACAGTTTGTACATCAATGGGCGCTACGCCATATTCACTGGTTACGAATTGTTGTGGAGGCTGAGATTGATGATTATGAATGGATCAAAACATGGTTAGAGCAATTAAGTTTAATTGATGAGAAGCATCTGACATCGATATGTCATAGACAATTGTACCAGAAAAGAATGGCACGATCATACAACAAAAAGGTGCGTCCCAGACATCTTTAGGAGGGTCAATTAGTGTTGAGACGCATTCTGCCACATCCTGCTAAAAACAAAGGCAAATTTTCTCCAAATTTGAAAGGACCATTTATTGTAAAAAGGGTTATCCAATGGTGCTATTTACTTAACAGATTTAGAAAGCAAATGACAGAAATGGTCGTCAATGTTGATGTCGTGAAAAGATATTATATTTGATTTGATTTTTGGCATTAGAAACCCTTATGTTTGGGCTCGACTTTTTTTTCAAAAAGAAAAACAAAACAAATTACTTGAACTACGTTCGACCTGATTCTTGTTTCGGCGAGATACGCAGGCAGCCCTGGTGTTGGGTTTGGTTCAATCAAATACAAATCCAAAAAAATATATTATAGTAAATTGGGGCAAAAGTTATTTATTTATTCATTTGTTCTCTTATCCCAAAGCTCAAAATCAACCCTATCATCTAAAGTCAATCAAATAAAAGTCTTCGCATCGACCTTTGAAATGTCTACAGTAAGTATGCTAAAGGTACCAGCGATGGCACCATACTCCTTTTTCAAAAAAAAAATGAATGAGAGAGTCTTATTAGTGAAAACCCTAGTGGGAACCGTAAGGCGAATGTTAGTTGAGAGTAATAAAAATGAGAGAGTCTTATTGGTGAAAACCCTAACCGGGCATCAAAGGCGAATATGAGTTGAGAGAAATAAAAATGAGAGACTTTAAGTGGTGAAAACCCTAACGGACACCATAAGGTAAATATGAGTTGGAGGAATTAACATGGTAGAGTTTTTGTGGCAAAACCCTTTTGAACATCATAATGTGAATACTGGTTTAAAATTATTTATGACTTCATCGAATATTGGGACTCCACATCAAGATTGGATGATCAATAATGGTTGTTGAATAGATTGGATGAACAAGTTTGGTAATCAATTCAAATTGCATGTCATGCTCAGTAGAGTCGGCTTCCACACTCCAATAAGTTTTTCTTTCTTCCTCTATCTAAAAGAGAGTCTTCATTGAATTAGTTTCTTTTATTCTCGTGTGGTTTGTAGTTTTCTTCTACTTTTCATCACTTTGTTTCATATGTATTTGAGTTGGGTCTGTGTCGAGAAACTAGGAAGGGATTTTAAAACTCGCTATCAACACTCTAAATTGTATTAGGTGAAGCATAAGGCTAATGAGTTATTAATATATCTTCAACTATCGAATTCGGAAAAAGTCCCTGATTTTATGAAGGCAAAACAATGAATGTTGTGAAATAAAGGCAGATATTGGATTTAGGCCCAAAAAAATAAGCACATTAGGGTGAAAATACAGTCAATCAATAAGGAGTACTGACCATTTGGAAACAACTAAAGCATCACAAGTACTTGAGCGACCCTTGTCAAAAGATGGAACCACAAACCACCACCTTTTCGACCTCACGAATTTTCTTTGTTGAAGAAGGTGTATAAAATGTTTCAAAATCGAAGATTCGAGGAACCTAGATGTTCAATTTGGTCTACAATGACACAAATGGAAACCCTACAATAAAGATTTGTGGAACCCAACTAATTATATGAGAATTGGTCAATATATATCAAAATAGAAATCGCCTGAGAGGTTGAATCTATTTTTCTTGAATGTACTGTAAATGAAGTACATTACATTCACAATGTTTTGTTGATCTATTGAATGTTTTGTTTGTAGGACCCTCTTGGATAATGGGAGTAGCATGACCCTCTTGAATAATGAGAGTAGCAGGACCCTCTTGAATAATGGGATTAGCAGGACCCTCTTGGATAATGGGATTAGCAGGACCCTCCTAGATAATGGGAGTAGCAAGAACCTCCTGGATAATGGGAGTAGCAGGACCCTCCTGGATAATGGAGTAGCAGGACCCTCCTGAATAATGGGACTAGCAGGACCCTCCTAGATAATGGGAATAGCAGGACCCTCCTGAATAATGGAATTAGCAGGACCCTCTTAGATAATAGGAGTAGCAGGACCCTCCTGAATAATGGGAGTAGAAGGACCCTCCTGGATAATGGGATTAGCAGAACCCTCCTGGATAATGGAAGTAGCAGGACCCTCCGGAATAATGGGAGTAGTAGGACCCCCCTGTCCAATGGGACTAGCAGCACCCTCCTGGATAATGTGATTAGATTAACATAAGTTGATTTAACCGGTTAATCGTGAGGAATGAAATTGGTTGAACATGCATGAGCCCTCTGAAGAGTATATCGCAGCAAAGCTCGAGTCGTACAATGTCTAGATTCAAAGCTAAGCACCATTTTTATTTTCTCACAAAGGTTTCTTTGATACAAACTGCACAAAATTTTCTTTGATACACTAGGGCAAAATTTTGTGTTATTATCTTTATTTATTTCAATTTCAGCAATTCAAGTATAATAAAGTCAATCCACACTCCAAGCTCGGGATCTTATTTGGGAAAGAGTCTAATTTTAAAGTTCATTTCGATGAAAGAAGCAGTAGCTCATCCTAAAAACACGATCAATATCCAAGTACGAGTAAAAGAAACCTACCTATAGAAAGGTGTTTACTTTCGAACTTACTCGAGTTGAAAATCGATGTCTCGCAACTTGAATGGCATGAAGGCCCGACAAAAGATTCAGGAGAAGCTACATAGATAGGATCTTGTACGTGCATTCTCTTTTAATTTCAATCTTTCATTTTTCATGTAAAATGGGAATCGCGAACTGGAGCCTCGAAGGGGCCTCACTTGACCTCCAACTCATCATTTCATCTCCTTGAACTACATATGACCTGATTTCCTTATAACCCGGGATATGTAAGTTGTCCCAAAACCAGGACTCAGTTAGATATTTTCCTTTTTGGATAAGAATCCGATCAAAACTGGCTACATTATCTTCTTCTTTGTCTGAAAACTCTTCGTATTTCCAATCAAAGAGGGGCAAACTGTAGACACGTAATTTTGACTGAACCTAAATTTTACCCTATTTTTAGAGCCAAAATATTTTATAGAATATATATATTAAATTTTTAACTTTTTGTTTATTTTATTAAGTTTCTGTTTAAAAGATTTGAAAACAAGGATATAGAATCACTTTTTAAGGTAAGTTTTTTTTTTATTGTTGAAAAATCTATACTGTTAAATTTTTTAATCTAGTATTATTTAATTGTTTTTATAGATATTTGACTTTTTCTTAGATCTTTGTTAGTTCAAATAATTAGTTGATAGTTTATTATTTATAATTAAAATAATACTATTTAATACAAAGCATAAAAAAGAAAGGGAAAAAAAGAGAAGAACGGAACAGAAGAAAGAAAAAGAAACATAGTAAGGTAGAAACATAAAAGAATAAGAAAAAAGTGTTATAAACAATTTGTATTATAGTGAATGTCTAATTATGTGGAGTCCTTGTAGGATATGGTTAGGAATCCTACTTGGGGACCAAGTAAGGATTTCCCTATAAATAAAGGGTTTTCCTTCATTGTAAAGAAGATTGGTGAAAGATCTATGAATCCTGAATATACTTCAAGAGAAATAAGAAGTCTTTTTTCTTCTCCCTACTTTCTTCTTCTTCTAAATTTATATAGTTTCATAACACGTTATCAGCAGGATCATTCTATCCTTAAAGAATGATGAAGAAGACAGGAGAAGTTCAAAAGAGATCTTGCATAAGTTATGCAATAAGGTTCTTATATCTTCAAGGTATGATTTATCTTTATGTTATAATTATTGATGTAACAGATCTGGAGGTACCATCTAAAGTAAGTATTTACAGAGACTTGTCGACTTTCTATACATTTAATTTTAATCGACTCAAAAAAGAATTCCTTAATTTATTTTAATAATTAAATAAGCACAATTTAGTGAAAGGTATGTTTTCAATCTTTATATGAGGTATGTGATCTATTAAGCTATATTTGTTAACTACTAATGTTTATTATAATAAATCAATAATCTCAATTTTGTGTGTAATTATAATGTACGATCATATTGATGATCATCAAAAGTGATAAAATTACAATTATTTTGAAGGTTTGAGGTTGAGCCTCATTATGGGTAAGACGATAGATTTAAGTTTTATCGCACCAAAAGAATAAGACGATGGATTTATGTCCAATCGCAAAAAGAGGATAAGACATTGGGTTAAAGTCCTGATGCACCATGATGATTAGATATTGGGTTCAAGATCCATCAATTTATGACCTAAAACACTTTTATATGGATAAGACATTTAATGTGAGTCTCAATGCACCATATTGATAATATAATAATGAATAAAGAAAAACTAATGTGTTTTTTATGAGAAGTCATGAAATTTATTGAATTTGCTCTATTACATAAAGTGAATGTGGTTGTAGTGCATAATATGTCTGAAAGAAGACAAGTGATTGAATAATGCACATAAATATGGAATGAGGTACTAAAGCTATCATAATTTGATAATCTCACATGTTTGTGTTCCATTCATGAAGAATGAGAACTTCTGATAAATGCTAAAATATGGATCTATTCTCTAAAGCGAATGAGGTGTAAGCCACCATGCTAGTCATGAGAAAGATTGCGACATTGGTCAATGATGTGGTATCACCAAGAATGTCTCTAAGAAGACATGTATTATAGAAACATTTCATGTTTTATCTTCGGGCTTATATTGGACAAGAATTTATGCAATTGAGGCACATTCTATGGTAAATAAGAAGTTTACTAATTCCAATACTTTTCTTAGTTTGACACGATTGTCTGGGACATCGTTAGTCTATAATCTTTAGACGAATTATGAAAAATTAAAATGGAATTTCATGGAAGAAACTAAAAATTCTTTTAAATGGTGAATTTTCTTATACTACTTGTTAGCAAGGCAAGCTGATTGTGAGACCACCATAAACGAAAGTTGAGATTGAATTTTCTGCGTTATAGGAACATACAGATCTTTGTGGACCTAGTCACCCACCAAGTGGATTGTTTAGATATTTAATGGTCCTAACAAATGTTTCTTCTATATGGTCTCATGTGTGTCTATTATCTCGCAACTTGATGTTTGCAAAAATGTTGGCACAAATAATATGTCACATGCACAATTTTCTTCAGATTAGTTCATTCAATGATAAGATCATGACTCACCTAAAGGGTGAAGTAATTGAAAAGAAATAAATCTGAAAATTACTCTTGGATTAATAAAATTGAAATTTACTCATATAATAGTAAATCAAAAATTTACTAAAGCAAAAGGCACATGACGTAGTAAACTTGGAGTTTACGAGTACTAATAATTTTATTAGTTCGCATGAATAATTTGGTCATCCCAAAGATATGCATACTGAGTAATGGACATACATTGAAAAACTAGAAGATTCTTCAAGAATTCTTTTGTTATTTGTTCTCATGACAAGTTGATTGGTCAACTAATGTTGAGATTAAATCTCTAAATTCTGAAAAGTATGAAAGGTGAATATGGGTCCGTTTACCTATCATGTGATATGATAAAAAGATGCATCTATAAGATAATCACATGTATTTTTGTTGTCAACATGTAGTTTGACATTCACAAAATTGTTTGTGCAAAAATAATTGAGTTAAGAGCACAATTTCAGAATATGTAATCAAGACAATTTATCTTGATAATATTGATAAATACTGAAGATGATGTGACACTAAATGTTTCAAATAGTAAAATCATTGTTTATGAAAATAAAGCTTCATATGTCTATATGAAAAAAATAATTGTATGCAAAAGTAATTGTATGCATCAGACCGATAAATTATGATCAAATTTTCTTTCAATTAATTTATGGTCGGAGATCGAATAATTTTCATCTGAATATTTTGATCTGTGGTATATAATCAATGAATATACATTGATGCACAAGGATAGATTCTCCAAAGATTGAGTTATATGTTTGTTTGTCTAACATAAGGGGGAGATTAGAAGCAACACAAAAGTTGTAAATACTCCTATTGAATGTCCCTTAAAGATAGAGTCTACGACATGCATGAAGCATGATAGACTAATCAATTCTAAATAAAATAATCCTTGAAAAAGGGGGAGGATCAAAGAATCAAAATGATCATAATAAGGATACAATGTGCTCTTGGAGAGCCTACGACAACACTTTATAAAACCTCATGATAGGGTGAGAGGGGTAGCTACCAAAAAATAATGAAGTGATGAGATCTCAATAAGTTTTGTCGTATTGTGAATCGATACAAAATGATATATCTTTGATACAATAGCGCAATAATGTAAAAGATAATGAGGATATGAATTCTACATCTATTAAAGCATGCTCGTATAGAAATAATTATCAAGTGAAAAGTGGAATGATGCATCTTGGTAAGCATAAAGTTTATTTGACTTGCAATCTAGGCACTAGAAGATGTCATACATCTAATATTGAATGTTGTCACTTGACAAAACTAATATGAAAATATCCAATGGGTTCGAAATCTAGCATATACAAGGTTTTGAAAAACTTGTTTATCATCCTCATAAGGATTAAATAGATTCAAAATGCATAAAGCATATTCAAGTATTGTTATGCAAGTTGATAACTATAATTGAAACTCTTGAAGAGTTTTCAAAAGGCAACTGATTATTTGCTTAAAGAAATAAAAGTAAGGAACTTGGAGAAATATTTGACCCAGAAGGAAAGATTCATAAAAGGAGACAGAAGAAAGCATATTTCGTCAAGGTTTTTCTACACTCATGGGCTCCCCAGAATGGTGTTATCAACATGTAAGAGGTTTGTTCAAGTAATACTATAGTTTATTTATTTATCATGTCTCTACCAACTACAACTTTCAAGAAGATGGTGCACAAGCTTGGAAAACGAAGATTATAGTCTCTGAATTGATGTTCTCATAAGGGGGAGTTAATACGCGATGTACTCTTTTTCCTTCACAAGGTTTTGTCCCGTTGGGTTTTCCTTGTAAGGTTTCTAATGAGACATCCATAATGCGTATTATTAGATATGTGTACTTTTTTTCCTTCACTAGATTTTTTTTCCACTTGATTTTATCTAATAAGGTTTTAACGAGGTATATAATCTAACGACACTCAAGGGGGAGTGTTATAAACAATTTGTATTATAATGAATGTCTAATTATGTGGAGTCCTTGTAGGATATGGTTAGGAATCCTACTTGGGGACCAAGTAAGGTTTTCCCTATGAATAAAGGGTTTTCCTTCATTGTAAAGAAGATTGGTGAAAGATCTATGAATCCTGAATATACTTCAAGAGAAATAAGAAGTTTTTTCTCTTCTCCCTACTTTCTTCTTCTTCTAAATTTATATAGTTTCATAACCAAAAGGAAAATGTTTTGATTTGTTCAAACGGAAAAAGAAAAAATAATGAAAAAGAAATCATCAGCAAATTATACTCCTACTTCCTCACGTTTTCCTCAACATTCCACACTCCTACAGTCCTACTTCTTCACAACTCTATAAAATCAGTAACCTAAAGGAGACCCACAAACACACGTAAAAAAAATCCTATTTATAGACAACAACCTATACATATAATAGGGAAAAGAAAAAAAATTCAGCAACTTACTCTTCCACGCTTATAACATATAATATTCTTGCTCTTACTATATATATTTTTCTGATTCACAAATAAAGGTTCAGTCTTGAGGTTTGTTTTCGCAGTTTCAAGTGTGTGGCTTCTGATTGTAGTCCTTTCTTTTCGTGAACTAATTCTAACAAGAGGTAACATTTATTTGTATTTTATTTTTCTATAATTTTATGTCATTATTGTGCAAGAATTGAATCTCATGTATTGAAGTTGTTCAGATCCAGTATATTGAAACCCCTTTCTTTGATGTCATAATACCAATTATATTAATCAAGATTTTTTGTAACGACCTGTTTAGTCGTTTTTAGCAGCAGATTTTATTTCTGGAAAAACTGTCTGAGTCGACGGAACCCACGACGGACCGTCATGGGCACGACGGACCGTCGAGGGGGTCTCGTTCCAAAACACTTAGAATTCTGAAATTTGGGTACTGAAATCGACTCTCTGAACTTCGTAACGGAATGGCAGGACGGACCGTCGTGGGCACGACGGACCGTCACAGACTCTTCAAGGAAATTGAGTCTCTGAACTTTGTGACGGAAGCAGCAGGACGGACCGTCGCAGGCACGACGGGCCGTCACAGGCTGCGTAATCCCAGGCTGGGTCGGATTTCTGCTTAGTAATTTAAGGGGCGTTTTGGACTATTCCTGCTTTAATTATAAAGTTAGTGGGTTAATGTTAATAAGTCTAATTACTTGGGGGTTAAAAGAGGTAACCTTGAGTTAATTAGTGGGATATTATTGCCATCTTTATACTTAATTATATGCTAATTAGGGTAAAAGAAAGAGGGTTTGAATAAGAAAAAGAAAAAGAACAGAAAGAGAGGGAGAACGAGTAGAGAGAGAGAGAAACGAAGAGGACAACAAGAATTTGGGGAATTTGCTTGCTTGATCACGAATCTTCGGTGGAGGTAGGTTATGGTTTATGCTATTCGTAGTAAACTCTTAATAGCGAATGATATGTATTGGGTAGTATTGTAAACCCTTCTATATGCTTAATTGTATGCTTGTATGAATGTGATTATATAATTGTGATAAAATAAGCATGATGAAGCTATTGAATCCCAAATCTTGAAAAACCCTAATCTACTTTGTTAATGAGATTGATGATGCCTTGGTATAAAAGAAGGCTTGATGAACTAAAGTAATGGGGTTGATGATGCCTTGGTATAAAAGAAGGATTGATGAATTAATAGAATGAGATTAGGGGAGCGGGTGTCACGAACCGACACGTAGAATTAGGGGACCGGGTGTCACGAACCGACACGTAGAATTAGGGGATCGGGTGTCACGAACCGACACGTAGAATTAGGGGATCGGGTGTCACGAACCGACACGTAGAATTAGGGGATCGGGTGTCACGAACCGACACGTAGAATTAGGGGATCGGGTGTCACGAACCGACACGTAGAATTAGGGGATCGGGTGTCACGAACCGACACGTAGAATTAGGGGATCGGGTGTCACGAACCGACACGTAGAATTAGGGGATCGGGTGTCACGAACCGACACGTAGAATTAGGGGATCGGGTGTCACGAACCGACACGTAGAATTAGGGGATCGGGTGTCACGAACCGACACGTAGAATTAGGGGATCGGGTGTCACGAACCGACACGTAGAATTAGGGGATCGGGTGTCACGAACCGACACGTAGAATTAGGGGATCGGGTGTCACGAACCGACACGTAGAATTAGGGGGACCGGGTGTCACGAACCGACACGTAGAATTAGGGGATCGGGTGTCACGAACCGACACGTAGAATTAGGGGATCGGGTGTCACGAACCGACACGTAGAATTAGGGGATCGGGTGTCACGAACCGACACGTAGAATTAGGGGATCGGAGTGTCACGTACCGACACATAGTAGTAGGGGAGCGGAGTGTCACGTACCGACACAAGAGGAATAAAGATAAAGAATCTTGAAAGATGTTAATATACTCAATCTAATGAACCTAATTCCCAAAAGAGTATGGTATTGAGGCTTGAGTCCTCATGTGTGAACTTGGCGGTGCTTATTAATGATTATAGAACTTGTTGTTGCTACACGTTGAGTATTGTAGTTGATTTATGATATTATCTGATATATACTGTTTTCTATTTTGAGTTGGCCGATGATATCTACTCAGTACCCGTGTTTTGTACTGACCCCTACTTGTATTTGTTATCTTTGTTATTTGTGGAGTGCAGCAAACGTACCGTCGTCTTCAACTCAACCGCAACTCTAGCCAGTCTTCATTACACCGGATTTCAGGGTGAGCTAATGCTTCTAGCTTGGACTGGATCTTCTTCCTCATGTCTTGATGCCTTGAAGTTCCGGCATGGACTAGCTTTTGTTTATTTTAGCTTCTTAGAATACTCTTAGTTTAGTAATTTGATCATAGATGTTCTTGTGGTGATGACTTCCAGATTTTGGGGAATAATAGATGTTGAATTTTAGAAGTTATTGAATTGGTTTTTATTAATGAGTTTAAGTCTTCCGCATTACTTTCTGTTGATATTAAATTGAAATGTTAGGGTTTAGATTGGTTGGTTCGCTCACATAGGAGGGTAAGTGTGGGTGCCAGTCGCGGCTCGGTTTTGGGTCGTGACAAACTTGGTATCAGAGCATTAGGTTCGTTGGTCTCATCACACAAGAACGAGTCTAGTAGAGTCTTAAGGAACGGTAGGGGGACGCCTTTACTTTTCTTTGAGAGGCTATAGGACTTTAGGAAAATTCCATTCTTTCTTTCTTTCGTGCTATTACTTGAATCCAATTGGTATCTAGGTGATACAAATTGGTATCTGACCATCTTCACTCTATTTCGCAGATGGTTAGAACTAGAGCAACGACTACGCCAACACCAGCACCGGCGGAACAGGGTGCGTCTGAGCCAGCCGCTGGGGCTGTAGCTCGAGGAAGAGCAACGGCAAGAGGCCGTGGTAGAGGTCGTGGGAGGACGTCCTCTAGGGGAAGAGGACAAGCACCTGCCCCATCTGGTACTAGGGCGGTGACTCCTCCACCAACTGAGGAAGTAGTAATAGAGGGTGAGGAAGGGGAGAATGAACAAGTACAGAATGAGGGATTGCCACCCCAACCTACCCCAGAGATGATCAATCAGGTTCTGGCTTATCTTAGTGGGTTATCTGATCAAGGCCAGACACCTCCAGTGTTTTCTGCACCAGCACCTCAGGTTCCGGAGGTACAACAAGCAACTGCTGCGGCTCCCCGCATGGATGCTCCATTGGAAATAGGCACGTTTCCTCGTTTGACTACAGGGCCTATAATGACAAGCGATCAGCATGAACTTTTCAGTAAGTTCTTGAAATTGAAACCTCCAGTCTTCAAGGGTGCTGAATCTGAGGATGCCTACGATTTTCTGGTTGATTGTCATGAGTTACTACATAAGATGGGTATAGTAGAACGGTTTGGTGTGGAGTTTGTGACTTATCAGTTTCAAGGGAACGCCAAAATGTGGTGGCGGTCACATGTTGAGTGTCAACCAACAGAGGCACCACCTATGACTTGGGCGTCATTCTCTAGCTTATTTATGGAGAAGTATATCCCCCGGACCTTGAGGGATAGGAGGAGAGATGAGTTCTTGAGCCTAGAGCAAGGCAGAATGACGGTCACTGCGTATGAGGCTAAGTTTCGTGCATTATCTAGGTATGCCACTCAGCTTTGCTTCAGTTCACAAGAGCGGATTCGCCGTTTTGTGAAAGGGTTGAGGTCAGATTTGCGGATTTCAGCCTTACAGGTAGCGGCTACAGCGAAATCCTTCCAAGAAGTGGTAGACTTCGTGATAGAGGTGGAGGGAGTGAAGCCAGACGACTTCACCATGGCATCGACATCTAAAAGGTTTCGAAAGGGAGGTGAGTTTAATGGTTCTTACTCTAGAGGACAGGGTTCAGGAGGTTACTCAGTCCGACCAATTCAGTCTTCACTACAGACTGTAGTTGGGGGTCCACCGCAGACCGGTCAACACTTCTCTGAGTCTGGAGGTCATCCCCAGACCTCGTCGTTCTCACAGAGACCTATGCTTGAGTCCAGAGAGTGTTATGGATGTGGAGAGATCGGACACATTAGGAGGTTTTGTCCAAAACAAGGTTACAGACCCCCAACAGTCAGAGGTAGAGGTGGTCATGGAAGAGGCCGTTATTCTGGAGGGCGTGGTGGCCGAGGTAATGGTGGTCACCAAAACGGCCGGGGTGACGGACAAACTGGAGCTACTACAACACCACATGGTAGGGGCAACGGGCAGACAGGTGATAGGGCCCATTGTTACGCTTTCCCTGGGCGGTCTGAAGCGGAGACATCAGATGCTGTTATCACAGGTAATCTTTTGGTTTGTGATTGCATGGCTTCTGTATTATTTGATCCTGGCTCCACATTTTCATATGTATCTTCCTCATTTGCTACTGGTCTTAATTTACATTGTGAATTGCTTGACATGCCTATTCGTGTTTCTACTCCGGTGGGTGAGTCTGTGATAGTTGAAAAGGTATATAGGTCTTGTCTGGTGACTTTTGTGGGGAGCAATACTCATGTAGACTTGGTTATCTTAGAAATGGGTGACTTCGATGTAATTCTGGGTATGACTTGGCTTTCTCCGAATTTTGCAATCTTAGATTGTAATGCTAAAACTGTAACGTTGGCCAAGCCTGGGACAGATCCGTTAGTGTGGGAGGGTGACTACACTTCCACTCCAGTTCGTATCATCTCCTTTCTTCGTGCTAAGAGAATGGTTAGTAAAGGGTGTTTAGCTTTCTTGGCACACCTCAGGGATGATACTACCCAAGTACCTTCAATTGAGTCGGTTTCGATAGTCCGTGAGTTTCTGGATGTGTTTCCTGCAGACCTTCCTGGTATGCCACCGGATAGAGATATTGACTTTTGCATTGATCTGGAGCCAGGTACTCGTCCCATTTCCATACCCCCTTATAGAATGGCTCCAGCAGAGTTAAGGGAGTTAAAGGCCCAACTTCAAGAATTGTTAGGGAAAGGCTTTATTAGACCGAGTGCATCCCCTTGGGGTGCTCCTGTTTTGTTTGTGAAGAAGAAAGATGGGAGTCTTCGGATGTGCATAGATTACCGGCAACTGAATAAAGTAACTGTTAAGAACAGGTATCCTCTTCCTCGCATTGATGATTTGTTCGATCAGTTACAAGGTGCTTGTGTCTTCTCTAAGATTGACTTGAGGTCTGGTTATCATCAATTGAAAATACGGGCAGCAGATGTGCCAAAGACTGCTTTTCGAACCAGGTATGGGCATTATGAATTCTTGGTAATGTCCTTTGGACTAACGAATGCCCCTGCTGCTTTCATGAGCTTGATGAACGGGATTTTTAAGCCATATCTGGATCTCTTTGTGATCGTATTTATTGATGATATACTGATATACTCCAAGAGTAAGAAGGAACATGAGGAGCATTTGAGAATTGTGTTGGAAATGTTGAGGGAGAAAAAGCTTTATGCCAAATTCTCCAAGTGTGAGTTTTGGCTAGATTCAGTGTCCTTCTTGGGGCACGTGGTTTCTAAGGATGGAGTGATGGTGGATCCTTCTAAGATCGAAGTAGTGAAGAATTGGGTAAGACCTACTAATGTGTCAGAAATAAGAAGCTTTGTTGGTTTAGCCAGTTACTACCGTCGATTTGTCAAGGGATTCTCTTCTATTGCTTCCCAATTGACGAACTTGACTAAGCAGAATGTTCCATTTGTATGGTCGGATGAATGTGAGGAAAGCTTCCAGAAACTCAAGACCTTGCTGACTACCGCACCTATCCTTACCTTGCCAGTAGAGGGTAAGAACTTCATTGTATATTGTGATGCATCCTATTCTGGTTTGGGTGCAGTGCTAATGCAAGAGAAGAACGTAATTGCGTATGCTTCGAGGCAATTAAAGGTGCATGAACGTAATTATCCGACCCACGATTTGGAGTTGGCTGCGGTAGTGTTTGCATTAAAGCAATGGAGACACTATCTATATGGGGTTAAGTGTGAAGTCTATACGGATCATCGTAGTTTACAGTATGTCTTTACTCAGAAAGATTTAAATTTGAGACAGAGGAGATGGATGGAACTACTGAAGGATTATGATGTCACCATCTTGTATCACCCAGGAAAGGCTAATGTGGTGGCAGACGCCTTAAGTAGAAAAGCAGGGAGCATGGGTAGTCTAGCTCACTTACAAGCTTCTAGACGCCCATTGGCTAGAGAGGTTCAGACTCTGGCTAATAACCTTATGAGGTTGGAAGTAAATGAGAAGGGAGGATTTTTGGCCAGTGTGGAGGCGAGATCTTCTTTTCTTGACAAGATCAAGGGAAAACAGTTTGATGATGAGAAACTAAGCCGAATTCGGGATATGGTGTTGCGAGGAGAGGCTAAAGAAGCAATAATGGATGAGGAAGGTGTTTTGAGAATTAAGGGAAGGGTATGTGTGCCCCGTGTTGATGATTTGATCCACACTATTCTTACAGAGGCTCATAGTTCCGGATATTCTATACATCCTGGTGCAACCAAGATGTATCGTGACCTAAAGCAACACTTTTGGTGGAGTAGAATGAAGCGCGACATTGTTGATTTTGTTGCCAAATGTCCAAATTGTCAACAAGTAAAGTATGAACACCAGAGGCCCGGAGGAACACTTCAGAGAATGCCCATTCCTGAATGGAAATGGGAGAGAATTGCAATGGATTTCGTGGTTGGTCTTCCAAAGACAATGGGTAAGTATGACTCTATTTGGGTGATTGTTGATAGGTTAACTAAGTCTGCTCATTTCATTCCGGTCAAGGTGACTTACAATGCAGAGAAGTTAGCCAAACTTTACATCTCAGAGATTGTTCGATTGCATGGAGTTCCACTCTCCATCATATCAGATAGAGGTACGCAGTTTACTTCTAAGTTTTGGAGAACATTGCATGCTGAATTAGGTACTAGGTTGGACCTTAGTACTGCATTCCACCCTCAGACCGATGGACAGTCTGAGCGAACGATTCAAGTGTTGGAGGATATGCTTCGTGCATGTGTGATAGAATTTGGTGGCCATTGGGATAGCTTCTTACCCTTAGCGGAGTTTTCATACAATAATAGCTATCACTCAAGTATTGACATGGCCCCATTTGAAGCATTGTATGGGAGGAGATGTAGGTCTCCCATTGGGTGGTTTGATGCATTTGAGGTTAGACCTTGGGGTACTGACCTCTTGAGGGATTCATTAGAGAAGGTGAAATCTATTCAAGAAAAGCTTTTAGCGGCGCAAAGTAGGCAAAAGGAATATGCAGATCGAAAGGTTAGAGACTTGGAGTTTATGGAGGGTGAGCAAGTCTTGCTGAAGGTTTCGCCCATGAAAGGGGTGATGCGGTTTGGTAAAAGGGGTAAACTAAGCCCAAGGTATATTGGTCCCTTTGAAGTACTTAAGCGAGTAGGAGAGGTGGCTTATGAATTAGCCTTGCCTCCAGGGCTGTCCGGAGTGCATCCGGTATTTCATGTGTCTATGTTAAAAAGATACCATGGGGATGGAAACTACATCATTCGTTGGGATTCGGTTCTACTTGATGAAAATTTGACTTATGAGGAAGAGCCTATTGCCATTTTAGGTAGAGAAATTCGCAAATTGAGATCAAGGGAGATTGCATCCATCAAAGTCCAATGGAAGAATCGACCAGTTGAAGAGGCCACTTGGGAGAAGGAGGCTGATATGCAAGAAAGATACCCACACCTGTTTACAGATTCAGGTACTCCCTTTTCGCCCTTTTTTTCTTCTTGTGATCGTTCGGGGACGAACGATGGGTAAATTGGTATCTATTGTAACGACCTGTTTAGTCGTTTTGAGCAGCAGATTTTATTTCTGGAAAAACTGGCTGAGTCGACGGATCCCACGACGGAACGTCATGGGCACGACGGACCGTCGTGGGGGTCTCGTTCCAAAACACTTAGAATTCTGAAATTTGGGTACTGAAATCGACTCTCTGAACTTCGTAACGGAATGGCAGGACGGACCGTCATGGGCACGACGGACCGTCACAGATCCTTTAGTGGAATCGAGTCTCTGAACTCTGTGACGGAGCAGCAGGACGGACCGTCGCAGGCACGACGGCCCGTCACAGACTGCGTAATCCCAGGCTGGGTCGGATTTCTGGTTAGTAATTTAAGGGGCGTTTTGGACTATTCCTGCTTTAATTATAAAGTTAGTGGGTTAATGTTTATAAGTCTAATTACTTGGGGGTTAAAAGAGGTAACCTTGAGTTAATTAGTGGGATATTATTGCCATCTTTATACTTAATTATATGCTAATTAGGGTAAAAGAAAGAGGGTTTGAATAAGAAAAAGAAAAAGAACAGAAAGAGAGGGAGAACGAGTAGAGAGAGAGAGAAACGAAGAGGACAACAAGACTTTGGGGAATTTGCTTGCTTGATCACGAATCTTCGGTGGAGGTAGGTTATGGTTTATGCTATTCGTAGTAAACTCTTAATAGCGAATGATATGTATTGGGTAGTATTGTAAACCCTTCTATATGCTTAATTGTGTGCATGCATGATGTGATTTTGTATATAATTGTGATAAAATAAGCATGATGAAGCTATTGAATCCCAAATCTTGAAAAACCCTAATCTACTTTGGTAATGAGATTGATGATGCCTTGGTATAAAAGAAGGCTTGATGAACTAAAGTAATGGGGTTGATGATGCCTTGGTATAAAAGAAGGATTGATGAATTAATAGAATGAGATTAGTGGAGCGGGTGTCACGAACCGACACGTAGTATTAGGGGGACCGGGTGTCACGAACCGACACGTAGAATTAGGGGAGCGGGTGTCACGAACCGACACGTAGAATTAGGGGGACCGGGTGTCACGAACCGACACGTAGAATTAGGGGACCGGGTGTCACGAACCGACACGTAGAATTAGGGGATCGGGTGTCACGAACCGACACGTAGAATTAGGGGATCGGGTGTCACGAACCGACACGTAGAATTAGGGGATCGGGTGTCACGAACCGACACGTAGAATTAGGGGATCGGGTGTCACGAACCGACACGTAGAATTAGGGGACCGGGTGTCACGAACCGACACGTAGAATTAGGGGATCGGGTGTCACGAACCGACACGTAGAATTAGGGGGACCGGGTGTCACGAACCGACACGTAGAATTAGGGGATCGGGTGTCACGAACCGACACGTAGAATTAGGGGGACCGGGTGTCACGAACCGACACGTAGAATTAGGGGATCGGGTGTCACGAACCGACACGTAGAATTAGGGGGACCGGGTGTCACGAACCGACACGTAGAATTAGGGGATCGGGTGTCACGAACCGACACGTAGAATTAGGGGGACCGGGTGTCACGAACCGACACGTAGAATTAGGGGATCGGGTGTCACGAACCGACACGTAGAATTAGGGGGATCGGGTGTCACGAACCGACACGTAGAATTAGGGGATCGGAGTGTCACGTACCGACACATAGTAGTAGGGGAGCGGAGTGTCACGTACCGACACAAGAGGAATAAAGATAAAGAATCTTGAAAGATGTTAATATACTCAATCTAATGAACCTAATTCCCAAAAGAGTATGGTATTGAGGCTTGAGTCCTCATGTGTGAACTTGGCGGTGTTTATTAATGATTATAGAACTTGTTGTTGCTACACGTTGAGTATTGTAGTTGATTTATGATATTATCTGATATATACTGTTTTCTATTTTGAGTTGGCCGATGATATCTACTCAGTACCCGTGTTTTGTACTGACCCCTACTTGTATTTGTTTTCTTTGTTATTTGTGAAGTGCAGCAAACGTACCGTCGTCTTCAACTCAACCGCAACTCTAGCCAGTCTTCATTACACCGGATTTCAGGGTGAGCTAATGCTTCTAGCTTGGACTGGATCTTCTTCCTCATGTCTTGATGCCTTGAAGTTCCGGCATGGACTAGCTTTTGTTTATTTTAGCTTCTTAGAATACTCTTAGTTTAGTAATTTGATCATAGATGTTCTTGTGGTGATGACTTCCAGATTTTGGGGAATAATAGATGTTGAATTTTAGAAGTTATTGAATTTGTTTTTATTAATGAGTTTAAGTCTTCCGCATTACTTTCTGTTGATATTATATTGAAATGTTAGTGTTTAGATTGGTTGGTTCGCTCACATAGGAGGGTAAGTGTGGGTGCCAGTCGCGGCTCGGTTTTGGGTCGTGACATTTTTATTTGGTCAACTATAGTGTAACAACGGTAGAATACATGATTATGTCTTCCATGCTTAAAGGTTCAATTTTCTTGATATACTATATGTGGATAGTCATGAATTTTATTTTGTTTAAGTTTTGTTTTAGCTCATTCTTTGATGACCGATTCAAGTGACAAGTAAATGAAATTATTTTCTTTGAATAACTTTTGAATCTCCTAAAAATATAATTAAAAGTACAGAAAAGGGTCATATTTTTCCCTGTACCCTCAAGAAAGGGTCATATTTGTCCTTCGTTATACTTTTTATTTATATTTACCCTTGTCATTGAACCTTAAGACCGTATTTACCTTTCGTCAGTTAGACCTCCATATTTCCACATAAAATTACCTAGATGGATTTTATTTTTCCCTAATTAAATCTAATCTCTATTCAAATGATTTTAACCCACCCCACACGATTAAGCCTGATCCACTATCAAATAAACCTAAAGCAGGTAGTTGAGTGTCCAGACTAGCGTGGTTTCCATTTATGTTTTCTAGTGGCTTCATGAGATGGGTCAATGGAGTTGAGCAGAGGAGTGAATACTGCAGATCTTTTATTGATTGATTTGGAAAATCTGAGAGGATCAGAAAACATATCAGGCTGTATATGAGAGCTCAGAGTTCATCGGACGCCGGATCAAATCACCTCGTATTGTCAAGCCAAGACGAATTTTCTTAGAAGCTGATCTGAAGTACTAAACTACCCAAATTAGTTAGCCCCGCTCTATACCCCTTCTATGGTTACTCACATCATCATTCCCAACTATTGGTTGAATTGGGATCTAGCCAGCAAGCAGTTCCTCTGTGATAACACAGTATTTCCACTGCTCATATTCATCCTTATTCCAGTACTATAGCCTTTGAATTTTGTTCTCTCTAATTGACCAAGTTTGCCCGTCCTGTTCACAATCGAAAGCTACTTCTATATTTGATTAAAATGCTTAACCAATTTTGTGGGTCAAGATTAGAGATGAAAGTTTGCTCTAATACACTTAACAAATTTAGGTTGGATTGAATGTTAAATTTATTTTTGTTTTTTATCCTGATATCAAAGATATGTCTGTTTGTTTATACAGAAACGCCTGTGTAGAGAAAATTTAAGCAGGAAGCAAGTTGGGTTTATTTTGGTTAGTGGATCGCATTTAATTCTGTAGAATAGGTTAAAATGAATTAAATAGTGATTAGATTTAATTAGGAATAAATTAAAATCCACCTAAGCGCTATATATGGGGATTTAAGATGAAGGGTAAATATGGCCTTTAAGTAGGATGAGAAGAGTAAATATATCAAAAAGTATAACGAATAATAAATATGGATCTTTTTTTTTTTAGTACAGGGATAAATATGACCTTTTTTCGTTAAAAATATACAAAAATGTGTTAGGTTGTTGGCAATTTTTATTCATGAATTGTATATGTATTTTTGTTCAATTAGTACTTAAGTTAAGATTTCATTTAATTTGTTTTGTTATTTGGTTTCAAAAAATAAAAAATAAAAAATAAAAAAGAACAATTAATAAATAAATAGGATGTAATACAAAAATATACATGAAAGAGAAAAGTAGAAATAAGAAAAAAGGTTAACAAAACGTAAGGAAAAATGATTGGAAAATAAAAATAAAGAAAATATTGTAAAGAAAGCTCAGAATATAAGAAGAAAAAGACCAGAAGTATAAGATGGAGGAGAGAATTTTTCTTTTTCAAGTGTTTTTTCAAATGGTGAGTGATTCTCTATTTATAGTGTTGAGATATCACTCCAAAAGTCATCTAATTAATAGATACATAGTTATACATGAACCCATTTAATAGTGGATAAGTCTAATAGATAATCCACATATACTATACAATGGATTCACAACACTTCCCCTTGGATATCCATATATTATGTTTCTCATTAAAACCTTACTAGAAAAAATCCAGTGTAAAAAAGCCTAGTGAAGGAAAAAAGAGTACACATGTCTCATAATACGTTTTGAATGTTGCTTCGTTAAAAACCTTACCAGGAAAATTCAACTTGGGACAAAACCATAGTAAAGGAAAAGAGTACAACACGTATTCGCTCCCCCTGATGAAAACTTTACTTGATATCTCGGAGACGGCGCATCCCAATATTGTATCTCAACTTCTCAAACGTTGATGGTTGCAATGCCTTAGTGAATAAATCAGCAAGATTATCACTTGAACGAATTTGTTGAACTCTATCTCACCATTTTGTTGAAGATCATGCGTGAAAAAGAACTTTGATGAAATATGCTTTGTCCGGTCTCCTTTGATGTATCCTCCATTCAGTTGAGCTATACATACAGCATTATCTTCGTACATTGTGGTTGGTATATTCTTTTTCAAAGAAAAACCACACATTTCCTGAATATGATGGGTCATTGATCTCAATCAAACGCACTCTCAACTTGCTTCATTGATGGCTATTAATTCTGCATCATTTGAAGAAGTGGCTACCAACGTTTGCTTCCTTGATCGCCACGATATTGTCGTGTCTCCACATGCAAACAAATAGCCTGTTTGTGATCGAGCTTTATGCGGATCAGATAAATACCCTGCATCTGCGTAACCAATCAGTTCTGACTTGGACTCATTGGAATAGAATAAACTCATGTGCATGGTCCCCCGAAGATATCGAAGTATGTGTTTAACACCATTCCAATGTATTTTTGTTGGGGAGAAACTGAATCTTGCCAGTAGACTTACTGCAAAACAGATATCTGGTCGAGTATTGTTAGTAAGGTATATTAGTGCCCCGACTGCACTAAGGTAAGGAGTTTCATCACCAAGAAGCTCTTCATCATTCTCTTGAGGTCGAAATGGATCTGTATTGATGTCAAGCGATCTTACCACCATTTGATTACTCAATGGATGTGAGTTATCCATGTAAAAACGCTTCAGTATCTTTTATGTGTACATTGATTGATTGTCACGATCCAAAACCGAGCCGCGACTGGCACCCACACTTACCCTCCTATGTGAGCGAACCAACCAATCTAAACCCTAACATTTCAATATAATATCAACAGAAAGTAATGCGGAAGACTTAAACTCATTAATAAAAACCAATTCAATAACTTCTAAAATTCAACATCTATTATTCCCCAAAATCTGGAAGTCATCACCACAAGAACATCTATGATCAAATTACTAAACTAAGAGTATTCTAAG